>NC_048233.1:40105691-40109799 GCF_002007445.2 Ailuropoda melanoleuca
GCCAGATGTCTCATGCCAGTAGAGGGAAGAGTATTTCCAGGCCTACTTTTCTCTCAGCCCCAGGGGAGAAAGGGCACTGAGGTCTAGGGACGATAGGAGCCAGAGAGGAGAGAAGTGTGGGCAAGGGACTGGGAGGAGGCTGAAGGAGCTAGGATCTGTCACATCCTGTAAAAGAGGAAGGTGAGTCCAGAGAAGCAGAAAGGAGCAGTGGGACACTGCTCACAGTCCTTGGATCCCTCAAGTGTCATCTTGCTGAAGCTGGCTTCCCCTTTTCCTCATCCCTGCAGCCCAAACCCCTGTCAGTATGACTTGCTCCTCTGCCACTCTATGCCGGAGGCCCTGGCCCATCCCTCACATTCCCTCCTGGCCTTTGCACTAGAGGCACTTGTCAACACATTCCTCTCTCCTTTGACACTGGGAAATTTTGAAGACCGTGACTATGCCACTCCTCACGGCATCCCCAGGGCCAGTCCTGGGGTGTGACACAGTGTAGGTTTGCTGAGATGTACAGGGCAGGGATGGGGGGCTTTGTGTGAGGACTCCATCTCAGCTCAGTGAAGAGGAAACAATAACATGATGTACGTGGCTTGTGCATAAGAAAGAACTGGTGGCTCAGCTGGCTAAGCGTCTGCCTTGGGCTCGGGTCATGATCCCTGGGTCCTGGGATGAGCCCCACCCCCCACTGAGGCCTGCCTTGGCTCCCTGCTCAGCAGGGAGTCTACTTCTCCCTCTTTCCTTCCCCCAACCCCCACCCCTGCTCGTGTGTACTCTCTCTCTTTTTTTAAGATTTTTTTTTATTTGAGAGAGAGAGCACACACGAGCAAGGGGAGTGGCAGAGGAAGAGAGAGAAGTGGGCTCCCTGCTGAGACGCGGGGCTCCATCCCAGGACCCTGAGATCATGACCTGAGCCGAAGCCAGACCCCCAACCGCCCAACCAACTGAGCCACCCAGGTGCCTGTTCTCTCTCAAATAAATAAAATCTTTATTTTATTTTTTTAAAGATTTTATTTATTTATTTGACAGGGAGACAGCCAGCGAGAGAGGGAACACAAGCAGGGGGAGTGGAAGAGGAAGAAGCAGGCCNTTTATTTTTTTAAAGATTTTATTTATTTATTTGACAGGGAGACAGCCAGCGAGAGAGGGAACACAAGCAGGGCGAGTGGAAGAGGAAGAAGCAGGCTCCCAATGGAGGAGCCTGATGTGGGGCTTGCTCCCAGGACTCTGGGATCACACCCTGAGCTGAAGGCAGACGCTTAATGACTGAGCCACCTAGGCGCCCCTCAAATAAATAAAATCTTTAAAAAACAAAAAAGAAAGAACTTCTGAGGCTGGGCCTGTCATACAAGGAACCATACTGAAGCCTAGATTCAGACCTGTGTATTCTCAAGATTAAGGTTTCTCAAGACTGGCTGCTATATATTAGAGGTCTTGAAAAGGTCGGAAATCTGAGCCCCACACTCAGAGACTCTGATTTAACTGGACTCAGGTGGGGCCACAGCATCACTTTAAAAAGCTTCCCAGGTGATTCAAATGTGCAGCCTGGGCCGAGAACCACTCTCGGATTCGGCCCTGATTTGGCTGCACTCGTGTTTTTATCTGGATCTGAACATTAATACTACTAATAATAGTTATTGGGTATTCACTAGGTACAAGCTACTGTGCTAGCACTTTCTATGCATTAGCTTATATAATACTGAGAAATTCCTGTGAGGTAAATATTATCCCCATCTTACAGATGAGGAAACTCAGGTCAGAGAGGTCAAGAGACCTGCCCATGCTAATGAATGGCAGGGCCAGTTCTGGAAGCTGAGATTACCTGATTCACAACTTTTATCTTCCTCAGACTCTTGAGGCTGCTCGTTGGCCTTGATTAGTCCTTGTCTGCCTCCACCTCACCTCATCACCTTCCTTCCACCCCCGCTGCTCCCTCAATAACATCCCAGGTGACTGAAGCAATTTGCAGCCATTTGAGGAAACTCCATGTGTCGCTCAACCCGCGAGGGTGGGGAGTTATGGGAATTACAGATGCTCCAAGATGGTCCTCCCCTCCCCAGAGACACTTGGAATTCAAGAATCCTGCCCCATGCTCCCCCTCCCCCCACCCTCACCCCCGGGTCCCTGTTTGGGGCCAAATTCCCACTCCCAAATGCCCCCTTGGGTTGATTCTAAGTATCTGGAATAGTGCTGCCACCCAGTGGCTGCCCAGGGATATGGCAGCCCTCCAGCACTCTGGTGCTGCTGGACAGCTCCCCAACTCAGGACCAGAACCCAAAATCCTCCCTTCCCTTTGGCAGCACCATGAGCAGGCCCCTANGATAGCCAGCGAGAGAGGGAACACAAGCAGGGGGAGTGGGAGAGGAAGAAGCAGGCTCATAGAGGAAGAGCCTGATGTGGGGCTCGATCCCATAACGCCGGGATCACGCCCTGAGCCGAAGGCAGATGCTTAACCGCTGTGCCACCCAGGCGCCCCCCTTCCTGGGCTCTTAAGCCCACTCTCCCTCTAGGGATCTCCAGCTCCCTTCTCTGGTTTCTCACATACCCCCTGCCCCCAACACCTCACAACTTCTCATCCAACTTCTTTCCATTTGCCAGACTCTTCTCATTACAGGTTGATTCTTCTCACTTAAAGCCCTGGGAACACACCTCTCACCTTACTTCTGCCAGAGCTGTGCCAGCCTGCAAGTGGATTGAAGGAGTTGCTAGAGATAGAATTCTGGTCCCCCATACCCCCCTCCTCATCATCTGACACCATCAGACCTCAACAGTCTCCGTGCTAAGAGCCCCTAATGAGCATCAGCAAATTAACAACTTCCCTTTGATTGCTCCTTCTCTGTTAATTGGTTAGGGAGGGCCCCCCAAGGCCTCTCAGAGACAAGAAGGGAGGGAGAGAGAGAAGGAGAGAAGTGAGAGCTGTAGAAGCAGCCCCCAGGCCTGGGCTTCGTGCCCCAGAATTCCTGAGTACAGTTCCTCCTTCCATCCTTTCCTCATCCTGTCCATCCCCACCCTCCTAAACCTCCCCCTTCCCACCTCATGCCACCCCCTTCCCTTTCCCTGCTTCTTGACTTCTGTCCAAATTCCCTTGACCTCTGGCTATCTCTTTCTCTATGCTCCTTCTTGAGAGGTTTGGCAGTGAGGGGCTGCAAACATGCCACCCTCTAAAGGCAAGCCCAGGGCTACAAGGATGGGGTTTGGGCAGCCAAACTGTATGTTTGTTTATATATGTACGTGTGTGTACATGTCACACATAGGTGGGAGCAGGGATAAGAACAGATGAATCAGTGTAAGCTCCTGAGAGCCTACCCTGTAGGCCAGGCCTCTGGGGTGTGTGGAGTTTGTGGGGTGGGATGTGTGTGTGTGTGTGTGACTGTGAGTGGCGTAGTGTGACTCTGGTCTTATGTGTGTCTGTGTCTCCACACCAGCAAGTGCTTGAATCAGTCAAGTGTGACTCGGAGCTCGCGTGTGTGTGTGTGTGTGTGTGTGTGTGCGCGCGCCAGCGCGCGCGCACGCGTGTGCCACCAGAGGAAGCAGCAGCAAGAGGCAGGAGCATCGATCCGAAGGAGACAGCGCGGGGAGGGGGACGCTGGGGGCAGACTCCCTCCCTCTCGCGCGCGGGGGCGCGCGCGCGCACACACACCCCACACATAGTCACACACAAGCCATAGGGCCTCGCAGACAGGGAGACGGCTCCCGGACCGGAGGCAGGCAGAGCCGCCGAGAGCGGCCGGGAGGAGGGGGCGAGGCAGCGGGGGGAGCCCTCGGTCCCGCTCCCGCGTCCGGGGGCCCCGCGCGCACACCGGCCCAGAGACACCCTCGCAGACACTCGTAGGCGCGCACGCGCACCCTCTCCCCTCCCCCTCCGCCTTCCCTCCCGCCGCCTCCCGGCCGGACGATGGATCCCTGCAGATCCCGGGGCTGAGAGCACCGCGCACCGCGCCGAGCCCGGGCGGACTGAGCCGAGGCAGGAGAGCGAGCGAGCGCGCGCGGGCGAGCGGACGGAGCCGAACCGAGCCGGGCCGGGCGGGCCGCTCCCTGCAGGGCTCTGCGCGGCGTGCCGCGGCAGCCGCGGGCTCCCGCTCCGGGCCATGAGCCCCTCCGCGGCTCGGCGCTG
>NC_048233.1:40110299-40332314 GCF_002007445.2 Ailuropoda melanoleuca
CCCACATAGACACAGCCTGCGCCGTTAGGAGAACTGGAGACGCCCGCAGGTGAGGACTCGGGCTGGGCCGCTCCCCACCTCCCTGGGGGGGTTTTAGCCCAGGTTTAGCTAACCTGGGCGGAAGCCCAGTCCTGGGGACACCCTTGGCCAGGAGCTCCTCACCCTGGGCTCTGTCCATCTGGGGGAGTTTTCATCTCCAGGATAGGGTGGACATTCCTGTCCCAGAGTGACCCCACATCTGGAGGGAACTCCTGTGCCTGTCTGTGGAAATACTGGGACTTCCCTCTCGCTTTTCGATGACTACATCTGGGGTCTCCCCTGGCCTGGGAAGCTTTCCTGGGAGAGCATTCTCTTGGCCTGAGCTGACCCCAGAGCCCTTGCATTTGGAGGAACCCTTTTCTAGGAGTGTGTCCCTTGGTCAGCCACCTCTGGGCTCACACACGAAGGAAGTCACCTGCCCCAGAGGCAGTGACCTCTGGTGATGGGGATTCTGAATGGACGCGTCTGCGGGGACCCCCATGTGTCCCCTTATCTGAGGGCAATAACAGACTCCCCCCCCCTTCCCCAGGATCCCCTTGGTCAGGATGGAACTGAAGGCCGAGGAGGAGGAGGTGGGTGGCGTCCAGCCGGTGAGCATCCAGGCCTTCGCCAGCAGCTCCACGCTGCACGGCCTGGCCCACATCTTCTCCTACGAACGGCTGTCTCTGAAGCGGGCGCTCTGGGCCCTGTGCTTCCTGGGCTCACTGGCTGTGCTGCTGTGCGTGTGCACGGAGCGAGTGCAGTACTACTTTCACTACCACCACGTCACCAAGCTCGATGAGGTGGCTGCCTCCCAGCTCACCTTCCCCGCCGTCACACTGTGCAATCTCAACGAGTTCCGCTTTAGCCAAGTCTCCAAGAATGACCTGTACCACGCTGGGGAGCTGCTGGCCCTGCTCAACAACAGGTGGGCGCCCCCCCCCCAGGGCTGCTAGCTGGGCCAGAGTTGCATGCATCCCAGCTCCCGGTTACCCCCATCAGGGTGCTTGCCTCTCGAAACCCACCGTAGACCCCGGACCACCCTGTCTCCCAGGCCCCCCCCAAACCTGCCACTCTCAGCAAAGGAATTGGGGTACTGCTGAGCAATGCAGTTAAGGGCACCCAGTCTCTGATTCCAGCATAGTTCCGAACAGCTCTGCCCCTACCCAGCCTGAGCTGTGAGACATCAGCAGCCCCTCTGGAGTGACCTTTGCCACCCTCGTGGCACTGTCTTGATCTTCTCACTGGAGGGATGGGGGCAGATCATCTTTAAAGAATGGAGACTGTAGTATACAAGACAGGTCTTGCCTTGATCTCTCTGCCCACCTCTCCCGTACTACGCATGCAGCTACTGCAGATCTTTTCAGACCCCATGGGCCGGTCCTCTGGACACATCCAGCTATCCTGTGCCTATGCCCAGGCCTGATCCCCGGGGCTGATGGCTGCCCTCCTCCCTGCCCCCCCTCCCCCGCCAAGGTTGGGTATGGGACACTGGAGGCCAAACGGAGGCAGGGACGGAAGGTCATGCTGATCCACTCGCCGCTCGCCCCTGGGCTCCAGGTATGAGATACCGGACACACAGATGGCAGATGAAAAGCAGCTGGAGATCCTGCAGGACAAGGCCAACTTCCGCAGCTTCAAGCCCAAGCCCTTCAACATGCGGGAGTTCTACGACCGTGCAGGGCATGACATTCGAGACATGCTGCTCTCCTGCCACTTCCGGGGGGAGGTCTGCAGCGCTGAAGACTTCAAGGTGGTGAGTGAGTCCCCTGGTGTGGGGCAGGAGTCAGTCCTGCCCCCAGAGGAGAAGGAGGAGGAGAGGATTGGGATCCGGCGGCCTCCCATCAAGCTTGCTACTCCGGGAGAGGAAGCTGTGTGTCTCTGGGGCTTGCTTCTGTCAGGAGGGGCTTTGGTTTAGTGCAGGGGTTCGTTTGCTCTGTGTGAGGGCCTCAGCATCAGCCTTGTGTCCACATGACAGGAAAGAGCTCGTTCAGGGCGCAGCACACAGAGGTGGACACACACACAGAGCCTGGCGTGACCCCCACCCCACCAGGCTTACCTTTTGGGCCAAAGGTGTCAGAGCTGGACCTGGTGGTGGGTAAGCTGCGGCCCTGTTACTTGGAATGAGGTCCAGGACCACCATCGCCTGAGATGGAAGGAAAGGCAGGATTTAGCCAGCCCACTTCCCAGGCCTATTGAATCAGAATTTGCATTATAACAGGTGATTGGAATTTAAGTTTGAGAAGCACGGTGAAACCTGGGAAAAGGGAAGCTTTCTCTTACATAGCTAGACAGGTAATTCTCTCTGTGCCACCCCCACACACACATGCATACTGTCTGATTGTGTCCCCCCCGCCGCCCCGGCCAGCAAGAGCGGGTCTGAGGAAGGAGAGATTATTTGGGGTACACAGTCATGGCCGAACTGGAGGCTCCCTTTGCTGCTGCTGCTGCTTCTTTTTTTTTCATCATCTCTTTGTTATTTATTTATTTATTTATTTTATTATTATTTTTTTAAAGATTTTATTTATTTATTCGGCAGAGATAGAGACAGCCAGCGAGAGAGCGAACACAAGCAGGAGGAGTGGGAGAGGAAGAAGGCAGGCTCATAGCGGAGGAGCCTGATGTGGGGCTCGATCCCATAACGCCAGGATCACGCCCTGAGCCGAAGGCAGACGCTTAATCGCTGTGCCACCCAGGCGCCCCTCTTTGTTTTTTAAAATGGAGATGCCCCAGAGGCACCTGAGTGGCTCAATCAGTTAAGCGCAGGTCATGATCCCAGGGTCTTGGGATGGAACCCCTCATCCTGTCTGGCTCCCTACTCTGCAAGGGGGCCTGCTTCTCCCTCTCCCTCTGCCTGCTGCTCCTCCTGCTTGTGCGTGCACAAGCTCCCTCTCTGTACCCAATAAATAAATAAAATCTTTTAAAAAATGGAGATGCCCCACAGACCCACACACCAGTCCCCACAGAGGGGGCTGCCTCAAAGCCAGCATCCGGGGGAGGGATAGGGGAATGGACTTGCATTTCACGTGCCAGATGGTCCTGGGCAAGTCATGCAGGTTCCCGAGAGGTTACAACCAGACAGAGGCTGGAAAGGGACCAGAGGACCTGAAGCCAGATGTGAAAAATAAAACCAGATGAGAGAATGATGCCTGTAACTCTTCAGAATGCTTTGTAGCTCTCCTCCAATCCCTGGGATAAATAGCCACATTATCTCTATTTTACAAACGCACAAACGGAGGCACAGACAGGTGGAATGAGTTGCCTGAGCTCAGGCAATTGGTTAGTGACAGGTTCAGGATTAGAACTCATGTCTTGTAAAGTTCCAACCTAGTGTGCTCTTTTTATTACTGTTGCTGCCCGTGGAGTCATTGTGTCCACTTCCAAGTCTGATCGTTGTTCTTTGAAAACCTAGTCTCCCCAGAACCCCCTTGCTATCCGTGCCTGCCCCTAATTCTCTGCTCTCAGAGATTCCCTTTTCTCCCTGCCCATTTTCTCCCCTACTTGCTTGCTACCTCCTAGCATTATGGGAGCATGACTGCGTTTGTTGGCGTAGAAATGTTGGAGCCATGGTAATGCTTGTTTTTTCTTGCTGAGGTTACACAAGAATTCCCCATCTCTTTTTTTTTTTAAAGATTTTATTTATTTATTCATTCGACAGGGATAGAGACAGCCAGCGAGAGAGGGAACACAAGCAGGGGGAGTGGGAGAGGAAGAAGCAGGCTCATAGTGGAGGAGCCTGATGTGGGGCTCGATCCCATAACGCCGGGATCACGCAGACGCTTAACTGCTGTGCCACCCAGGCGCCCCAAGAATTCCCCATCTCTTTAAGCCATGCTCTGCAGACCAGTTTCGTTGGGCTTTTGTCAGTCCTGCCACGCAAAGGTTACATGACCATACTCCTTGCTGAGCCAAGCTAACGGGGGACGTAGGGTGATGCATTAACCACTTCCCTCTTTTCCTTTCTCAGAACAGGAAAGTCCTGGATTCTCCAGAGCCTGAGACCAAAGGGTTCCCAGGCTCACCAACTATGTAGCCATGAGTAGTAGAAATTAGGTGAGCATGAAAGGCAGAGCTTTCCCCCTCTGCAGCGTACCCAATACACAGCAGAAGAGCGCAACACGAAAGAGAAAACCCATTAGCTTGGACGGTTTGTAGTGTTGGATGAAGGGCAGAATACCTGCTCACACTGAGAAGGTATAAAGTGGGGGTTCACTTAGTCCATAGAAAGTGTTTGGTTGGGGCTCCATTTGTCCCTCGTGTCCAGAAAGATTCCAAGTGGTGATGCTAGGACATGTTGGATTCATAAAAATGGAGATACTGAAATGTGACTGGTCCATGTTATCTGAGGGGACAATTCTAAGTAGTCAGATGGAGATATGACTGGTTCACAAAGTTCTGGAGCCACCTGAGTTTTTCCTCTTGCTTGAGGTGGGGGTGGTGGTGGGGATATGAGAGCTAGTAGCCTGCAGGCAAGCCCAGCACTAGCATTTCTGGGTTCTGGGTTGCCAGGGAAGACTAGGTTTTTGATGTTTCTGAGCCCATGTCAAAGACTTGACCCTGAATCTGGCTGCACCCAAAGCTCTCAGCCCCTCGTTCTAACCCCTCTCTCATTGACCTCCCTGCCCACCGTTTCCATGTCAGGAACTCTACCCCTTCTGCCCGTAGGGATATTCCTATACAGATGGGAGTTTGGTTGTGAGTCTATGTCTGACGTCTCCCTGGGGGAAAAGAAGGGCTCCGGCACCCTCCTCCAGCTCCCTGGTACCAGGGGGTGTAGACACCTTGCCTGGTGCCCCACCTTCTCTCTCCTCCTTTGGTCTAACATTTAGCTCCGCCTCTCCGTCCCTGCCGTTCTCTGCTAGGTCAAGAGGGGTGTATCTAGCCCCTGGACAGGTGTGGCACTGATGGAAAACATTGGCCTATTGGGTCAGAGCTTAGGAGAGACTGTCTTGGCGTCTTCTGCTGCTTTGAAACAGAGTTCTAACTGGCAGTCCAAGCCCTGGCTCAAAGTTTTTGCAAAATAGAAGGTGCGTGTGAAGTCCGCTGTGAGTTTCCAAGGGCCAAGCTCATCCAACTTGTGGGAACCCTGCTCATGGAGGACAGTTCAGGAGGCATAGGAAGGGGCATACCCTGGTCCCTCAGAGACCCCAGCTCCTCTGGCGGGGCTCTGCAGTGACGGGTGTTCCCCTCAGATGTGCTTCTGAATCCAGCTCAGCCACGGGGGGATGGACTGGTGGTCACAGAGTGTCTGACTGGGTCCATCCCCCAGCTGTAGCTGAGTCAGCTTGGGAGAGTGGGGATAAATATGGGGAACCAGGGCTAAATCTGGGAGAAACTGGTTTCAGACTGAAGACGCAGAGGGTAGACCTTCGTAGCTCTCTCCTGAGCCACCAAAAAAGCAACCAATGATCCCACTCTCGAGGACCCCTCTTCCCTGGCCACCTCTTGTCCTCTGAGGTGGGGTGTTTGGTTGCCAGGGCAACAGGGTCTGAGGCTCTGCTCTCCCACCCCGCGTCTAGGCCAGTCAGGCCCAGGCAGGGCAGGGGTTCCACGGCGGGGGGNTCCAGCTGCACGTTATCTGTCCCTGGCAGGGGGAGCGTCTGTGTGGCTGGAATGCTGAGCAGCACCGAGGGGAGGGGGCTGGCAGATGGCAGCCCAGTCAGCCCTCTGCCGTCCCCCTCCTCCAGCTGAGACCCAGAGCTTCTGCCTGGGGGCGAGAGAGCAGGCAATTCATTTCTGGACCCTGGAAGAGAAGGAAGGGGAGGGCAGAAAATGGAAATCTTGGGGGTGAGTGTGCAGTGGAGACAGTATTCTCTCTCAGGAGGGGGTGGAATTGGGGGACAAAGGATAGGGGACACGAATCCTTGAGGAGGCCCACAGGAGTCCCCCCAGGACCCTGGAGGGGAGGCAGGAATTCCCTGGAGGAGAGATGGAGTGAGAGGGGTGGGCACAGAAATCCCCCTAAGGCTCCGGAGGGGGACAGGACTCCTCAGGGAGCATCTCAGGGATGAGCTGCCCATAGAAGCAGTGGGTGTAGCTGGGTGATCCTGGGACCCGGAGAGGGGAGGGAGAGGCCGTCTTAAAGCAAGCTGAGCCAGGGATGACAGGTCCCAGAGAGAGCCGGCCCTAGCCTAGGGGTTCCCTCATCCCCTTCAATGACACCCCTCACACCTGCACACAGGAGCTTGCCTCACCCGCCTCCCACCCCATAGCAGTCAGACCAGGAGTCCCTGGGGAGGGCCCAGCCTCACTACCTGGGTCTGCAGGGCGTGGAGGGGCTGCTGAAGGAAAAGGCTGCCCAGACTGCTACAGAGAGGAGGGTCCTGGGCCACCCTGCCCAGGGGCAGAGGCCTGGGGGTCTTTGTGTGTGTTGGGGGGGGCGGGTGGAAAGGCTGTAAAGGGAGCATGACAGATTGCTGCGGGACAGGAGAGAAGCTGGAGTGGAGAGGTTAACTTTGGAGGAGGGAGTTCCTTCCAGCCTCTCCTTCCTTTCTCTCCCTCCCCTCAGAAGTGCCTGAGGTTGGAGGGAGGAGACTGGAGTGGAGCCAGTTGCAAGAACCCAGAGGACCCAGGTTGGGGTCTCTCTCCCTCCCTCTCTGTCCCTCTCTCTTACACATATACACACAAACGTGTTTCCTCTCTCACCCACTCTCCCTCTCCTTCCTTCCTCCCCTGCCGTTCTGGGCCCCACCCCTCTCCCAGACTGCAGTTAGCTAAGAGGCTACTCTCGAAGTTAATTGATCTCCCGGCTCCTGGCTAAAGTAATAGGGAATTGATGTAAGTAACTAAGTGCCTCTGGGGGCAGAGTCGGAAGCGCAGGGGTGGAGAGGAGGAGCGCTTCCAAGCCTTGGCCTTTCTCCTGCCCCAGCCTGCAGGAAACTCAAAGGTGGGGTCACCGCTGCACCTAGTGTGCATGCAAGCCGCAGGGGGGAGGCCTGCGAGAGGCGCCGCGTGTCTGCCGTGGGTGGTTGCTGCTGAGCGCGCTTCAGCTTTGTGGAAGGCAGTTTCGGTCCTGGAGGGGAAAGGACATGGGAGACCGGGGTTGGAAGTGCAAAGCTCCACTCGGTTCCTTCCTGCGACCGAGCACCTTCCAAGTGCCAGGCCCTGCGCTGGGCACCGGAGGATAGGGGCGCATAGACAGACCCCGTCCCTGCCCTCGGGGAGCACAGAGTGAAGTGCGGTTCCCAGGGAGGCTGGGAGCTGAGGGGGTGGGGACGGTAACAAAGGCAGCCTTAGGGAGCAAGGAGTGACGTGCCAGGAAGCAGAGGACCCTGGACACCTAGGTGGAGTCCTTCCAATCTCCCCAGCCCAGCTCAGCTATTCAGAAACTCCAGTTTATAGAACGTGGGAGTCTCCCCCGCACCGGCCTCCCCAGCAGAGGCGCCCCCCCACCCCCGTCCAGGAGGGGTCATTGGCTGCCAGCGCTGGAGGTTTGAGGGGGCGGCTCCAGGAGCTTATACCCTCGGCCAAGAACCTTCCAGTCAGGACGCCTGTGTGGGGATTCTGGGAGGCAAAACTGGGAAGCAGGCAGCAGGACTGAGAAGTGGTGCCTAGTTCTGGCGCAGGATGCGGCTGGGCACTGGGACCCCCTGGGTTCTATTTTAGGCATAGTTTCATCTGGCTCCGTTTCTCAGCTTCTAGGCACAACTTCCTGTGGGGAAAGGAGGCTCTAAGTAGATGGCTAAATTATTCTTTGCCAAGGGGCAGCCCCTCCTTCAGCCTCTGGGACTCTCGGGCTAAGCCCACGCTGGCCCCTACGTGGAACGGCTGTGCGGTACTGACGTTCCCCGCCACGTGGATCAGACATCCTCCTCGTGGAAACTGTAAAAGGAGCCCGAAGCCTCTCTGCACTCACCTAGAGGGGAAGTTCCCTTAAGAAACTGTAAGGGCAGAGACTCTGCCCCCCCCCCAAGGCTACTCCCGAGGGAGAGGGAGGGCCAGTGGTGGTTTTTCTGAGCTACTGTGAGTTCTTGGAAAGAAAGCCCTTTCCCACCCCTCTCATCCACAGCCCCTTGACGTGGCTGCAGTCAAGGCGGCCTGGGAGTTTGGGCCGTGTAGCTTAGTGCTGTGTGTCTCTAACTGATGCATCACATCATCCAGCCAGGCTAGGGACCTCCCTGGGGTGAGACTGCTGCAGTGGCCTTGACCATGGACAGCAGCCAACTCGGCCTTCCTGTGACACGCTCACTGCATGTGTGGCCCAAGTGTGCAAGCACCCATGTGCACCTCCGTGGGGGGTGTCTGGGAACGTGGATGTGGATTAGGGTGCGAAGTGGACGTGTGTGGATGTGCTTGGGGATGCACGCAGCTCACTTAGTGCGGTTGTGGGAGGGAGCCTGTGTGCAGGCAAACCTCTGGTCGCATGCAGAGCACATCCCAGCAAAATTAATCATCTCTTCCAGTCGAGCTTTGCAATTTACAAATTCCCTTTACTTTAGCTCGTGAGCCTCGTAATTCTGGGGGGCAGGCAGATATTAATATCTTCACTTGAGAGATGAGGAAACTGAGGCTCCAAGATGTTGGGTGACTTGCCCGAGGTCACATAGCCGGTGAATGCCAGAGTGGGACCTTGACTTCAGATCTTCGAAGTCCGGGTTCTTTGTGTGTGACTGTAGGAGCAGGTGTGTGAAGCAGGGGGAGGAGGGTGTCTGGCCCCGACTTGCCATGCTGTCTAAAGAAGCAGGAGGCAGGGCAGTAAAGCAAGGATGCAAAGGAGAGGGAACCCCAGACAAGGGTTGGCTACACCAAAGCCTTTTGACTCCTCTGCCTTTTCATTGCACCATTTGGCCAAATCCCAACCCTAGTAGATAGGCCCCACCACTGCCTTTCCTCAGGTGGCTCCAGGGCAGCCAAGCGCTCCCAGAGGAGGTCACACAAGAGGCCAGCTTGAAATTACCTTGTGCTCATGATCGACATCCTGAAATGGGCGTGCAGTGCCCCCTGGCAACTCCACTATATTTTCCAAGTCACCTTGCTCGTCCCAATGACTGCTGCAAACTTCTCCGCTCATCTCCAACAGCCACCCTTCCTGGCCCCCCTTGCACCCTCGGCAGATGACCTTGTCTCCTGCTTCACAGAGAAGATAGAAGCCTCAGCCAAACCTACACCCTTCCCGGAGGGGAACATCCCTCTCATCTAGGCTGAAATCTCAACCTGTTCTTTCCATCTGATATCCTACCGGTATAGGAATTTTACCCTAAAGATTTGGCCTCTCCCTCGCCTACAGTCAGTCTCTCCCTCTCCAGTGGAATCTACCTGTTGACACTGAAACATGCTAAGATTCCCCTGTCTTGAAATATATAACTACAATGACAGCTAATATTTATTGAGCACTAACTATGTATCAGGGTTGAGGTTAAGATAAAAACCAAAACCAAAGTTCTCTCAACTCCACGGCTCTCTCCAGCTCCCCCCGCCCTCTCTGCTTTCTTTCCCAGACAAATTCTGAAAAATGATGTGTGTATTCTACTGTCTTCATTTTCTCATCTCAGACTCACTCTTCAGTCCACTTCAGGCTGCCTTCTTCCCACCATCAGCACTCCACCAAAATGGTTAGGGCTAAGGCCGCCAGCGACCTCCGTGTGGCCAGATCACGCGAACATTTTTTATTCTTAATCTCTCAATAACACTCAAAATGGTTCACCATCTCCTCTTTTTTAAACTGTTCTGTCCTGGGGCTCCTGTGTGGCTCAGTCAGTTAAGCGTCCAACACCTGATTTAGGCTCAGGTCATGATCTCAGATCAACCCCTGCATCTGGCTCCGTGCTCAGCAGGGAGTCTGCTTGAGATTCTTTCCCTCTCCCTCTGCCCCACCCTCAACCCTACTCATCACACACACTCTCTCTCACAAAAAAGAAAAAAAAAGTGTAAAATATTCCCAACACCCCAGAAAGTTCCTTCGGGCCCCTTCCTAGTCAATACTACCGCGCCAGAGTTAACCATTATTCTGACTTCTGTCATACAGATGAGTTCCGCGTGTTCTTGAAGTTCCTGGAGTATATGTATCCTCATACAGTATGCACACTTTTGTGCCTGTTTTCTTTTGCTTATGATTTTGTCTGTGAGATTGTCTCATTTTGTGTGGTGGTAGTTGGCACTTTGCCAATGCTATGTAGTATCTCATTATATAAATGCACCAAACTGTATTTATCCATTCTAGTCTCGCTAGACATTTGGGTCGTTATTAGTTTTTTGGCTATTATAAGTGAAGCTACCATGAACATTCTTGTTTGTGTTTTCTGGTTGCCCTACTCATGCTTTGGGTATATAAGTAGGGGCCGTGCTTAAGTCAAAGGTTGAGATTCTGTTTGGCTTTGGTGAATATTGACAAATCAGGCTTGATCTCTTTTCCTTCCTTCCTTCCTTTCGATCCTCTATTCTTGGGCCATCTCGTCTTCACTCATGACTCCAGTCAGCATCTAGACCCTAGCAGGCCAGACCTGTGCTTCCGTCCAACTCTGTCCTCTCAGCCTCCGTGCTGGTGGCCAATCTCCCCCTTCACATCTGCACTTGGATGTCCCCGAGGCTCGAGAAAACCAGCATGTGCAAAGCCAAATTCACCGTCTTATCTCCCAAACTAGACCCTTCCTTGTGTTCCTAGCCTAGGGAGCCACCCCACCATTCAGCCACTTACGCAAACTAGCAAGCAGCCCTGACACTCCATCTCCCTCACCTCCCTTAACGGGATCTGCCATTGTTGCCTCCTAAACATCTCCACGCTATCACCCCATTCCAAGCCAGTCCACTCCCTGTCTCACCTACACCCTGCCACAGTTTCCTGACGGGTCTTCCAGCACCCCCTCTGGCTGTTCCAGAGTTGTCTCTTCAAAACGCTGCTCTGATCGCTTGCAACACTCCCGTGGCACGCCTCCTGTTGTCCTTGGACCAGAATCTTTGCTGTGGCCTTCAAGGCCCCGAGGGGTCTGGGTCCTGCCTGTTTCTCCAGGCTCTTCTTACCCTGCTGTGGCTCTCCAGCTGTATCCTTCTCGAGCTTTCCCCTCACCCCACCTGGGGTCTTCAGGGCCTTTGCATGGCTCTGCTCTCTGGAATATTCTTCCGCCACCCCACCTCATACAGACTTTTACCTAATTCCTTCTCCTTATTCTTTAGATCACAATTCAAGCATCACTTCCTCAGAGAAACCTGCTTTGATTCCCCAAGCCGGGTCAGATCCCTGTCACTCACTCCCATAGAGTAAGATTATCTTTTCATAGCACTTATCACGAGTTGCAATTAAATACTTACTTTTGCAATTTTTAG
This sequence comes from Ailuropoda melanoleuca, assembly GCF_002007445.2. Taxonomy (NCBI): domain Eukaryota; kingdom Metazoa; phylum Chordata; class Mammalia; order Carnivora; family Ursidae; genus Ailuropoda; species Ailuropoda melanoleuca. The sequence continues at coordinate 40,121,577 of NC_048233.1, forward strand.
AAAATGGTGTCTGTCTCCCCCATTAGACAGCAAGCTTCACAAGGGCAGGACCCCGGTCCACTGTCTATTCTCCATGTGTCCTCAGCACATAGACACTCAGTAAATATTTGACGAGTAAACGAAAGAACCAAGGAGGGAGGGATTTGCAGGGGGAATGACCTAATTCTAGTCTCATGCCCACCACTTGCTCTCCACGAAACTTGAACAGGTCACCGTGCCTCAGTTTCCTCATTTGTCATATAAGGATGAGGTTACTCAAACCTGCTTATTTCGCTAGGTTGTGTAAGGATCCCATGAGGTATCTACTCAAAAGCATGAAACGTTCTACAGAAGTTGGAAGCAGCCTGGCGTGTTTAGAAGGAAATGCGGAGCAAGTCAGAAACCACTGAGTGGCCACATACAGTTTAAGAGCGGTACCGGGGAGGGCCTGACATGGGGAAGGGTTGCCTGCTTGGACAGAGGATTCAGAAGTGGGTGTTGTCCTGCATGGGTGTCTGCTCGGCCACTTCTCCTGGGGCCTCTGTGTGCTCAGGAGTCTGTGTGTGCTGCTGGAGACTTTCCTTAATTCCCATTACCGTGAAAACTTTGGGTTTGTCTACTGGAACAAGATGAGGCGGGAGAGGATGTTCGAGGAGGGAGGAAATGCAGTTGGGGTGTGTGTGTGTGTGTGTGTTTGTTGCCCCACAAGGGAGCTGTGTGTGGTGACGTGTAGGTGTGCCGTGTGGGTGTTTGTGTTGGTGTGGGGGAAGCCGTGTCCTGCCATCCTGGATTTGCTGTCCTCTGAAGCTGCTGTGTGTGAGCGTGTCCTTCTGTCTGGTGAAGCCCCGTGGGGGAAGTGTCCCCTGCCTTAGTTTCTTCCCTCTGGAGGGCTAAACTACTTCCCCTTGCAGGAAGTCTGAAGGAGGGGAACGGCGCCCTCTAGTGGGTGTGAAACACATGGGCAGCTGCAGCTCCCCCCCCCCCCCCCCCCCCCCCCCCAAGCCTAGGACTTACCTCTGAAGCACATCCTGAGGACAGAGCCCTCTGAGAGCTGAGGTCTGGGAGGGGGAAGCAAATGCCCACAGGACCAGAAACAGAAAAGGAACCCCTGAATTCATGCAGAAGTAGCCTGAGGACAACAGCTGGAGGTGTGGTGGGGGCTTCTCTCTCTCCTCATCTCTGCAGTGACCTCTCTGGTGGCCCTGGGTGTTCCTGGTCTTCCTTGGTTCTCGTTTCTTCACATGGTCCCTGAGTCTTGCTCCTTCATTCTCACTGTCTCTGTCCTCAAGGAGCTACTGGTTACTACTCATGCCTGAAGAGACTTGAACAAATTGGCCCCTTCATTCTGTTTCCTGGGTGGGTACTCTCTATGTCCTGTGCAGTCAGGGAAGTCTTCTTGGAGGAAGTAATGTGTGAGTAAGGTCTTGAAAAATGAAGAGAAATTCTCCAGATGGGAGTCCAGGGAAGGCATGGAGCTGTGGATGAGCCTAGCGGGTCTGCAGAATGGGAGATGGGCATGGTGGCCAGACGCTAGACTGCTATGGAGGGATGGGGAAGGGAGGCTGGAAGGTAAATTGCAAAGGCCTCACATAGCTTTTCCCGAGATGGGGGTGATTTTACCAAGTGGCACGAGGGAGTGAAGAAGGTCTCTGCGCCAGAGAACAGTCAGAATTACATAGAGAATTGTATAATGTGGGGAGAAACTGTGGGGGGGTAGGGAGTTAGGGAGACCAGTTGGAAGGCCAGTGTTTAGGCGAAAGAGGTGGAGGCCGGTCTGAGGGCAATGGTGAAAGGGCGGAGAGGGGCCAGATCTCAAAGGCTCCTCTTCTTTTGGGGCCTCTGTGCCCCTGGCAGCAAAGCTGAGGCCAGGTCCCACATCAGTCAGTTCTGCTGGAACTTGTCATCTTGCCTCCCATCCCTAACATACTCCAGGGTCCCTGCATGCAAATGGAGAAGGGAAGAGGTACAGGAGCAGGGAGGGAGGGGGAAAAAGGAGGGGGAGGGGGGACTGGGGCTGTGGGACGGTTAAGGAACGGCAAGGCCCAAGTAGACTCATCTGACCCCCACTGCTTTGTCCCTGGCCCTGCAGAGAAAGGGTTAACATGCTTCCCCTCCCTCCCTCCCTTCCGCTCCTCCCCTCAGGTCACCTTCTAGGCCCTGGAGACTTGACTGGTGGCTCAAGTTCCTTCATCAGTGGCCCTGAGTAACCAGAGCACACAGAGGGGCCAGGGACTTGGGGTCAGAGAATGGTAAACTGGGGGCAAGGGGAGTGTCAGAGACGGAGGGGCCAAAGCTGAGGGTTTTGGGGGGCACCCCAGGTTGGTCCTGACAGTCTCCACCTGACCTAGCAGATTGCTCTGATCTCACTTTCTTCCATCTACCAGAAAGAATTCCTCGCACTCCTCTCCTGGACCTTGAGGGGTGGGCAAGCTGGGAGGGGGGTGGTGATCTGACGGGAAGCTTTTCAGCTGCAAGAGTCGGGGTCCCTCCCCCCTGGTGCCGGGAACTGGCCATAAATGAGTCTGTGGTCAGTGAGAGACCTCTGCTAATGGAACCTGGGCTGCCCCCCAAGCCACAGAAGGGAAAAGTGGAGGAGGGGAGAGTGACCTGAGTGCAGCTCAGCACGGGGGGAGGGGAGGGAAAGTGGGGGTCAAGACAAAGATTGCAGGGGAATTAAGGGTTCAGGAAGTAACAGAGTGAAGTGGGGTCACGGCAGTGACTGAAAGGGAACTGGGGTCTTAGGAGTGTATTGGGAGAAGGTGGGGGTGTGGTCAATGAAATAACTGGGGGGATTATGAGCCAGGGGAAGTCAAGGAGGAATTAGAGGTCTGAGAGAGAGCCGAGGGAGTGCGGAGGCTCCAATGTCTCAGGGGAACGGCTGCACCAGGAGAGAATGGGGGCGAGGACCCAGAATTGGGGTAGGAAGACCCAGGGAGATGCTGAGGAGCAGCAGATGGGAGGGTGACAGGGAGCTTGAATGTCATGGGGGAGGGGCAGGGACTGTTGCTCCAGACTGTGGGAGCAGAGGAATCCGCTAGGTCCCATCTCACCTGGAGCCCCGAGGCTTTTCCAGGGTTTCCACTATCTTCCACCCTCTCTGTCCTGCTAGAGCTGGTGACCGGAAAGGGGCTCTGGCCCCCCTCCTGTCCATCTGCTTCCCTTTCCCACTGCCATCCATTATTCATCAGCCCAGACGCCCGCCCGCCCTCCCTGGCAGGACAGGCGGGGGCTCCTCTCCATGCCCCGCCCCATCTCAGCCACACTGCCACCGAGGCCGGCCAGGAGGAGCCGCCGGCTGCCCGCGCTGCGGAGACCTGGCGGCCGGGCTGGGTAGCTGGCCCCGCCAGATCCTGCCCGAGATCACATCTGCTTCTCCCTTCTCCTGCCAATCCCCCGGTGCCAGGAAGCCCTGGAAGAAGATGCCCATCCAGATCTTCTGCTCTGTGTCCTTCTCCTCTGGAGAGGAGGCCCCAGGGCCCTTGGGAGATGTTTGGGGTCCCCAGCAGCGGCGGCGGCAGCGGGACAACTCAGAATCAGAAGAGGAGGAGGAAGAGAAGGAAAAGGAGGCAGTGAGGAAGGCGGCTAGAGAGGGGGATTCACCCGTGGATTTGGTGGCCTTTGCCAACAGCTGCACCCTGCACGGCGCCAGCCACATCTTCGTGGAGGGGGGTCCGGGGCCAAGGCAGGCCCTGTGGGCAGTGGCCTTTGTCCTGGCACTGGGCACCTTCTTGTGCCAGGTGGGGGACCGCGTCGCCTATTACCTCAGCTACCCGCACGTGACTCTGCTGGACGAGGTGGCCACCACGGAGCTGGCCTTCCCGGCCGTCACCCTCTGCAACACTAATGCCGTGCGCCTGTCCCAGCTCAGCTACCCCGACTTGCTCTACCTGGCCCCCATGCTGGGGCTAGACGAAAGTGATGACCCTGGGGTGCCCCTTGCCCCCCCGGGGCCCGAGGCCTTCTCTGGGGAGCCCTTTAATCTGCTCCGCTTCTACAATCGCTCCTGCCACCGGCTGGAGGACATGCTGCTCTATTGCTCCTACTGTGGGGGGCCCTGTGGCCCTCATAACTTCTCAGTGGTGAGTGGGGGCCCACGCCTGGTGCAGCACCCCAAGAGTGTCTGCCATGGCTCACCCTGAGTGTCGCCTCCTGGGGCTGGGGCTGGCGGCCATCCTGGTCCTCTCCCACCTCATCTGGAAACCCCCCCCCTTCCTGACAGGCCTCAGGGAGGCCTGGCCACTGTGCTCGCCCTGGGAGCCCCAGGGTCTGAGGCTAGGCTGCTGTTTTCAGGTCTGTACCAGTACTGCTCTTCCTGTTAGAATCTGGAAATATATCTGTGCTGGTTGGTAATTAGTTGCTGCCCCAAGGCCCCTGGTGTCTCCCTGAATATTCTCCAGCATCTCCAGCCCTTCCCCAGACCTCCCTATGATCCAGCAGGGCCTAGGACCTTCCTCTGTCTTTGAGGTCAACCTTTGATCTGATGGTGGGTACCCATAGCTGGCCTTAACAATTTTGACTATGACCCCTGGACTGGAGCTGGGGCAGGTGTCACTTGGTCTCTGGAGGTGCAGGAGAAAGGTGTGGGAGGGAGGTGAAGGGGTGAGGACAGTCCCCGACTCCACCCTGCCACGCCCCTTCTCAGTAGTGACCACAGCGGGGACTTCAGTGCATCCTCACTTGTTCTCTCAGTGCTCCTCCTACAGTGTCTGTCTGTCTGTGTGTGTGTGTCCGTGTGTCTGTCTGTCTGTCTATCTGAGGGAGAACAGTAGTCCTCCTCTAAATCTTCCCCTCCCCCCAGCTCTAAGTGATCAGGGATCCTCTTGCCTGGGGAAGCCCTCAATGGGGAGTCAGCCTCCTGCTTGCCCTCCCACTCTGGAGTCTAGGGCCGTCCTTGCTAAGGGACCAAGTGACACCTCACCCCTCCCCAGTTCAGCCTCCAGTTCTGTCTGGCCTGACTCCTCTTCTGCCCCCCTCCAGGTGCCAGATGCCAGGCCTTCCCTTCCCACACACCTATCCCCCAGTCCCCCTCCTCCCTGGCGCAGGAGCAGGTGGGTGACATCATATAAGCGTGTCGTGGACCAATTGCAGACAGGAATCTGGAGGTTTTGGCCACTGGGCCTCAGGCAGGCCAGGAAATATAGGAACATGGGATAACGGAGGAGTCAACCGGGCCTCCTCCAGATATAAGGGTAGAGCAGACACTTCTCACACAGAACCACCAGGTGGCAGCAGCAGTCCACAGGTCCCCAGCACAGCGCTTAGCCCAAGCAAGGCTGGCGTTCTCAGCTACCTGGAGTCCCTCACGTTCCCAGATGGAGGGTGAGCACGGGTGTGCGTCTGGAGCCTGTGACCGAATGCCATAAAACCTCGTAGCGGGCTGGGGGATTAGGAGTCGTTGGAGTTCTCTTTCTGCCTCATCTGTGGGCTTTGCCCTTTCTTTTCTGGGTGGGGGAGGAGGCTGTTCTAGGAAGTGGGAAGGGGACTAGTAACCCCCACACCCATGACTGCTCTGGTCTGGCCGGACACGGTCTCTCTCTTTCTCTGCGCCATGTCTGTACTTACCTTCTGACTCACTTTGTGGACTGTCACCATCACAGTAGGAAAAGCACACTCACCCTGTTCGTGGGAACCTGGAAACATTCCGAGAAACCGTGGGGAGAGGGCCATAAAGTATTGGTTCACTCTTGTCTCTGAGGCTGTGTCATCAGAGCTGTGATAAGGGCTGCTCGGAGGCATGGGGTGGGAAGACTGCCCCCAGGGCTGAGCGCTCTGCTGAGGCCCTCTTAGTTCTCTGCAGAAGCACATGTCATGCCCTGGATGCTTAGTATCAAATCCTGGGTGAGGAGGGGCTGGGGCTTGGGTGAGCATGGCCCTTGGGAGGGCAGCTGGATCTGCTTTCAGGTTCTGGTGATGACGGGACAATGATGGACACAAGGGGAAATGGCTGGAGAAAACGAAAAAGCTTAGCTTGGCTTGGAGGAAGGACGTTGGGGAGAGCAGGATTTCAGATGCCCGGGGCAAAATCCGGGAGAAGAGAAGATCTATCTCAGAAGGCCCCGTGAGCTTGGGCCTGAAGAGAGGGTCCTAAGGAGGAACTGGGAGTATGGCAGTGACAGGATCCTGGCAACAAGCTGTATATGTCAGGGTCCCAGCAGGACAAAGACGGCCACTCAGATAGTTTAATTGAAAAGACTTGAACAAAGGGACTGTTTATAGAGCCGTGGGCAGAGTGAAGGAAACTCTGCCTGAAGGGGCCCGAAGCACCTAGTGATAGTGGGAAATTGTCACATACAGGCTAAAGGGGCACAGGGAAGCAGCAGTCCTTTGCAGGGAGACCTCCTGGCAGGATGTATGGTCTCAGAGGGTCGAAACCACTGCCAGAGCATTCTCGGAGGGGTGAGCGGTGGGGAAGGGTGAATACCCTGAGCTTTCCCTCCTTCTGCCCTCTGATCCCTCACTGTTGGCTCCCATTGACCAGACCCAGCCCAAAGCCTGTCCAAGTGGCAGAGGAGCACGGGCAGCGCACTCCACTGGGATCAGCTTTCCCAGGCCTACATCAGGGCAAAGGGCAGAGAATGAGCAGGAAGGAGGGCAAATGGAGAATAGGCTGCACAGAAGGGACAGTTCTTGAAGTGTGTTGCAATCCCAGCAGCGGAGGGGTTTGGGGCAGCCCTTGGTAGGTAGGGGTGCTGGCAGGACTCTCAGGCTCTCTGCTCTGCCCTCACCAGGTCTTCACACGGTATGGCAAGTGCTATACATTCAACTCCGGCCGAGATGGGCGTCCACGGCTGAAGACCATGAAGGGTGGGACTGGCAATGGGCTGGAGATCATGCTGGACATCCAGCAGGACGAGTACCTGCCTGTATGGGGAGAGACTGGTATGTCACTTCTTTCAGGGGCCCTTCCCACGGCCCTAGCCTTCGGCCTCCACCAGGGAACTCCTGAGATCCACTGTGGGACCTGAGACAGGACCTGGGCTCTCCTCCCTTCCTCCCAGCATCTTGCCATCTCCATCTCCGACTCTACCTGACTGCCACCCTCACAGTTCTCTGGCTCCCCCTTCCTGGCTCAGTTACTCTCCAAGGTAACCAGCCATCCCTTTCCATCAGTGGCCGCCACTCACTCTATAAATAACTCCCTCTCTTCTTGGGCTGTCTGCTGTCAGCCTGGTCTCAGGGGACCTTGGGGCTGAGAGCGCTAGGGAGAAAGGAGACAAGGAGGGGGAGAAATAGAGAGTGTCTGGGAAAGAATTTGAAACACCAAGATGCATAGCCGAAGCCAGGTAAGAAAAGTACATAGGATGCAAGTTTCATTAGGGCAGCTAGCGAACCCGAAAGGAGGCTGGGGATGAGCTAGGGCCCCCATAGACTAACCCCTCCCCCAGTGTCCCAGCGTGCACTGTGCTTATCCCTAGGAGAGGTAGCATGGCCCCAGCTCTGAAGGAGGTTAGGGAGTCAGAAGCCCTTCCAATACACCCCTGCCCCTCATTCCCATAGATGAGACGTCCTTCGAAGCGGGCATCAAAGTGCAGATCCACAGTCAGGATGAACCTCCCTTCATCGACCAGCTGGGCTTTGGTGTGGCCCCAGGGTTCCAGACCTTTGTGTCCTGCCAGGAGCAGCGGGTGAGAGGGCCACGGGAGGCTGGTCCCAGGGNCGCTTAGCCCAAGCAAGGCTGGCGTTCTCAGCTACCTGGAGTCCCTCACGTTCCCAGATGGAGGGTGAGCACGGGTGTGCGTCTGGAGCCTGTGACCGAATGCCATAAAACCTCGTAGCGGGCTGGGGGATTAGGAGTCGTTGGAGTTCTCTTTCTGCCTCATCTGTGGGCTTTGCCCTTTCTTTTCTGGGTGGGGGAGGAGGCTGTTCTAGGAAGTGGGAAGGGGACTAGTAACCCCCACACCCATGACTGCTCTGGTCTGGCCGGACACGGTCTCTCTCTTTCTCTGCGCCATGTCTGTACTTACCTTCTGACTCACTTTGTGGACTGTCACCATCACAGTAGGAAAAGCACACTCACCCTGTTCGTGGGAACCTGGAAACATTCCGAGAAACCGTGGGGAGAGGGCCATAAAGTATTGGTTCACTCTTGTCTCTGAGGCTGTGTCATCAGAGCTGTGATAAGGGCTGCTCGGAGGCATGGGGTGGGAAGACTGCCCCCAGGGCTGAGCGCTCTGCTGAGGCCCTCTTAGTTCTCTGCAGAAGCACATGTCATGCCCTGGATGCTTAGTATCAAATCCTGGGTGAGGAGGGGCTGGGGCTTGGGTGAGCATGGCCCTTGGGAGGGCAGCTGGATCTGCTTTCAGGTTCTGGTGATGACGGGACAATGATGGACACAAGGGGAAATGGCTGGAGAAAACGAAAAAGCTTAGCTTGGCTTGGAGGAAGGACGTTGGGGAGAGCAGGATTTCAGATGCCCGGGGCAAAATCCGGGAGAAGAGAAGATCTATCTCAGAAGGCCCCGTGAGCTTGGGCCTGAAGAGAGGGTCCTAAGGAGGAACCGGGAGTATGGCAGTGACAGGATCCTGGCAACAAGCTGTATATGTCAGGGTCCCAGCAGGACAAAGATGGCCACTCAGATAGTTTAATTGAAAAGACTTGAACAAAGGGACTGTTTATAGAGCCGTGGGCAGAGTGAAGGAAACTCTGCCTGAAGGGGCCCGAAGCACCTAGTGATAGTGGGAAATTGTCACATACAGGCTAAAGGGGCACAGGGAAGCAGCAGTCCTTTGCAGGGAGACCTCCTGGCAGGATGTATGGTCTCAGAGGGTCGAAACCACTGCCAGAGCATTCTCGGAGGGGTGAGCGGTGGGGAAGGGTGAATACCCTGAGCTTTCCCTCCTTCTGCCCTCTGATCCCTCACTGTTGGCTCCCATTGACCAGACCCAGCCCAAAGCCTGTCCAAGTGGCAGAGGAGCACGGGCAGCGCACTCCACTGGGATCAGCTTTCCCGGGCCTACATCAGGGCAAAGGGCAGAGAATGAGCAGGAAGGAGGGCAAATGGAGAATAGGCTGCACAGAAGGGACAGTTCTTGAAGTGTGTTGCAATCCCAGCAGCGGAGGGGTTTGGGGCAGCCCTTGGTAGGTAGGGGTGCTGGCAGGACTCTCAGGCTCTCTGCTCTGCCCTCACCAGGTCTTCACACGGTATGGCAAGTGCTATACATTCAACTCCGGCCGAGATGGGCGTCCACGGCTGAAGACCATGAAGGGTGGGACTGGCAATGGGCTGGAGATCATGCTGGACATCCAGCAGGACGAGTACCTGCCTGTATGGGGAGAGACTGGTATGTCACTTCTTTCAGGGGCCCTTCCCACGGCCCTAGCCTTCGGCCTCCACCAGGGAACTCCTGAGATCCACTGTGGGACCTGAGACAGGACCTGGGCTCTCCTCCCTTCCTCCCAGCATCTTGCCATCTCCATCTCCGACTCTACCTGACTGCCACCCTCACAGTTCTCTGGCTCCCCCTTCCTGGCTCAGTTACTCTCCAAGGTAACCAGCCATCCCTTTCCATCAGTGGCCGCCACTCACTCTATAAATAACTCCCTCTCTTCTTGGGCTGTCTGCTGTCAGCCTGGTCTCAGGGGACCTTGGGGCTGAGAGCGCTAGGGAGAAAGGAGACAAGGAGGGGGAGAAATAGAGAGTGTCTGGGAAAGAATTTGAAACACCAAGATGCATAGCCGAAGCCAGGTAAGAAAAGTACATAGGATGCAAGTTTCATTAGGGCAGCTAGCGAACCCGAAAGGAGGCTGGGGATGAGCTAGGGCCCCCATAGACTAACCCCTCCCCCAGTGTCCCAGCGTGCACTGTGCTTATCCCTAGGAGAGGTAGCATGGCCCCAGCTCTGAAGGAGGTTAGGGAGTCAGAAGCCCTTCCAATACACCCCTGCCCCTCATTCCCATAGATGAGACGTCCTTCGAAGCGGGCATCAAAGTGCAGATCCACAGTCAGGATGAACCTCCCTTCATCGACCAGCTGGGCTTTGGTGTGGCCCCAGGGTTCCAGACCTTTGTGTCCTGCCAGGAGCAGCGGGTGAGAGGGCCACGGGAGGCTGGTCCCAGGGTGGGGCGTTGAGGGGGTGAGATGGAGTGGTGAGTAATCAACACAGGAGGGACGGGTGAGCTAGGGCCTGGGTACCGATCTAACGAGTGAGCAGCATGAACGAACAGGAATGCTCTGTAAACTCTGAGACCCTCAGAGTCTGTGGAGGGACAGGGAGCAGGACTTCCGAGTTCTGTGTCTTGTCAGAGAAGTCCATCAAGGTGACTCGGGGAGAAGTCCCCACACCCCCCCAGCTCCCCGGCTCTCCCAGCAGCTCATCTACCTGCCCCCGCCCTGGGGCACCTGCAAAGCTGTTACCATGGACTCGGATTTCTTCGACTCCTACAGCATTACTGCCTGCCGCATTGACTGTGAGACACGCTACCTGGTGGAGAACTGTAACTGTCGCATGGTGCACATGCCAGGTCAGGCCCCAAAGCTCCAGACACGATCTGGGGGCCCCTCAGCCTGCATGGCCCCTCACCAGTTCCCCACGCATATCAGCCTCTTGCCAACATGGAAGCAAGATTCATTGGCTTCTCCCCACCCCAGTTCTAGCCCCATTCCATACTCCTATGGTCTTGTCTCTCTCACCTCAATTCCTGCCCGTCCCCACAGAAATGTGCAGGAAGGGGTCTAGGAGGGATGGACTGTGCGGTGGGTCACCTTCAGGACACACTGGGGGCTGGCTAGTCTGCCCTCCCGCCCACTCCCATCTTCCAGTTTCTAGGCTCTTGGTAGCACCATCATCACAAGACCCTTTAATCTCCGTCCTGCACCACTGTCTTTTCTCCTCGGTTAGGGGACGCCCCGTACTGCACTCCAGAACAGTACAAGGAGTGTGCGGACCCTGCTTTAGGTGAGCACCCTGTCTCGGGGCAGTCTGGGGGAAGGAAGGAGCCCCGTGCACTGGGGTTTCAGACCAAGTTCCCAGAAGCTTCAAATAACTCCTGGATCAGGCTTCGCTCAAACTCTCTTGTGTCTGACGTTAGCAAGGCTGGGAATAGCATCTTTAAAGGCCCCGCTGAAAAATGAGCAGGAGTACCTGGGGGGGGGGGCTCACCCTCTCTCATCAGCATCTCAGCTGGTTGACCCCCGAGGGCCCTAACTAAGGCAATGAGATACAGGATTAAGAAATACCCGTGGGGAGCTGGGTGAGGACCAGCACAGGGTGGGCACAGGGCAGGCACAGGGCTGAGGTAAAGGACAGGTCAGAAAAAGAGAAAGGGGCCCAGGCTTCCTTTCGACAGGGCCAGGATGTTCCCGTTGGGAAGGTGCTGGCCGAAGGGCACCACTCAACTGATGCCTCTCGCCTGGTCGGGCACAGACTTCCTGGTGGAGAAGGACCAGGAGTACTGTGTGTGTGAAATGCCATGCAACCTAACCCGCTATGGCAAGGAGCTGTCCATGGTCAAGATCCCCAGCAAAGCATCAGCCAAGTACCTGGCCAAGAAGTTCAACAAGTCTGAGCAGTACATAGGGTAAGGGCTCTGACTGTGCAGGGCAGGGCCTTTGGGTTGGGACTGTCAAGGGTGTGAGTGGGCTTTGAGGGGCCAGCAGACAGGAGGAGATTGAGATGACAAAGGGAAGGCAACCAAAGAGTCTGGGATGGGCACGGAGGGCAGATCAAGCTGGAACAAGCAAAGGAAGTCTTTGCTTCTCTTTCCTCCTTGCTTCATTCTGCATCTTTACCTGCACGGCTGTAACTGGGATCATGCCATGGTTGCCAGCGTGCAGAGCGTCTTTTCGTTTTTGCCATCACATTTGATCCTCATGACAATTCTACAAGGCACGTACCCCCATCAACATCTCATTTTATGGATGCAGAGACAGATTCAGAGAGGGTAACTTGCTAAGGTCACCTAGCCAGTGAGAGACAGAGATGTGACTTGAACCTAGGTCTCCTCCCCCAAACCCTTTACAGGGAGAACATCCTGGTGCTGGACATTTTCTTTGAAGTCCTCAACTATGAGACTATTGAGCAGAAGAAGGCCTATGAAATTGCAGGCCTCCTGGGTGAGCTGCTCATGGCACTGTCCCCTTCCCATGCCGTGGGCATGGTGCGACAGCCTACCACCCAAAGCAGGCTGCCCACCTCTGTCCCATAAGTTCCTTCCTCCCCTGCCACCCCCCACCCACTTGTCTTGGTATGTAGTGGGAGGAGGGGCTGAACCTTCGCTTAGGACAAAGTGGAAAAGACAGGCCTGTGGGCATGAATGGGGGACTATTTCATAAGCCTGTGAAAATTTACCCAGAGAATGAATGTTGGGGTATTTTATATTTTCTGAATAATACCTGTTTGCTTTAGAAAAGTAGAAAAATGCAGAAAAACAGAGAGAAGAAAATAAGAACCCCACTAGAATTGCTTTGTGCTCCTTCCGTACAAAAGCTGTCAATCTTTTTGCAAATATGACTTGCCTGCCCCTGTCCCAGTAAGCTCGGCTGCTTCCACGGTGTCCTGACACCACTGACCTTCCCGTGCCCCCCCCCCAACCCTCGCAGGTGACATTGGGGGCCAAATGGGGCTGTTCATTGGGGCCAGCATCCTCACGGTTCTGGAGCTCTTCGACTATGCTTATGAGGTAAGCGGGGGCGGGGCGTTGGGGTGGAGCCACGGGAGGGGCGGGGTTCCAGCCCGCCCAACCACTCACCTCCCCACCTCCGTCCCAGGTCATTAAGCACAAGCTGTGCAGAAGAGGAAAGTGCCAGAAGGAGGCCAAACGGAGCAGCGCTGACAAGGGTGTGGCCCTTAGCCTGGATGACGTCAAAAGACATGTGAGGGAGCCCGAGAGAGGTGCCCTCCGGCCCCGCCCCTTCCTCCCACCCCAGGTCCACCCCCGCATTGCCACCTCTTCTCCTCTGCCTCCCTCACGCCCCAGGGCCACCTCTGGCCCTTCCTATAACAAGTCCCTGTCCTATTCCGTTCCCCTAGAACCCATGTGAGAGCCTCCGGGGCCACCCTGCTGGGATGACGTATGCTGCCAACATCCTACCTCACCATCCGGCCCGAGGCACTTTTGAGGACTTTACCTGCTGAGCCCCGCAGGCCACTGTACCAAAGGCCTAGGTGGGGAGGACTAGGACAGTAAGGGGGCCCTCGGCTGTGCTCCCCCCACATCTGCCCTGGGGACTCACTTCCCCCTCCCAAGGTAGTTCCCCACTCCTGGGCAGTCCTTTCCTCTTATCTGTGGTGAGGAAGGAATCTTGACCATAGAGCCCTCTCCCTGCCTCTATCCCATTCTTTTTATTTTTACTGAAACTAATCTAAAACAAAAACAAAAACAAAAACAAAACTAAAAAGAGAGAATGGGGCAGATGACCTCAGGCTGCCCCTCTCTGCTCCATGCTGCCTCCCCCAGCTCCCAGCCTGAATTCTGTCTGTCTGGCTGTCTGTCATCTGAGTGTCCACCTACATTCTGCTGCCACCAGTCACCAAAGCCCCTCCCAGTGGGGGGTGGAGGGGATCCTTGGGGTCTGGAATTTGGCCCCAAACCAGAGAATGTACCTTGAAGGGGAGGGCTAGTGGGGGGGGCTTCCCCAGCCTTAAGAGACCCTCTCAGCCCAGTGACCCCCCCAACCCCAAGTCTCCAGGCAGGAACTAAGACCCTAGTCCCCATCCCCACCCCCTTACATGTGAAGTCTCTAGGAACTCCCTAGGGGGGCGGGGGATCCCCGGAAGAAGTGGATGATGGGGAGAAGATGTGGCCCTGGTGCTGTAGGCCACATCCTGATACCTGTAAGTTCACCCCCACCCTGCAACTGCTGGAGAGAAATCCCAAGAGGTAGCACTCCTCTACCATCCCATGAAAGATCCAGCTGGTTGGCCTCCAGCTCAGGGAGAGGGGCACTGGTGCCTAACCTCACTGGTCCTTCTCCCAGGGGCCCCTGCAGAGGGCCACATCCATAAATTTTCTTATGGAACTCTCCCAAGTCCTCTTCCCCAACTTCATTTGCTTCTCTCAACAACCTCATCTGCATTTTCTATTTCTATATGATACAGACTCTATATTGCTATATCTCTGTATATACTTTCCCCTAACTCTGTCTGTCTCTACCCCATCCCCTCTTGTCTCTAAGAACCATCCTCCCACCCAAAGTTCCCCTTTCTGTGTTTCTACTCCCTCCCTGGTCTCTGAATGCCTTCGCCTGTATAAAGAGTTGGACTCTCCCCTGGTGTCTGTACTGTGTACACACATCCCTCTGAGAAGCACAAGGAGACGACACGCGCATTGTAACCTTCGCACTGTCTCGGTGGCGACATAAAGGAAGCTGTGAATCACAAGCTCTGCCTCTTTCTGGCCTCACCCTCTCCCCCCAACCCTGGGCACCCTATGCCCTCCCTGTAGCCTTAACATTCCCTCCCCTGTTTCATCATCCCAATGCCCTTTGCCTGGCTGACTGTGGCCTCCCCAGGGAAGGGGTAGCTACAGACAGAGCCCCCACCCAGGGAATGGAGATCTACTCTGCATACTAAGCCAAGGGTATCAGAGACAAGGGGAGCTGTGGATTGGTGACTCTTGTAGCTAGAGCAGTGGGGAGCTGACAAGCAGAAGTTAAGGTCCTCAGTCAGTGACCTTTCCTTTCTTCTGGGTGCCCAGCCTCCTTTCCTCACCTGATACCCAAGCCCACCAGTTATATTTTCTGGTGAGGTATGATTTGGTAATGGTGGGAAAAATACAGGCCTAGAGGCGTAGTTGAAAGCTCTGCTGTTCTGTCCCTCCCTTCCTATTTTAATGAGAAATGAAAGAGGTAGAGGGTCTGCCATGCCCCCTCCCCTAGGCACTCCTCCTAGGCCAGAGCCCTACCCCTTCCCAGGCCTTCTCTGCCCAACTCTTTCTTGGTCTCCAACCCTAGAACAGGACTTTGGCAGGTCACCTGTGCATTGGCCTGGAGCTGGAGAGTAAGGCTATGGGATTTTGGGGAACTCCTGGTTCCTAGAAGTTCCTTGGAGATCAGACCTCTCCAGAGGGAAGCAGGAGCAAGCCAATGGGTGTGCACCGGATGGGGAACAGCAGGCAGGGCTATGGGTGACGCATGCCTCTGGTCTAATAAACTGGGTTTCAACCATCTCTTCAGTGTCGTTCTTCTCTTATTTGAATAGTATTTAGGCCTTCCCACGAGGAGCCTAGAGCTGAGCTTAGCTTGGGGCCAAACAATCAGGGAGAAGCAAGGATTGAGCCTCCTGGGATGGGGCTGACCGGCCATCACACCAGGAATGGTTTCAACCACTGGCCAGGGAAAGAGGGAGAGGTCAAAGGCAGCAAAAGTCCCAAAGAGAAGTCCTAGCACAAAGGATTCTTCGGAGAGGGTCAGGGTCAAAATCCAAAATAAAATCTGGAAGCAGGTTAGGTTTTAAAGGTCAGGGACAAAGTTGGGTTCAAATTCTGATGTGAGGTAGTTATTAAGGCACTGTATGTGTGGAATGAGCCCTGGGCTATGAGCTAGAAGATCTGGATTCTCGGCTTTGGCTTTACTGCTAACTTGTTGGTTGATCTTTGCCAAGTCATTCACTGAGATCAGTTTTCCGGTTTGTAAAATGGAATAAACAGTGCATTCTCCTCTTCAGCCCCCCAGGCTTACAGCAGTAAGAGAAGGAAACGAAAAACAAAGCGCTTTGGGAAGTTAAATCTCCTGCGCCTGCATGAAGCAGTTACTCCATCACCCCCGTCATCAGAGCGCTGAGGCTGAGGCGTGGTCCCCCTTTCCAGGGCCTTGTCTTCCTCCCGTCGGCCTGGGGGCGCCCGCTCACAGGGCCTCTCTATCCCGGAATTCTTCTCTATGGTCTTCCCTCCCGGACCGCGAAGACGGGAGGGAGTGGTCAGCACGCCTTTTCCGCTAGTCGCCCCCCTCTAGCCCACAGTCTCGCTGCCCTGAGCCTCCCGTGCCGGCCGGCCGGCCGGGCGGACAGGCGGGCGCGCGGGGGGCGCGCGGGGGGCGGGGGGAGTTCCGGTTCCGGTTCTTTGTGCAGCTGCAGCAGCGGCTCCGGGGAAGATGGCGGCCCGGGCGGGTTTCCAGTCTGTGGCTCCGAGCGGCGGCGCCGGAGCCTCAGGAGGGGCGGGCGCGGCGGCTGCCCTGGGTCCGGGCGGGACTCCGGGGCCTCCCGTGCGAATGGGCCCGGCGCCGGGTCAAGGGCTGTACCGCTCCCCGATGCCCGGAGCGGCCTATCCGGTGAGTGGGGCAGGAGGAGGGGCGCGCGGGCCGGGGGCGGGGCCGAGCGGGGGCCTGGGAGTGACAGGGGTGGGGGAGAAGTAGGAGGGACTCTCCTGGGAGGGATTCGGGCCCTGAGTCGGGGTGAGGGGAGGCAGTGCGGAGGAAGGGAATGGAGGCGGTTAGCATCCCCACCTGCTCCGGGGAGCAATCTTTCCGTTGGGGAGGCAGGGTACAGAAACAGCGTGGATGAAGTGGGGCGAAAGGTGGGCATGTGAGGACCGGAGTGCAAAAGCGTTAGGGCAGCTCTAGGGCCCGGAGGAACACGGAAGGTGTAGCTAGCAAATTGAGGTCAGCTTCTAAGGAGACGATAGCTGGCCGTATTCTCTGAGTAAATGTGGGCCTTAGAGAAGATGCCCAGTGTGTCAGATACAAAATAGACTGGGGAGCATTTGAGTAGAGTTTGGCTGTCTCTTAGCTTCGGGGCTATATTCCCCTTGGGATTGTACCTGGAGTACAGGAAGCTCCAGTTATTTGGGTTTCAGAGACAGAGGGCTCTCCTCCCATTGTGCTCCACCCCACCCCCAGCCTTGTTCATTCACAGAACTCAGGCATCTCCCCTTTCTTCTTGGTGGGGTTAGTAGGGAAGCCATGACATCTCTGGGTCCTCTCCTCCCTATAGAGACCAGGTATGCTGCCAGGCAGCCGAATGACGCCTCAGGGACCTTCCATGGGACCCCCTGGCTACGGGGGGAACCCTTCAGTCCGACCTGGCCTGGCCCAGTCAGGGATGGACCAGTCCCGCAAGAGACCTGCACCTCAGCAGATACAGCAGGTCCAGCAGCAGGCGGTCCAAAATCGAAACCACAAGTAAGATGACTCTGGGGCGAGGGAGGGAGGGAAGGAGGGAGGGAGGAAGCCCTTGAGGACACCGGTGATGGGAGAACCCGAACCCAGAAGTGGTGGTGCTGTGTCCGAAGATGGGTGCTCATTCTTCAGAATGCCTCACACGGGTGGGGGTGGGGGTGGGCGGAGTGTCTTTGATTTGAGAGATGCTTTGCAGTCCCTTCATTTTCCTGTAAACGGAGGTGCTGACCAGTCTGTGTTCATGTTCTGGCTAGTTCCATCCCAACCTGATAACAGTATTTATTCCAAACAGTGCAAAGAAAAAGAAGATGGCTGACAAAATTCTACCTCAAAGGGTGAGTCCAGGCTGTAGGTCTTCTTGAGGATGTGCCGAGTTTGAAAATAGAAATGGTCAGCTCTGGATCCCAACGATATCTTTTTGTTCCTAAGATCCGTGAGCTGGTACCAGAATCCCAGGCCTATATGGATCTCTTGGCTTTTGAAAGGAAGCTGGACCAGACTATCATGAGGAAACGGCTAGATATCCAGGAGGCCTTGAAACGTCCCATCAAGGTAATGCAGGAGAGTGCTAGGCAGACAGCCAAAGGAGAGGACTCGGGAACCTTCAGTAGGCTTAGGATGAGAAATCAAAGGCGCAGCGCACCTCTCCTTGGCATTTAAATTATATCTCCCTTCCGCCTACGAACTGAGAATTACATTAGACTGAACAGCAAAGGGGGAGGGGCTTTTGCTATCTCTTGCACCAGAAATATATGCTGTCCGTGTTTTTGCCATAACTGCTCTGCTACCTTGGGAACCTGGCACCTTGCATGACTTTGTTTATTTGGCATCCTAGTGTATGCACTTGCACTTGGCCAGTGGCCTGTATTCTTCTAGATGGAATCTTTATTCACCCACCCCAGGGACTGGGTGGATAGTAAGTAATTTGGGGGTTTGGGGAGATTCTTGTCTTCAATATCAAACCACTGAAGCCCCACCATCAATCCTGTTTCTGCCTTTCTTAGCAAAAACGGAAGCTGCGAATTTTCATTTCTAACACTTTCAATCCGGCTAAGTCAGATGCTGAGGATGGGGAAGGGACGGTGGCTTCCTGGGAGCTTCGGGTAGAAGGACGGCTCCTGGAGGATGTGAGTTCAAAGTCCACTGTGGTTGACGTCTAGGGTGGGAGCTGGTGGGAGCAAGCAGTGATGTCTGGTTGGCAGGAAGCCTGATTGGTGCTCACAGCTCCTGTTGGGAACAGCAAGGAGAGGGTCACTGTGTTCCCTGCACTAAAATACAATGGTTCTTTGTGTCTGGCTCCCACAGCTTGGCCCTTGCTGTGGTATCATATCGAGGACCTTATTGTTCTGGGATTTGATTTGTTGTTTACCTTCCTTCTGATGGTGCTGGCCATTGGACTTAGCATCTGCAGATTATTCAGTTTTTAGTTTTTCTTTCTTTCTTTTTTTTTTTTTTTTAATTTTATTTATTTATTTGACAGAGATAGAGACAGCCAGCGAGAGAGGGAACACAAGCAGGGGGAGTGGGAGAGGAAGAAGCAGGCTCATAGCGGAGGAGCCTGACGTGGGGCTCGATCCCAGAACGCTGGGATCACACCCTGAGCCGAAGGCAGACGCTTAACCGCTGTGCCACCCAGGCGCCCCTAGTTTTTCTTTCTTTAAAATTAAGTGAATTTGCACTTAGCACTTGAAGACATGCTTTTCTCTCCGAGTCCTCAAGGTCCTTGATTCCCACTGTGGTATCTCCACCTTCCCAACTTTCATTGGAGATCTCTCACAGTTTAAGTGGGATAGTTTTCTTTGGTTCCTGGGGAACATCAGCTGACAGGTGTTAACCCCCAAACTTCCTACCCCAGAAGCTCACCTTTCATTCCTTACACTATTTTTAACTGTTCGTAAGGAAGCTAATTTGAATGCATTTTTGCAGGAGAACTGGGGCTCCATGTCAGAGCTTCCTTCTCTATATAGGTCCAGTCCATCTGCTGGTGGTGTCATTCCATCCAAATAAAGCTGTTTTTGTTCTGGCTGCTTATTGCCTGTGATTCATTTCCCCTCTAGAGTCAGACTTTTCGCTGTTCAGACTCGCTTTGTTACGGGCAACGGTTTGGCTTAACTTGCCTCATTTCCCTTAGGGAAATGAGGTGGGTAGGTCATTGACCCTGCACATGTTATTGGCTGCTTCTTCAGGGTTCTGTGGCTACCCTTATTGGTTTAATACCCCCAGACACCGACCTTGTCATCTTCTGAGAGAGATTCAGAAGACGTTTTTGAGTTTTTTTTCCCCATTGCTGTCGTGGGTTCTTTTTTAATGGGACTTTGTCTTGAGGAATTTCTTCTGGCCTTTTCTAACAAGATCTCTCCTCTCTCTCCTCTAGTCAGCCTTGTCCAAATATGATGCCACCAAACAAAAGAGGAAATTCTCTTCCTTTTTTAAGTCCTTGGTGATCGAACTGGACAAAGACCTGTATGGGCCAGACAACCATCTGGTAGAAGTGAGTAGTTCTGTCCTCTAGGCTTTGACTCCATGACTGGAGGATGATGGACTTGGGAGTCAGACTTTAATGTTTAGGGACAGGGGAAGGTATAAAAGGTTACCCCCAGTATACAGTACTAAGCTTGCAGTTTGCACGCTGACCTCCAGGTGGCGCGAGCTGTTTAGTTCTGGTGCTGTTTGAACCCAAGAGCTCTTGGAGTCTGACTTGTCCCACCTTTTTAATGTTTTTATCCTGGTTGCTGCCCCAAGGGAAATTCTAATGGAGGCCTCTTACACGTTCCAGGTCATCTCTGCATCTTGCTTATTAATAATGGTGAGATGTAGTTATCCACACCCTACTCATACTTTTTCCTGATAGCAGGTGCTGTAAGGGGGTTAACTAATAGGCTTCTAGTCCTTGCAAGGTTCCCTCTATAGATAGATCTGGGACTTCCTTTGGTTCCTGTTCTGTTTAGATTCACATCCCACATCACCAGAAATCCTTTGTTATAAAGCCTGGTTATACAGTGTTCTGAAGACCATGTTAGCGACAGTGTTCTTTGGGGTACAGTCAAAACAGAATGAGACAGTCCAGCTCTCTGAGTGAACTTAACCTGCTCCTTTCTTTGCCAGTGTAGCTGCAGCCCCTTAACCTCAACCACTAAGAGACATGGGAAGGTCTTTACCATCTAATAAGGGAAGTAAGTCATAGAAACAATAGAAATTTATAAATATATTTAACTTGACTTTATAGCAGTAGACTAGAGTGGCTAAGAACGTGGGCTCTAGAATCAGACACGCCAGAGCTCCAATCACGGTGCCACCACTTAGTGGTTGTTTGACCTTAGGCAAGTTACTCCACTCTTCCAAGCATTAGTTTGCTCATCTATAAAGTAGGTTTAATTGTGTCTGTCTTATGTGGATGTTGTGGGAGTTAAATGAGATAATCCCAGGTAAATGTCTTAGAAGACTCTTGAACATAGTAAGTATTTAAGAAACGTTAGCCACGTGTGTTTTTTTTTTTTTAACCGTGCATGTATGTATTTTCCATTTTGTGGATAAAATTACCACTGAAAATTTAGGCTAATTTAAATGTGACCCTAAGCAGAATCAAAGGTTAATCTGTTTAGGTACAGACAGTAATCCTAGAGCTTTATGCAGTGTTTAGAAATGTGCTATTGCTCTTTTCCAGTAGCCTCAGTAATCAAAGTTGAATATTCAGTCATTACAGACGCTCTTCCCTCCCACCCCAGCTCTTCCTCTGGGAGAGCACCCCCTGACATCTTCCTCTCTGTAGTGGCACAGGACCGCCACTACCCAGGAGACGGATGGCTTCCAGGTGAAGCGGCCAGGAGACGTGAATGTACGGTGTACTGTCCTCCTGATGCTGGACTACCAGGTATTCTGGGGTGATGTCAGGGGACCCAGCTTTCACAGCCACCTCCTGTCAGCAGCCTGATAGTCAGAGATTTAAGTCTAGTTGTGGTTAATTTGTCACCAGACGATAAACTCTGTAAATGTAAGGATAGGGGCTTAGTCATCTCTGAGTTCCTCCTAGTGTTTTTTGGCCCCAGAGAAAGCACTGCATTAATGCTTGTTGAATGGCTTGAATGTATGGCCACGCTAAAGCACCCCAAAATATATATAGACCCAGCTCACTAGCTTCATCCCTGTCGTCTTTGGTTCTCTGCAGCCTCCCCAGTTTAAATTAGATCCTCGCCTGGCTCGGCTCCTGGGCATCCACACCCAGACCCGTCCAGTGATCATCCAAGCACTGTGGCAGTATATTAAGACACATAAGCTACAGGACCCTCACGAGCGGGAGTTTGTCATCTGTGACAAGTACCTCCAGCAGGTAAGGAAAGAACCCATTCTTTTGCCAGAGTCCAGTGGAGCACTAGTTGTGCTCAAAATGCCAACTTCTCAGCTGCCTTTCTTCTTTTACACAGATCTTTGAGTCTCAACGTATGAAGTTTTCAGAGATCCCTCAACGGCTCCATGCCTTGCTTATGCCTCCAGAGCCCATCATCATTAATCACGTCATCAGGTGAGCGTGTGTAGGGGGGGCGGCAGTGTGCTGGAGCGGGCTGGTACCAGCTTTCACAAGCTAGTTGTCCGATTTGCAGGAAGCAGGCTGTCAGATAGCGGTGATTTAAATTATTTAAACTTACAGTTTAGTAAAAAGGAGGGCAACATACCCCCAAACTCATTATTTCCTAATTATTTTATAACATCTTACTAGTATTTGTGTTTGNGCCCTGAGCCTCCCGTGCCGGCCGGCCGGCCGGGCGGACAGGCGGGCGCGCGGGGGGCGCGCGGGGGGCGGGGGGAGTTCCGGTTCCGGTTCTTTGTGCAGCTGCAGCAGCGGCTCCGGGGAAGATGGCGGCCCGGGCGGGTTTCCAGTCTGTGGCTCCGAGCGGCGGCGCCGGAGCCTCAGGAGGGGCGGGCGCGGCGGCTGCCCTGGGTCCGGGCGGGACTCCGGGGCCTCCCGTGCGAATGGGCCCGGCGCCGGGTCAAGGGCTGTACCGCTCCCCGATGCCCGGAGCGGCCTATCCGGTGAGTGGGGCAGGAGGAGGGGCGCGCGGGCCGGGGGCGGGGCCGAGCGGGGGCCTGGGAGTGACAGGGGTGGGGGAGAAGTAGGAGGGACTCTCCTGGGAGGGATTCGGGCCCTGAGTCGGGGTGAGGGGAGGCAGTGCGGAGGAAGGGAATGGAGGCGGTTAGCATCCCCACCTGCTCCGGGGAGCAATCTTTCCGTTGGGGAGGCAGGGTACAGAAACAGCGTGGATGAAGTGGGGCGAAAGGTGGGCATGTGAGGACCGGAGTGCAAAAGCGTTAGGGCAGCTCTAGGGCCCGGAGGAACACGGAAGGTGTAGCTAGCAAATTGAGGTCAGCTTCTAAGGAGACGATAGCTGGCCGTATTCTCTGAGTAAATGTGGGCCTTAGAGAAGATGCCCAGTGTGTCAGATACAAAATAGACTGGGGAGCATTTGAGTAGAGTTTGGCTGTCTCTTAGCTTCGGGGCTATATTCCCCTTGGGATTGTACCTGGAGTACAGGAAGCTCCAGTTATTTGGGTTTCAGAGACAGAGGGCTCTCCTCCCATTGTGCTCCACCCCACCCCCAGCCTTGTTCATTCACAGAACTCAGGCATCTCCCCTTTCTTCTTGGTGGGGTTAGTAGGGAAGCCATGACATCTCTGGGTCCTCTCCTCCCTATAGAGACCAGGTATGCTGCCAGGCAGCCGAATGACGCCTCAGGGACCTTCCATGGGACCCCCTGGCTACGGGGGGAACCCTTCAGTCCGACCTGGCCTGGCCCAGTCAGGGATGGACCAGTCCCGCAAGAGACCTGCACCTCAGCAGATACAGCAGGTCCAGCAGCAGGCGGTCCAAAATCGAAACCACAAGTAAGATGACTCTGGGGCGAGGAAGGGAGGGAAGGAGGGAGGGAGGAAGCCCTTGAGGACACCGGTGATGGGAGAACCCGAACCCAGAAGTGGTGGTGCTGTGTCCGAAGATGGGTGCTCATTCTTCAGAATGCCTCACACGGGTGGGGGTGGGGGTGGGCGGAGTGTCTTTGATTTGAGAGATGCTTTGCAGTCCCTTCATTTTCCTGTAAACGGAGGTGCTGACCAGTCTGTGTTCATGTTCTGGCTAGTTCCATCCCAACCTGATAACAGTATTTATTCCAAACAGTGCAAAGAAAAAGAAGATGGCTGACAAAATTCTACCTCAAAGGGTGAGTCCAGGCTGTAGGTCTTCTTGAGGATGTGCCGAGTTTGAAAATAGAAATGGTCAGCTCTGGATCCCAATGATATCTTTTTGTTCCTAAGATCCGTGAGCTGGTACCAGAATCCCAGGCCTATATGGATCTCTTGGCTTTTGAAAGGAAGCTGGACCAGACTATCATGAGGAAACGGCTAGATATCCAGGAGGCCTTGAAACGTCCCATCAAGGTAATGCAGGAGAGTGCTAGGCAGACAGCCAAAGGAGAGGACTCGGGAACCTTCAGTAGGCTTAGGATGAGAAATCAAAGGCGCAGCGCAGCTCTCCTTGGCATTTAAATTATATCTCCCTTCCGCCTACGAACTGAGAATTACATTAGACTGAACAGCAAAGGGGGAGGGGCTTTTGCTATCTCTTGCACCAGAAATATATGCTGTCCGTGTTTTTGCCATAACTGCTCTGCTACCTTGGGAACCTGGCACCTTGCATGACTTTGTTTATTTGGCATCCTAGTGTATGCACTTGCACTTGGCCAGTGGCCTGTATTCTTCTAGATGGAATCTTTATTCACCCACCCCAGGGACTGGGTGGATAGTAAGTAATTTGGGGGTTTGGGGAGATTCTTGTCTTCAATATCAAACCACTGAAGCCCCACCATCAATCCTGTTTCTGCCTTTCTTAGCAAAAACGGAAGCTGCGAATTTTCATTTCTAACACTTTCAATCCGGCTAAGTCAGATGCTGAGGATGGGGAAGGGACGGTGGCTTCCTGGGAGCTTCGGGTAGAAGGACGGCTCCTGGAGGATGTGAGTTCAAAGTCCACTGTGGTTGACGTCTAGGGTGGGAGCTGGTGGGAGCAAGCAGTGATGTCTGGTTGTCAGGAAGCCTGATTGGTGCTCACAGCTCCTGTTGGGAACAGCAAGGAGAGGGTCACTGTGTTCCCTGCACTAAAATACAATGGTTCTTTGTGTCTGGCTCCCACAGCTTGGCCCTTGCTGTGGTATCATATCGAGGACCTTATTGTTCTGGGATTTGATTTGTTGTTTACCTTCCTTCTGATGGTGCTGGCCATTGGACTTAGCATCTGCAGATTATTCAGTTTTTAGTTTTTCTTTCTTTCTTTTTTTTTTTTTTTTAATTTTATTTATTTATTTGACAGAGATAGAGACAGCCAGCGAGAGAGGGAACACAAGCAGGGGGAGTGGGAGAGGAAGAAGCAGGCTCATAGCGGAGGAGCCTGACGTGGGGCTCGATCCCAGAACGCTGGGATCACACCCTGAGCCGAAGGCAGACGCTTAACCGCTGTGCCACCCAGGCGCCCCTAGTTTTTCTTTCTTTAAAATTAAGTGAATTTGCACTTAGCACTTGAAGACATGCTTTTCTCTCCGAGTCCTCAAGGTCCTTGATTCCCACTGTGGTATCTCCACCTTCCCAACTTTCATTGGAGATCTCTCACAGTTTAAGTGGGATAGTTTTCTTTGGTTCCTGGGGAACATCAGCTGACAGGTGTTAACCCCCAAACTTCCTACCCCAGAAGCTCACCTTTCATTCCTTACACTATTTTTAACTGTTCGTAAGGAAGCTAATTTGAATGCATTTTTGCAGGAGAACTGGGGCTCCATGTCAGAGCTTCCTTCTCTATATAGGTCCAGTCCATCTGCTGGTGGTGTCATTCCATCCAAATAAAGCTGTTTTTGTTCTGGCTGCTTATTGCCTGTGATTCATTTCCCCTCTAGAGTCAGACTTTTCGCTGTTCAGACTCGCTTTGTTACGGGCAACGGTTTGGCTTAACTTGCCTCATTTCCCTTAGGGAAATGAGGTGGGTAGGTCATTGACCCTGCACATGTTATTGGCTGCTTCTTCAGGGTTCTGTGGCTACCCTTATTGGTTTAATACCCCCAGACACCGACCTTGTCATCTTCTGAGAGAGATTCAGAAGACGTTTTTGAGTTTTTTTTCCCCATTGCTGTCGTGGGTTCTTTTTTAATGGGACTTTGTCTTGAGGAATTTCTTCTGGCCTTTTCTAACAAGATCTCTCCTCTCTCTCCTCTAGTCAGCCTTGTCCAAATATGATGCCACCAAACAAAAGAGGAAATTCTCTTCCTTTTTTAAGTCCTTGGTGATCGAACTGGACAAAGACCTGTATGGGCCAGACAACCATCTGGTAGAAGTGAGTAGTTCTGTCCTCTAGGCTTTGACTCCATGACTGGAGGATGATGGACTTGGGAGTCAGACTTTAATGTTTAGGGACAGGGGAAGGTATAAAAGGTTACCCCCAGTATACAGTACTAAGCTTGCAGTTTGCACGCTGACCTCCAGGTGGCGCGAGCTGTTTAGTTCTGGTGCTGTTTGAACCCAAGAGCTCTTGGAGTCTGACTTGTCCCACCTTTTTAATGTTTTTATCCTGGTTGCTGCCCCAAGGGAAATTCTAATGGAGGCCTCTTACACGTTCCAGGTCATCTCTGCATCTTGCTTATTAATAATGGTGAGATGTAGTTATCCACACCCTACTCATACTTTTTCCTGATAGCAGGTGCTGTAAGGGGGTTAACTAATAGGCTTCTAGTCCTTGCAAGGTTCCCTCTATAGATAGATCTGGGACTTCCTTTGGTTCCTGTTCTGTTTAGATTCACATCCCACATCACCAGAAATCCTTTGTTATAAAGCCTGGTTATACAGTGTTCTGAAGACCATGTTAGCGACAGTGTTCTTTGGGGTACAGTCAAAACAGAATGAGACAGTCCAGCTCTCTGAGTGAACTTAACCTGCTCCTTTCTTTGCCAGTGTAGCTGCAGCCCCTTAACCTCAACCACTAAGAGACATGGGAAGGTCTTTACCATCTAATAAGGGAAGTAAGTCATAGAAACAATAGAAATTTATAAATATATTTAACTTGACTTTATAGCAGTAGACTAGAGTGGCTAAGAACGTGGGCTCTAGAATCAGACACGCCAGAGCTCCAATCACGGTGCCACCACTTAGTGGTTGTTTGACCTTAGGCAAGTTACTCCACTCTTCCAAGCATTAGTTTGCTCATCTATAAAGTAGGTTTAATTGTGTCTGTCTTATGTGGATGTTGTGGGAGTTAAATGAGATAATCCCAGGTAAATGTCTTAGAAGACTCTTGAACATAGTAAGTATTTAAGAAACGTTAGCCACGTGTGTTTTTTTTTTTTTAACCGTGCATGTATGTATTTTCCATTTTGTGGATAAAATTACCACTGAAAATTTAGGCTAATTTAAATGTGACCCTAAGCAGAATCAAAGGTTAATCTGTTTAGGTACAGACAGTAATCCTAGAGCTTTATGCAGTGTTTAGAAATGTGCTATTGCTCTTTTCCAGTAGCCTCAGTAATCAAAGTTGAATATTCAGTCATTACAGACGCTCTTCCCTCCCACCCCAGCTCTTCCTCTGGGAGAGCACCCCCTGACATCTTCCTCTCTGTAGTGGCACAGGACCGCCACTACCCAGGAGACGGATGGCTTCCAGGTGAAGCGGCCAGGAGACGTGAATGTACGGTGTACTGTCCTCCTGATGCTGGACTACCAGGTATTCTGGGGTGATGTCAGGGGACCCAGCTTTCACAGCCACCTCCTGTCAGCAGCCTGATAGTCAGAGATTTAAGTCTAGTTGTGGTTAATTTGTCACCAGACGATAAACTCTGTAAATGTAAGGATAGGGGCTTAGTCATCTCTGAGTTCCTCCTAGTGTTTTTTGGCCCCAGAGAAAGCACTGCATTAATGCTTGTTGAATGGCTTGAATGTATGGCCACGCTAAAGCACCCCAAAATATATATAGACCCAGCTCACTAGCTTCATCCCTGTCGTCTTTGGTTCTCTGCAGCCTCCCCAGTTTAAATTAGATCCTCGCCTGGCTCGGCTCCTGGGCATCCACACCCAGACCCGTCCAGTGATCATCCAAGCACTGTGGCAGTATATTAAGACACATAAGCTACAGGACCCTCACGAGCGGGAGTTTGTCATCTGTGACAAGTACCTCCAGCAGGTAAGGAAAGAATCCATTCTTTTGCCAGAGTCCAGTGGAGCACTAGTTGTGCTCAAAATGCCAACTTCTCAGCTGCCTTTCTTCTTTTACACAGATCTTTGAGTCTCAACGTATGAAGTTTTCAGAGATCCCTCAACGGCTCCATGCCTTGCTTATGCCTCCAGAGCCCATCATCATTAATCACGTCATCAGGTGAGCGTGTGTAGGGGGGGCGGCAGTGTGCTGGAGCGGGCTGGTACCAGCTTTCACAAGCTAGTTGTCCGATTTGCAGGAAGCAGGCTGTCAGATAGCGGTGATTTAAATTATTTAAACTTACAGTTTAGTAAAAAGGAGGGCAACATACCCCCAAACTCATTATTTCCTAATTATTTTATAACATCTTACTAGTATTTGTGTTTGTGAGGTTCCTTACGTTTCTCGCGTCTCATAGAGGAAATATTAATCCGTTTCCCTTGCTCTCCAGAAGTAGAGAGTTCTATGAAGACTTTTCGCAAAAACTAAAATGGCGTAAAGCAAGAAAGTGATTACCATTAATTTATATGGGAAAATTTTTGAGCGTCCCAGACCCCCAAAAGGACTTTCGCACAGAATAAATAAAAATAAAGTCCACATGCTCACAGACCATTCCAAGCTCTGGTGGCTTGCTACTGAGATGCTGACTTCAGTTCTCCCAGAGAAGGAGCTTGGGGGCGCCCCTTGCTGCTCGGGGGGCACGCTGCCTCTGATGCTGCTGTGACACCGGTGCTGGATGCTGGTTTGGCTTCTCATCTGTTTTCGTAAACAGGAAAATCCTCCTCAGAAAAGCTAACAGGTCTTTGGGAAAAGCAAAGTGGCATCATGTGTTATGATGTGTTACTATACATCTCATCCCAGCTCCTTGACCAGTGACAAAATGTTGGCAGCTTGAAATGAACCATGTTGGGAATATTTAAACCACAGAAATCAGCAAATGGTACAAATTGGCTTTTTTTTCCCTCTTCTTTTGGAGAATCAGTTGTTAGACATTTACCAGCCCATCGCGGATGGGCTACCATCTCTTCTATGGATGGCAAAACATTCCAACCTGAGACTCCACGATTCCATTATCTCCTTCCACTTTTGTGCTCAGAAGACAGATGGGCAAGGCATCTCACTAGATATGGAGTGAAGGGATGCCCTTCCCCCTCCTCAGAGCAGCAGGTCGCTGGCTGTAGTCTCTTTGCCTTCTTTCCCTTGCTCTTTATTGATTCCGATAAAGGCTTTCCTTTCTTTATATTCTGAACCGCATCACTCAGCCAGTAGTAACTCCTACAATTTATATGTTGTATCATTAGAAGCTGATCTGTCCTGTATACTTGTGCTTAAAGTTAAGCTAGTTTTTACTTTATTTTGCATGGTGTGTATTTTATTTGAATTTATTTTCAGCATCAATTTTAGTTTAACAAGGAGAAAGATATAGAAGATACTGCAGTAGTAGTTTTCTTTGGGGAGGAAGGAACTTTATTTTCAGTGGATATCTTTTGTGCCATTTGAATTTTTACCATTGATTTAAAAAAACACAATAGCTCTGTAGGGGTTTATATACAATAGGTCACACGCACTTGAAGTATAGCTTGAGACTTTGTCAAATGTAACACCATGTAGCTACCATCGCAAAGAAGGTTCAGGAAATTTCTGTTAAGTGCAAAAGTTCTCTTGTGCCTTTTTGCAGTCAATCCCTTACTCTCATTCTTGGGCCTTCTGGATCTTGTGTAGATAGGTCTTAGGGGACAAGCCTTTTACTGGGCCCCTTTGGTTTCCTCCCCAGTGTTGACCCAAATGATCAGAAAAAGACTGCTTGTTATGACATCGATGTGGAAGTGGATGATACTTTGAAGACCCAGATGAATTCTTTCCTGCTCTCTACTGCCAGCCAGCAGGAGATTGCTACCCTAGACAACAAGGTAGGGGGCCCTGCCCTGAGCAGCTTGGGTGCCACCAGCCCTCTGCCATGGCTCGTAGGCTGTCTTTCGATTTTTGGCATTGGTGCGGAATGTATTAACACCTAGTATATGCCAGCACAGGTGCCGGTTGGAGCTGGACACTAGGATTCTGGCTATAACTTTGAAGAGTTTTGAGCCTTAGTTTTTGAACTGTGAAACAAGAGACTATCACTTTTTTATACGGTTGTTACGAGGATTCAGAGAGACAACATACATAAAAACAACACGGTCTCTGGCACATGAAAACAAATGGTAACCGCTGCTACTTCTGCTGTTATCCTGGTAGACGTGGTCCACGTAGGTAAAGCCAGAAAATGTTCAGAGGAGCACAAAGAACAGGGAGGCTTTCCTGGAAGAGTTGGTGTCCCAACTAAATCTTGAAGGACAACGTGAGAGTTAATGAAAGGGGAGAAAGGATAGTGCTTAGGGGTGTGGGAGGCGGAGGACGTTCCAGACGGAGGGAACAGGGTATGTAAAGGTTCAAAAATGGGAGAGAAGTGTGTTCAAGAAGTCCAAACCGTTTCGTGTGCTAGATGTACTTTAGGGTGCTAGGGATGGGAAGTTTGGGGAAAAGAGACTGGATAGGGAAGCAGGAGCCTAACCAGGAGGAAGCTTTGATACAGGGAAGCTGGTTTCTATTTTGTCCCGAAGACTGGAGGCAGGGATGCTCTTTGCATTTGGAGTGATCCCTGGCAAGAAAGTGGAGAGTGAGCGGTAAGAGGAGTGGATCTGGAGGCAGGAAGCCCAGTTAGGAGGCCAGTGCAGTAACGCGTGGGAGGTGTGTGGAGGCTTAAACTTGTGGTACTAACAATAAGGATGAAAATAAGTAGACGGGTGCCTGGGTAGCTCAGTCAGTTAAGCATCTGCCTTTAGCTCAGGTCATGACCCCAGGGTCCTGGGATTGAGTCCTGCATCCGGCTCCTTGCTCAGCAGGAAGCTTGCTTCTCTCTGCCTGCTGTGCCCTCTGCTCGTGCACGTCCCGTCCCCCCCCAGCCCCCGCCCGACAAATAAATAAAATCTTTAAAAAAGAAAAGAAGTAGATCCGAGAGGTGTCAAGGTGGAACGGAAGAGATTTGGATACTGTTCAGGTGGGGATGGTGGGGAGTGGTTTGAGGGAGAAGGCGGCATTGTGACTCCCAGGGTTTAGCTTGGATGCACAGTGATAGTCATCCAGAGCGGCAGCAGGAGAACAGAAGTGAGTACTGGGGGAAAGGAGTGAATTTTGTTTTGGAGAGTTGCAGAGGCCTTGAGATGTCAAGCAGCTGGAGTGGTTGGCGTTTAGAAAATGGACTGGTCCGTAGACTGAGGACTCATGAACCTGTCAGTGGTAACGGAAGATACATCAGTGAAGAAATTGCCAGGAAGAGTATGGGTGATGAGAGAAGGGCAGGAACAAATCCCTGGACCACAGTTTTTGAGACAGATGTCTGTACCATTGCTTCTGAAACAGAGTGTTTTTGCACCTATCTGTGCTGTGGATTAAGTATTCACCATGTGGCTTCCCCCATAGTGGACATTGCGGGGACCAGAAGGAAAACTTCACCACGTTGGGTGTGTGACACCGTGCACACACCTGCTGAAGGAATGCTGAACGCTGGAGCAGTTCGGGCACGGGGAGATGGCAGACACTGTGTTTAACTTGGCATTTCCCAGTTTGAAATGTTANACGTTTTTGAGTTTTTTTTCCCCATTGCTGTCGTGGGTTCTTTTTTAATGGGACTTTGTCTTGAGGAATTTCTTCTGGCCTTTTCTAACAAGATCTCTCCTCTCTCTCCTCTAGTCAGCCTTGTCCAAATATGATGCCACCAAACAAAAGAGGAAATTCTCTTCCTTTTTTAAGTCCTTGGTGATCGAACTGGACAAAGACCTGTATGGGCCAGACAACCATCTGGTAGAAGTGAGTAGTTCTGTCCTCTAGGCTTTGACTCCATGACTGGAGGATGATGGACTTGGGAGTCAGACTTTAATGTTTAGGGACAGGGGAAGGTATAAAAGGTTACCCCCAGTATACAGTACTAAGCTTGCAGTTTGCACGCTGACCTCCAGGTGGCGCGAGCTGTTTAGTTCTGGTGCTGTTTGAACCCAAGAGCTCTTGGAGTCTGACTTGTCCCACCTTTTTAATGTTTTTATCCTGGTTGCTGCCCCAAGGGAAATTCTAATGGAGGCCTCTTACACGTTCCAGGTCATCTCTGCATCTTGCTTATTAATAATGGTGAGATGTAGTTATCCACACCCTACTCATACTTTTTCCTGATAGCAGGTGCTGTAAGGGGGTTAACTAATAGGCTTCTAGTCCTTGCAAGGTTCCCTCTATAGATAGATCTGGGACTTCCTTTGGTTCCTGTTCTGTTTAGATTCACATCCCACATCACCAGAAATCCTTTGTTATAAAGCCTGGTTATACAGTGTTCTGAAGACCATGTTAGCGACAGTGTTCTTTGGGGTACAGTCAAAACAGAATGAGACAGTCCAGCTCTCTGAGTGAACTTAACCTGCTCCTTTCTTTGCCAGTGTAGCTGCAGCCCCTTAACCTCAACCACTAAGAGACATGGGAAGGTCTTTACCATCTAATAAGGGAAGTAAGTCATAGAAACAATAGAAATTTATAAATATATTTAACTTGACTTTATAGCAGTAGACTAGAGTGGCTAAGAACGTGGGCTCTAGAATCAGACACGCCAGAGCTCCAATCACGGTGCCACCACTTAGTGGTTGTTTGACCTTAGGCAAGTTACTCCACTCTTCCAAGCATTAGTTTGCTCATCTATAAAGTAGGTTTAATTGTGTCTGTCTTATGTGGATGTTGTGGGAGTTAAATGAGATAATCCCAGGTAAATGTCTTAGAAGACTCTTGAACATAGTAAGTATTTAAGAAACGTTAGCCACGTGTGTTTTTTTTTTTTTAACCGTGCATGTATGTATTTTCCATTTTGTGGATAAAATTACCACTGAAAATTTAGGCTAATTTAAATGTGACCCTAAGCAGAATCAAAGGTTAATCTGTTTAGGTACAGACAGTAATCCTAGAGCTTTATGCAGTGTTTAGAAATGTGCTATTGCTCTTTTCCAGTAGCCTCAGTAATCAAAGTTGAATATTCAGTCATTACAGACGCTCTTCCCTCCCACCCCAGCTCTTCCTCTGGGAGAGCACCCCCTGACATCTTCCTCTCTGTAGTGGCACAGGACCGCCACTACCCAGGAGACGGATGGCTTCCAGGTGAAGCGGCCAGGAGACGTGAATGTACGGTGTACTGTCCTCCTGATGCTGGACTACCAGGTATTCTGGGGTGATGTCAGGGGACCCAGCTTTCACAGCCACCTCCTGTCAGCAGCCTGATAGTCAGAGGTTTAAGTCTAGTTGTGGTTAATTTGTCACCAGACGATAAACTCTGTAAATGTAAGGATAGGGGCTTAGTCATCTCTGAGTTCCTCCTAGTGTTTTTTGGCCCCAGAGAAAGCACTGCATTAATGCTTGTTGAATGGCTTGAATGTATGGCCACGCTAAAGCACCCCAAAATATATATAGACCCAGCTCACTAGCTTCATCCCTGTCGTCTTTGGTTCTCTGCAGCCTCCCCAGTTTAAATTAGATCCTCGCCTGGCTCGGCTCCTGGGCATCCACACCCAGACCCGTCCAGTGATCATCCAAGCACTGTGGCAGTATATTAAGACACATAAGCTACAGGACCCTCACGAGCGGGAGTTTGTCATCTGTGACAAGTACCTCCAGCAGGTAAGGAAAGAACCCATTCTTTTGCCAGAGTCCAGTGGAGCACTAGTTGTGCTCAAAATGCCAACTTCTCAGCTGCCTTTCTTCTTTTACACAGATCTTTGAGTCTCAACGTATGAAGTTTTCAGAGATCCCTCAACGGCTCCATGCCTTGCTTATGCCTCCAGAGCCCATCATCATTAATCACGTCATCAGGTGAGCGTGTGTAGGGGGGGCGGCAGTGTGCTGGAGCGGGCTGGTACCAGCTTTCACAAGCTAGTTGTCCGATTTGCAGGAAGCAGGCTGTCAGATAGCGGTGATTTAAATTATTTAAACTTACAGTTTAGTAAAAAGGAGGGCAACATACCCCCAAACTCATTATTTCCTAATTATTTTATAACATCTTACTAGTATTTGTGTTTGTGAGGTTCCTTACGTTTCTCGCGTCTCATAGAGAAAATATTAATCCGTTTCCCTTGCTCTCCAGAAGTAGAGAGTTCTATGAAGACTTTTCGCAAAAACTAAAATGGCGTAAAGCAAGAAAGTGATTACCATTAATTTATATGGGAAAATTTTTGAGCGTCCCAGACCCCCAAAAGGACTTTCGCACAGAATAAATAAAAATAAAGTCCACATGCTCACAGACCATTCCAAGCTCTGGTGGCTTGCTGCTGAGATGCTGACTTCAGTTCTCCCAGAGAAGGAGCTTGGGGGCGCCCCTTGCTGCTCGGGGGGCACGCTGCCTCTGATGCTGCTGTGACACCGGTGCTGGATGCTGGTTTGGCTTCTCATCTGTTTTCGTAAACAGGAAAATCCTCCTCAGAAAAGCTAACAGGTCTTTGGGAAAAGCAAAGTGGCATCATGTGTTATGATGTGTTACTATACATCTCATCCCAGCTCCTTGACCAGTGACAAAATGTTGGCAGCTTGAAATGAACCATGTTGGGAATATTTAAACCACAGAAATCAGCAAATGGTACAAATTGGCTTTTTTTTCCCTCTTCTTTTGGAGAATCAGTTGTTAGACATTTACCAGCCCATCGCGGATGGGCTACCATCTCTTCTATGGATGGCAAAACATTCCAACCTGAGACTCCACGATTCCATTATCTCCTTCCACTTTTGTGCTCAGAAGACAGATGGGCAAGGCATCTCACTAGATATGGAGTGAAGGGATGCCCTTCCCCCTCCTCAGAGCAGCAGGTCGCTGGCTGTAGTCTCTTTGCCTTCTTTCCCTTGCTCTTTATTGATTCCGATAAAGGCTTTCCTTTCTTTATATTCTGAACCGCATCACTCAGCCAGTAGTAACTCCTACAATTTATATGTTGTATCATTAGAAGCTGATCTGTCCTGTATACTTGTGCTTAAAGTTAAGCTAGTTTTTACTTTATTTTGCATGGTGTGTATTTTATTTGAATTTATTTTCAGCATCAATTTTAGTTTAACAAGGAGAAAGATATAGAAGATACTGCAGTAGTAGTTTCCTTTGGGGAGGAAGGAACTTTATTTTCAGTGGATATCTTTTGTGCCATTTGAATTTTTACCATTGATTTAAAAAAACACAATAGCTCTGTAGGGGTTTATATACAATAGGTCACACGCACTTGAAGTATAGCTTGAGACTTTGTCAAATGTAACACCATGTAGCTACCATCGCAAAGAAGGTTCAGGAAATTTCTGTTAAGTGCAAAAGTTCTCTTGTGCCTTTTTGCAGTCAATCCCTTACTCTCATTCTTGGGCCTTCTGGATCTTGTGTAGATAGGTCTTAGGGGACAAGCCTTTTACTGGGCCCCTTTGGTTTCCTCCCCAGTGTTGACCCAAATGATCAGAAAAAGACTGCTTGTTATGACATCGATGTGGAAGTGGATGATACTTTGAAGACCCAGATGAATTCTTTCCTGCTCTCTACTGCCAGCCAGCAGGAGATTGCTACCCTAGACAACAAGGTAGGGGGCCCTGCCCTGAGCAGCTTGGGTGCCACCAGCCCTCTGCCATGGCTCGTAGGCTGTCTTTCGATTTTTGGCATTGGTGCGGAATG
Organism: Ailuropoda melanoleuca; assembly: GCF_002007445.2. Lineage (NCBI taxonomy): Eukaryota > Metazoa > Chordata > Mammalia > Carnivora > Ursidae > Ailuropoda > Ailuropoda melanoleuca. Next base: position 40,156,515 of record NC_048233.1, read on the forward strand.
TATTAACACCTAGTATATGCCAGCACAGGTGCCGGTTGGAGCTGGACACTAGGATTCTGGCTATAACTTTGAAGAGTTTTGAGCCTTAGTTTTTGAACTGTGAAACAAGAGACTATCACTTTTTTATACGGTTGTTACGAGGATTCAGAGAGACAACATACATAAAAACAACACGGTCTCTGGCACATGAAAACAAATGGTAACCGCTGCTACTTCTGCTGTTATCCTGGTAGACGTGGTCCACGTAGGTAAAGCCAGAAAATGTTCAGAGGAGCACAAAGAACAGGGAGGCTTTCCTGGAAGAGTTGGTGTCCCAAATAAATCTTGAAGGACAACGTGAGAGTTAATGAAAGGGAAGAAAGGATAGTGCTTAGGGGTGTGGGAGGCAGAGGACGTTCCAGACGGAGGGAACAGGCTATGTAAAGGTTCAAAAATGGGAGAGAAGTGTGTTCAAGAAGTCCAAACCGCTTCGTGTGCTAGATGTACTTTAGGGTGCTAGGGATGGGAAGTTTGGGGAAAAGAGACTGGCTAGGGAAGCAGGAGCCTAACCAGGAAGAAGCTTTGATACAGGGAAGCTGGTTTCTATTTTGTCCCGAAGACTGGAGGCAGGGATGCTCTTTGCATTTGGAGTGATCCCTGGCAAGAAAGTGGAGAGTGAGCGGTAAGAGGAGTGGATCTGGAGGCAGGAAGCCCAGTTAGGAGGCCAGTGCAGTAACGCGTGGGAGGTGTGTGGAGGCTTAAACTTGTGGTACTAACAATAAGGATGAAAATAAGTAGACGGGTGCCTGGGTAGCTCAGTCAGTTAAGCATCTGCCTTTAGCTCAGGTCATGACCCCAGGGTCCTGGGATTGAGTCCTGCATCCGGCTCCTTGCTCAGCAGGAAGCTTGCTTCTCTCTGCCTGCTGTGCCCTCTGCTCGTGCACGTCCCGTCCCCCCCCAGCCCCCGCCCGACAAATAAATAAAATCTTTAAAAAAGAAAAGAAGTAGATCCGAGAGGTGTCAAGGTGGAACGGAAGAGATTTGGATACTGTTCAGGTGGGGATGGTGGGGAGTGGCTTGAGGGAGAAGGCGGCATTGTGACTCCCAGGGTTTAGCTTGGATGCACAGTCATAGTCATCCAGAGCGGCAGCAGGAGAACAGAAGTGAGTACTGGGGGAAAGGAGTGAATTTTGTTTTGGAGAGTTGCAGAGGCCTTGAGATGTCAAGCAGCTGGAGTGGTTGGCGTTTAGAAAATGGACTGGTCCGTAGACTGAGGACTCATGAACCTGTCAGTGGTAACGGAAGATACATCAGTGAAGAAATTGCCAGGAAGAGTATGGGTGATGAGAGAAGGGCAGGAACAAATCCCTGGACCACAGTTTTTGAGACAGATGTCTGTACCATTGCTTCTGAAACAGAGTGTTTTTGCACCTATCTGTGCTGTGGATTAAGTATTCACCATGTGGCTTCCCCCATAGTGGACATTGCGGGGACCAGAAGGAAAACTTCACCACGTTGGGTGTGTGACACCGTGCACATACCTGCTGAAGGAATGCTGAACGCTGGAGCAGTTCGGGCACGGGGAGATGGCAGACACTGTGTTTAACTTGGCATTTCCCAGTTTGAAATGTTAGGAGCTTCCTTCTCTTCCTTTCAGATCCATGAGACAATAGAAACTATCAATCAGCTGAAGACCCAGCGGGAGTTCATGCTGAGCTTTGCCAGAGACCCTCAGGGTTTCATCAATGACTGGCTACAGTCCCAGTGCCGGGACCTCAAGGTAAAGAATCCAGGAAAAAGTGCATAGGGCCTTAGGTCAGTGAGGCACACATTTGTTTTATTTCCATAGTATCTGGTAGAAGAGCTGGAGAGGGAAGTGAGGACCCGATTTTCTTTAGCATGCTCTCAGGTCCATTTTATAATCAAGTAAGGAAAGGGAGGTGGAACCATTAGGTGTTTATCTAGTACTTACTGTGAGGGGTCCCTCTGTACCATATCGTGGGGGATGCAGAGTGCAAAACTGGATTTCTGCTTTCAAAGCAGCCTGCGTTCTGTTTGGGGAAACTAGGCTAATAGGATTTATGCATTTATATATTTATTTAAAGTGTGAAGATATAATTGGTCTTATTCAATGATTCATGAATTGGGCAGCATGCCTTCTAGTAAACAGGCACTCTGAGGAGTTGTACAGAATGGAAAGTTTTGATAGACAGGAGTCGGGGGAGGAGCAAGGATGTTACTAGCAAAGGTAAAGAAAGGATTGTTTCAGACCAGGTTATTTTCTTTTGAGGGGAAGGGAACTGACCCGATTTAAAAGGTTGTAAACCACGTAAGACATTATCGGAACTCACCACTACCAGTGAATAATTCAGAGGAGAAGGAAGATGGGTGAGGTGGGGAGAGTAGCGGGGGGAATATCCCGTGGAGAATTTGGGATTTGAGGTATTTCTCAGAGACGGGAGCGCCGTAAGCTCAGGCGGGGAGGTGGGCATGAGCATTGAATGAGTGAAATGTGCTCTCAGTTCTCTCCTTTCCTGTGAGAGGTGACTGTGACTAATGATAGAAGCTGAGCAGAGGGGCAAGGGATGAGGGGTGCCAGAAAGGGTCCCTGAACAAAGCAATGACTCATCGATAGCAGGGGGTGACTTCAGTCGTTGTATTAGTAGTTTGCGAGGGCTGCTATAGTCAAACTGAGTGCCTTAAACAAGAATTTATTTTTATCCGGAGGCTGGAAGTCTGAAATCAGGGTGTTGAGGCAGAAGGGTGGTTCCTTCTGAGGGCTGTGAGGGAGCATCTGTTCCAGGCCTCTCTCCTAGCTTGTGGTAGCCTCGGGCATTCCTTGGTTTGCAGATGGTGTTCTCCACGTGTCTTCACATCGTCTTCCCTCTGTGCATGTCTCTCTCTGTGTCCAAGTTCCCCCTTTTTGTAAGAATACCAGTCATTTTGGATTAGGCCCACCCTAATGACCTCATCTTAACTTGATCTTCTGCAGAGACCCTATTTCCAAATAAGGTCACATTCACAGGTACCGGGAGGGTTAGGATTTGGACATCTTTTGGGGGGATACAATTCAATCCATAAGAGGTGTGAAGGAGGGAAACAAGTCTGTTCTCCTGTCTCTCTCCCCTCCCATGTCCCCCAGACCATGACCGACGTGGTGGGTAACCCAGAGGAGGAGCGCCGAGCCGAGTTTTACTTCCAGCCTTGGGCTCAGGAGGCCGTGTGCCGCTATTTCTACTCCAAGGTAAGTGCCTGAGCGTGGGAGACGGCCAAAAACCAAGGGGTCTGAACCCTGGTTGGGGGTCAGTGGTATGAGGTGCCAGCTTCTGGTTTGTCTCATTTTCTACTCCCTCCACTATTTTCTCCCTAGGTGCAGCAGAGACGACAAGAATTAGAGCAAGCCCTGGGAATCCGGAATACATAGGGCCTCTCCCACAGCCCTGATTTGGCTGCACCGATTCTTACTTCGGCCCTGTGCTGCCTGCCTCAGAGCGCCTGCCTTGGTCTTGCTTGGGGCCTTCCAGGGGATGCTGTTGGTTCACGGACAACACCAGAATGAAGAGGGTCTCACATTTCTGTCTTGCAAGACACCTGTCACCCTCTTCTCCCGCCCCATCCCTTCCTGTCCCCCAGCTTCCCTTTGCCCCACAGAGTTCCCATGTGCCTCTACCCTCCCCTGGTCTGCATAGGACCTGTAGATAGTGTTAGAGAGAGAACCTGTAGTGGTAATCAGTGCATTGAATGGATTGGGCCTAAGGCCAGGTGGTCTTCAAGGGGACCGGCTACACTGATTCTGCCCTTCAGAGACCCAGGAGTTGGGAGCTTTCGCCCCTTCTCTGAGACTCAGGCCTGGGGGCACTCTATAAGCTAGTTGATCTTGGCTCTCCGGATAACAAAATCCAATTTCCTTCCTTCCCTCCACAGGTTTGGAGCACACTTTCCCTTTACTTGTTGCCCTCTAGCACTAAAGGAACCCTGGTTCTTGGGCCCCACTGAGCCCCAGGTCAGTCCGCAGCCCTCTGGATTGGCCTGCTGTCTCAGTGCTTCTCTTACTCCCTCGTAGGGGGTCCACATCAGTATTGGAGTTTGTTCTTTAACTAGTGCTCCCTCCCAGCACACTCCCTGTAGCTGCTCTTTTTAGGATTCCCTGCTATCGATCTGTCCTAACGCAGGGCATTTGTGTGGGGGAATCTTGCCTTTCCCTGTCAGAGCCCCAGGGATCTAAGCTGGGGTATGGTCATTGCCAGCAGAGGCTGTTCCTTCCTGCTGTTGCTTGGAGGTGTGACTCATTTATTCACTCCACCCTGCGTCCCCTATCCCTTCATGGAGAAACAGGCCTGAAATCAAACGGGTAAAAGCCCTGGGCCATCCCTGTCTTCCTGTCCCTTGTCTGCCCAGTTGACACCCACTGGTGACTTCTAGGGCACTGAGGAGTGAAAGCGCCTAGGGCTGGCGAATAGCTCTGAGTTGGGTTTGTGACTCTTCCCTCTCCCTGCCTCACAGGATTGTGACTCCCCAGCCCCTGCCCTCAAAGCTTCAGACCCCTCAGGTAGCAGCAGGACCTTGTGATCTTGGCCCCTTGGAACTGAGATGGTTTTGCATCTTTCCAGGAGAGCCTCAGATTCTTCTTCCAGGTTGTATCACCCCAAGTTAGCATATCCCAGGCTCGCAGACTCAACATAGCAGGGTGGGTGACAGCTGGGCACAGAGGGGGAATTCCGTTCAGCCTGGGCTCTAAACCCACAGAACTGACAAAGCCCCTGCTTCCCCACCCCCTCCTCAGGCTCCTGCGAGCACATCCTCCAGCCCCATATCCCTGCCTCTTCCACACCGGGGACAGAATTTTCTCCCCATCTTCCCCTTCCTCCCATTATCCCATCCCTCCCTTAAAAGGTTCTGCCCACAGACACTGGACAACCTCTGTCCTTGGGGCTGGAACCATGAGAAGGAAGTTCAGCACTCCTACACGGTGTCCCTGTTGAAGATAACTTTTTATTAACTGAATTATTATGTTTTTTTCATGGACCAAAATTTTTTTTGTACTGTCCCCTTATCGATGTCACCCAGTTTTAATAAAACAATCTTCTGAAGGATGGGTCCCCTTACCTACTGAGGGAGAGCACTTCCCTGAGCTCTTTCTCCGATACCATTAGCCATGTTCATGGTATCTGTTCATTTTATTTAAATAACAGATATTTCTTGGGTACCTGTTGTGCCAGCTGTGGTGCTGGGCACGAGGGATATGGTGGGAAACAAGGTTTTTACCCTGTGGACCTCAGGTTCTCACCTTACAGCTTGTTCTGTCAGCCCAGTGGGCCAAGCAGGCCAGGTACTGGTTGGGATTATTGGGCTTCCTCGCTGGATCTAAGAGTCCTGCCCCCAGCTCTCGGTCGGGAGGTGCTACAAGACAGTGGCACTGCCATCTTCTCCCTGATCCTTCTGAGCTCCCCGAGGCACCTGCTGGCTCGAGAGCACTGCCCAGGGGCACCTGCACTTAGGCTTGCTGGTCCTGAGCCACCTGTAGGCGAGTTCCTCTCAGGGCTCCTGTCTAGCGAGGGCCCGCACAGCCGAAGACGTGTGCCTCTGCCTGCTGTTCCTTTAAGGTTCCACTGTCATGGCCCTGAGAGATTTCAGTTCTTAACACCGGCATGGAAATGCTGTGCTGTCCTCATGCTACAGGCGACCTGCCCCTCGGCAGGGTTGGGAAGACTGCTCAGGATGGATCTCCCATTAGCGGGAGCATGAAATTCTGCCGTTCCCATCATAATGTGCTTGCTTCTCACCCGGTGGCTCATACTTGCCTCCTCGGTGCCATTATCGAGCTTGGTTCTACCCCGAGAAGGGGGTTTAGAATGTAGGATGAGTGTGACCACATTCCAAACCTGTAGTAAAGAAACTATTCTTTGCTTCATGGATGGGAACACCCAAGTACTGCCTCGCATGCCACCAAACCCACCCAGGTTACAACTTGTTCCCAATTTGGAACTTGGGGGTTTATCAGACTTGAGTAGGGAAAAGAAGAATGTGTGTGGGTGATAACTTGGAGTGGAAAAAATTGATGTCAAGGACATTGAAATGGCATCTGTTTTTACCCAGGCTAATTACATGTGTAATGAATGGCTGATGAACCATTATTAATTTCAAGCAAATAATCTACAGTTTGCTCTTGGGAAAAGAGCTCTAGTCGTACAGATAACTTCTGTGATGAGCCAGTTCTGAATCTGCACACTCTTTATTCCTATATAGATGCGCAAATTCTTTGTCTCCATACTATTGAAAATGATTTTAAGGGCAAAAGGAGAGATGGGAGAATTTAGGCAAAAAACAAGGGGGTTATTTTATGCATAAACATCCACTCTCTGGGGTTCCCGCCATATGCACCAGGGACAGAAGCATTCTTTCTCTTCCATCACCCATAATCAGTGTTCCCAGCTGGCACTTGGCACTGGCGCCTTTGTCTTTCAGTGCCAGCGCAATAATGCAGTGTGCTCTCCGGAGGCTGGCTTTGCAGCAGGTGTGATTTTACTCCTAAGGGAAACCATCAACTACCAACTTCACATACGGTCCCCTATGGGAACTCCCTGGCCATGGGAGGGGAATATGGTGGGCCCCTCCTGGGCAGTCCCTAGAACTCAGAAAAACCTTTTCTCCACAGTCTTGCCCTCAGACCCATTTACCCTTACTCCATGGTTACATACAGACTCCTCTCTGGCCTAGTGCTCATTGCTGTTGCTGGCCGGCAGTGGCCCCAAGGGATGGAAACACCCACTCAGCAATCTGCCAAGCCAGGAGGTCAGAACGTGAGCAGACAGTGGTGTCTGCCCTCTAGGCCAAAGTGCACAGACAGCTGCGGCCTTAGGGGCATTTGCCCCACTCCGCATCAGCCTAGAAACCAGAGCTGCTTCTCTTCCTTGTCAAACGGATGGCTGTAGGTGATGTAGAGTCCTGGACTGCTTGATGTGTTCTTTCCAACCTCTTCCCGTGTCCCAAATCACACACCCTACTTACTCTCAGTTAAAGCGTCTGAGAACACAAAGCTCCACAGAAGTTATGGCTGCCCCAGGTCCTGCCTCCCTTCCCCTTTCTGGCTTCTTGCAAATGAGCCACTAACTTGAGGGAACCCCTAGTGTGGTAGCTGGGAAACCCAAGAAAGAATTGAAGGCAGCTCAAAGTCTCTTGAGGACAATGAACGGTTTAGCCGCCGTCTTTTCTCTCCTGTCCTCTTCTTCAACCCCCGAGTCTGCAAGAGAATTTTCGGCCACTTGGCCTCAGAGCTTCTAACTCTGACCTTTCCCACCTTCTCTTCCTGGAAGACATTCGAGTGAGGATTCTTTGAGGTGAGGAGAGAGGCCCATGGGTGAGTCCCTGAGATGACCACTGTGGGTAACAGAGATGACCTTGTCCCTCAGGGCTCCTGGGGTCTCTTATCCTTGGGCTGGGATGCCCCCAAAGCAGACCCTTACCTCTTATGTGGTCTTATCTTTAAAAGTGAGCCCACACCTGCCTACCTCATTCACACACAGTCCTACGGTAGAGCTGGTGCAGGACCAGTGACACATAATCTTTGTCACTGCTAGAGGACAAACCTATACAGTAGATTCTGGAGTCCTAGGAGGCTATGGGGGGTGACTCCCACCTTGGAAAAGAAAGCATTCCTGTTTCTGCTACTAGGACTGAATACAATTTATTCCAGTCCTGGGGGACAGAAGGGATTGGGGGGGTAGTCACTTGCTCCTCATCTGGGCTATTTCTTGGCAGACCTCAAAATGAGACCATTACAGGGAGGAGGGCTGGGGCCAAGGGAAGAAGCTCACTAGCACTATCAGCTGGCAAACCTAAAAGGAAGAGGGGCTTGGACTCTGCCCCATTCCTGTTCCCCCACCTGTCTCTCCCCTTTCCCTGGCTTTGCCAGAGTCCCTGTCTCCCTGGGCGCCCGCCTCCCCACCCGCCCCTGGAAGGCGGGACTTGGCTGCACCCACGTGTGGCGGTGTTATATGCTCCAAGTCAGCAGAGGGGCTGGGGAGCGCAGCACTGAGCTGGATCGGTTAGAGAAGTGTCACCATGGCTGGCAAGAAAGTCTGCATTGTAGGCTCTGGCAACTGGTAAGTGGCTCTGTCAAAGAGCACTTGGGGGGAGGGGAGGTTCCCCCAAGAACGCGGGGCTAGGGTGAGGGGCAGGAGGCAGCCGGTGGGTAGGAAGTGCCCTCCAATTTCTGTTCCACCCCTGCTATCTTCTGTGCCGACCCCCACAGGGCAAATGGTGCTCACACCTTTCGGGTCCTTGCTTGCCTGGGCATCTGCACCTGTTTGCCACAGGAAGAGGGCTTCCAGAGTCCTCCCTGCCTGAAAAGCTGCTTGCGGTTGGGGGTTGGGGAGATCAGAAGGCTGGCCCCCTTCTCCAGCTGCAAAGTGTAAGGTAGACTGAGTCTCCTTTCTACCGCCAGGGACACACTTTCATGGTGGTACAGGGTCACAAGGAAGATGGCAAGTAAAGAATCTGGTGGGCTGCTGTGCTGTCCCCTCACTGCCACCCTGTGCCTCCTCCCCTGCCACTGTTCCTCCCTCATGCCCTGACTCTTCCACTTTCCGCCCTCCCCCTCCCACTAGGGGCTCAGCTATTGCCAAGATTGTGGGAGGCAATGCAGCCCAGCTGTCACACTTTGACCCACGGGTGACCATGTGGGTGTTTGAGGAAGACATCGGGGGGAGAAAGCTGACAGAGATCATCAACACGCAGCATGAGAACGTCAAATACCTGCCAGGGCACAAGCTGCCCCCCAACGTGGTGAGCCCCAAAACCCTGCAAGGAAGGGAAAGGGAAGCAGAGGGGTGCTTCCTGCAGAGAGGGGGCCATTTCAGCTGCTACTTGGACTTGGGAAGCATCTTGGGACGGCTGCTCTAGGCACAGGGCACCCCTATGCACAACCCCCAAAGTGCTCTCCTGGGACTTTCTGGAACTGAGGAGAACTAGAACCCACTCCCACCCCCCCAGGCAGAAAAGGGAGGGGGAGAGGACAAGGAAGTTGGCTTCCGTGGCAACCAAAGACTGGGGGTCTGGGAGCGCCTGCCTCAGGCTCTAACCCTGTTACTTATTCACTGGGCTATTAGCCTGACTTGGAGGCTGCTCCTTGGACTTAAGGTCCCTGGTCAAATCCATGTGGCTTGCTCCCAGCCTGGAGAGGGGGAGCAGGGAAGACAGCAGGGAAGGCTCTCCTCTCCCAGTTGGGGGCCCTAAGAAGCAGCGTGATGAAATCTTACTTGGCCTCCTCCTCCTGCCAAGCCCAGGCCTCCTACTGCCTCCCTCACTGTCCCACAGCCAAGGGCTAGAAGAGTACTGAGCGGAGGTTCCCAGGAGTCCTCAAGAGCCCCGGGGCAGCTGGAGTGAGAGGGAATGATGGTGAGGGGGAGGAAGACGGTGTTTCATTCCTCCAGGTTCAGCCCTTCCAGATTCAATCCCCCAACTGCCCTTCCTTCTCCCCCACCAGCCTCACTCTTTAGCTCCTAGATCTCCTGAATAGGCTTCCACAGGGGCGAGAAGTCTGTGAGGCCCATGAGCACTGGTCACCCCCACAGGTGGCTGTCCCAGACGTGGTCCAGGCGGCAGCAGATGCTGACATCCTGATCTTTGTGGTGCCTCATCAGTTCATCCGCAAGATCTGTGATCAGCTCAAGGGCCACCTGAAGGCAAACGCCATTGGTGTATCTCTTATTAAGGTGCCAGGAACATCTTCATGTGGATGGGGGCGGGGTGCAGCTAACTGTTGTGGGGGCAGGGCCGGGGAGGAGAGGAGAACAAAATGGCAGAAGAAGGCCAAGAGTTTTTTGGAGAGGGGAGGAGTTGATTTGGGCTGAGAAATAGCTGCTGGGGGCCAGCGGGGAGGGGAGGCTGGTTGGAGAGTAGTTAAGAGATTGGTTTGGAGGCTGATGTCTGAGGAATTTAGGAGGCATACAAGGGATGTCTGCGGGTATGAGAAGTGGGGTGGTTTGAGGACTGTGAAAGGGAAGCTGGTTTGGAGGCGTTTCTGAGATGGAAGCTGGTTTGGAGGACTTGGTGGGGGGTTGTTTAGGGATGTGGAGGGGATACATTGCTTTGGAGAGGTAGGTTGATTGAAGGTATATGGAAGGAGTATTCTCAAATGGATTAGTTTTCACATATGATCTACCGTCCTCACAGCAAGCTTTGGCTGGGGCAGGGCCTTTGGGGAGGCACACTGATGAACAGTGGATTTGGAAGGGGCAGGGTTTCTGGGTGGGAAGCCCTCAGTGGGGCATAAAGGACACCTGGCCTGAGCTCCATCCTGTGCCCAGGGGGTAGACGAGGGCCCTCAGGGGCTGAAGCTCATCTCTGAAGTGATTGGGGAGAACCTTGGCATCCCCATGAGCGTGCTGATGGGGGCCAACATTGCCAGCGAGGTGGCTGATGAGAAGTTCTGTGAGACAACCATTGGTGAGAGCCCTGTCATCACCTACACACACAGCACAGCTTGCTACGTCCCCTCTCTGTACTCCCCTCACCCCCATGTAGCCATCTTCTCCCCATTAATCAGGCAAAGAAACGAGACCCAAGCATCAGAGATGAGGGAGGACTGGGACATCCCCAGGGAAAGGGTTACGGGTCCTGCTGAGGGCAGGTATGGGGAGAGTCAAGAATCCCCTTTTAAAGCCTTGCCCCCTTCCCGCTTTAGGCTGCAAGGACCAGACCCAAGGGCAGCTTCTGAAAAAGCTGATGCAGACACCCAATTTCCGCATCACAGTGGTGCAAGAGGTGGACACAGTAGAGATCTGTGGGGCCTTAAAGGTGAGAGGGTGCAGAGGCAGCTATGGGGTGGGAAGTCCCTGAAGGAGGGCCTGGCTTAGCTCTACAAGGTTGCTGGTACTCCGGGCTCTCACTCGGGCCATTGCTCCCCTTTGCCACCAAGTCCCCGCCAACACACACAGGAAGAATTATAGCAGTAAGGTCAGGGTCATTCAGGCCTGCCAGTTATTCACTATCCAACATTGGACCTCCTTCTTCCTTTCTTCCTATAGCTCCCTGTGGGACATCTTTCTTTATCCCTGCCTCCAATGGGTGGTCCAGGGGGAAGAGGAGATGTCCTGAGGAAGAACCCAGGCTAATGGGAGATAAGACATCCAGGCAGACTGATGGCCAGAACTCTGAATCTTGGATAGAGCTGAGGACATCAGGGATATGGAACAGAATAGTCATGGATGGGAGGGCCAGCTGGATAGAAGACTGGTTTTCAGTGAAAGTTCTCAAGGATGGAGTATGAGGCAGGGTTGGGGAGCCAGGAAACAGGAGCCCAAGGGTACAGCAAGTGGGAAAATCAAGAGATGGAAATAGTTGAGGAGCCCACCCGCTATACTTCACTTATTCAGTGGCGTGTCATGGCTGATGGAGCCTGAGGCAGGTGCTGAGGGGCCTGCGGGGAGGGATCCTTTCTCACTCGTGACCTCCACTCTCCAAAGAATGTAGTGGCTGTGGGTGCTGGCTTCTGTGACGGGCTGGGCTTTGGCGACAACACCAAGGCAGCGGTGATCCGACTGGGGCTCATGGAGATGATCGCCTTTGCCAAGCTCTTCTGCAGTGGCCCTGTGTCCTGTGTCACCTTCTTGGAGAGCTGCGGTATCGCTGACCTCATCACTACCTGCTATGGAGGGCGGAACCGAAAGGTGGCAGAGGCCTTCGCCCGCACAGGAAAGGTGGGACCCTGGGAGAACGGAGAATGGAGGGCGGCCCAATAGTTTCAAAGTAGAGGGATTTGCCTGGAGGTATCCTTGAGCACAAACATTAAGATTGTTGTGAACATCCCCGGCCCTTCTTTCTTCCTAAGACTCAACCTCCCGTCTAAGCCCCAGACTCTCCACCTCCCACAGACAACCATCCTCTCCCATTTCCATCCACCCGTCCTATTTTCTTCACAGTCCATTGAGCAGCTGGAGAAAGAGATGCTGAATGGGCAGAAGCTGCAGGGGCCCCTGACAGCCCGGGAACTACACAGCATCCTCCAGCACAAGGACCTGGTGGACAAGTAGGTGTCTGCCCCAGCTCCACTGGGGCAGGGGCCACAGCCGGAAGTGCTCTCCACATTCACCTTCCTGATCCCTCCTCAATCTGTGAAGCAGGTGGAGAGGGAACCTTATGTTTACAGACAAAGAGACTAGAGCTTGGAGAGAGTCTGGTCTGTCCACTGTCCCCCAGCTAGTTCATAGTCTTTGAACTACCTCCAGGCTAGTGTTCTTTAACCACATTGCTTGGTCCCCCCCCCCTCCTACGTACATAGCCTCACTTCCTGTCCTTTCCTCCTGTCCTCTGCTATGAGGCCTGGAACTCTGGGGCAGCAGGAATAAACTCAACCGACTATCCCTCCTCTCTGTCCCTGAACCCCAAGTCTAAGCCACTTCCTGGAGGCCAGCCCTTCTGTACCCTGAATCCTGTCCTCGGGGCTGAGGTGTGAGGAGGACAGTCTCTGTGTCAAGATACTCCATTTCAGGGAGCACAAAGACAGTGGGGGTGATGGGCTGATCAGAGCAGAGCTCTGTCGGTCCGAGAAAGAATCCTAAAATAAGAGAGTCTGAAACAGGTTCAGAAGATCAGCTCATGGCTGGTCAGGGGAAAGCCTCCAGGTAAGGGATGCAGCCTGTGCGAGAGGACGGGAAGAAGGAAATGCATTTATGGAGCACCTTCACATTAATACATAATCCCTTCTTCACTACTTTGTTATATCGGTCCCATTCTACAGTGGATGATACTGAGGTTTAGAGAGGTTAAGTGGCTTGTCCAACTAGAACAAATAATTCATGCCAGGGAATCATACAGGCAAGTTCAATATGACAGGGAGCAGGGCAATTAACAACCTGACCCTAAACCCGGGACTAGGAAGTTCAAATTCTCAGCAATTGGAAATTGAGAGCCAGAGTCGGCCTGAGCTCAAAGGTGAGAGAGTAGGGGAGTGGAGGGTCAGGAGGTGGATGGGGGCGGGCAGGGGTAAGGGGGTAGGAGTATGCTAGAAGGCTAAGCTGGGTCTTTCCTTCCCCATTCTAGGTTTCCTCTGTTCATGGCTGTGTACAGGATATGCTATGAGAACCAGCCAGTGGGTGAATTCATCCGTTGCTTGCAGAATCATCCAGAACATTTGTGAGCAGAGCTGGGGCCCAGGCCAGGCAGCTTCTTTACCCCAGTGGAGACAGTCAGAAGCTTGGGGTACCTGGCCATCAGGATCTCTGGGATGCTCCCTGGAGCAGCAGCTTCTCCTGGAGGACAGGAGGCTGTGGGGCCCAACTATCTACCTGGGGACCTTGAACCATCAAGCAGCCTACAGCCTCTTGCCACCACCTCTCACCAGAAATGGAGTTGCCTTGTCCCTCTCCAGATGTGGGGCTTTCTCCTTGTCTTCTGGGAGGGGTAGAATCAAGCCCCAGTGCTGCTTGCTTTGGGTGTGTGTGTTGTGGGGAGGATGAAGGGAGAGGGAGGCAAGCGCTACCCACTGCTGCCTCATGCGGACCAGGAATCCCGTCCCCAAGCCCAGCTAAATGGCTAAAGAAGTACCTCAGCCACAAGAGGAATGAGGCAAGGGCTGCCAAGGAGGGGCCTGGGCTTTTGAGCTGACACAGGCCTCAGGGACCCCTTTGCTCTGACCTCTGCCAGGCCCCACACAGCATCAATGGATCTCAGTGTTTGTTAACAAAATACAAAGCTCTCAACCCCCTCCTAGCTTCTCCTAGCAACATCTGCGTCCTCAGAAACCTCTGGTTGTCCTCCCCACCCCACCCCCCACCCCCAGGCTGCCCTGGCACCAGAGTTGCTGCCATGCTGGCATCTCTGGCCCTAGGGCTTGTCATTCTCCCCAGGGACTTCCTAGATCTTGCCAGCTCCTCCCCACCATGCATGACCTTTCTAAGCCTTCCCTTGCCCGCCTGGCCAGCACCCTCTTCCGAGAGCAGGAACCTAATCTGCTGACAGCTACACCATTTCATAGCAGGCTCGGATCACTCTGCTCCCTATGACCTTTGTATTTGCCCCGCCTCCCTTCCCTGAAGCTCTAGTTGGGGGAGGTGTCAGCTGGGTCCCTCCTGCTTCTGTCTTCTCAAGGACATCCTTGGCTTCACCCCTTTCCTCCTCCCAAATCCACTGCCTATTTCTCAGCGGCCCCAAGAGCAGCCAGGGCAGCTAACCAGCACCTGCCTCAGGAGGCCAGGGGGGTCAGAGAGCGGCCCAAAGGCTGATCAGGGACTGTGAGCAGGGAGGGGTGAGCAGGTCCCTGTTGATGGCCCCTGACATTCCCAGGCCAGCTCTCCGTTGTCACCTGAAGGCTTTCTCATGACTCCATCAGCACCTCAGGAGCTGGGAAACTCAAGAAGGAAAAAATTAAAACCACCCTACCCACTGTGGTGAGGGAAGAACAGGGAGGGGAGAAGGGAATGTGCTTGGAACTGGCTTTGTTCCAGAATGCGCTGGCAGCCAGGGAATGTCACAGGTCAGCAGCCTGGCCCCTGGCTACAAATAGGCCCTATGGGCCTGCCAGTCTCCAGCCACGTTCAGCAGAGGATCTCAGCTTCCTATGTGGCAGCCCCTGGCACACTGTGGCTCTGGCCAGCATTATGTTAACCCTTTCTTACTCCCTGCCAAATCGGGGAGGCGGGCTCCACCCCTCAGCCCTAGCCCTTGAGGAGTCACTGTCTTACCAGTGAAGGGCAGAGCTGCCTGGCTCAGGCCACGGGTGAAGGGCACAGCCACCCCAGATTTGGCTGGGCCCAGGCTGGGGCACTGACTGAATCCAGAGCTGCCAACCCAGGAGGTCAAAGTGGGGACAGAGAGCTCTTTTCTTTCCGCTGCCGCTGTAACCTTGTTAGATAGTCCGACACCTTTGCCTACGTTTGTTCACTCCACAGTCAACTATCTGAGGCCTTCCCATCAAGCCTACTACTTGTCTATTCAATAAATCGTGGTTTTTCCAGAAAGGAGTTGGGGAAGGGCGCTTCAGTGCATGCAGCAGCGCGTGTGCCACGTACGTCTCCAGTCATGCCACGGGTAAAAAGGGAGAAGAGAAGGAAATCCCTCCTCGATTATCCCAGCCACTCCTGCCCTGGGCAGGGGTGCCGACACAGCCCCCCACCCCCAACCCCAAGTGGCTCCCTAATCCCAGCGCTTCTTTGGATCTTTACCACGCCTCCTGCAAGCGGGGAGTTCACCACACGGGCCACAAACGTTAGAGATTGGTCCCTCGTACCCACTCTGTGGCCGTGACCAAACCTGCCGCCTTCTTGGCGGTCCAGGCCTCGCGGTGCGCGTCGGGGCTCTCCCTACCTGAGTTCGGCCGAAGCCGGCCCCGCGGAAGAGGGCAGCTCCAGGCTCTAGGGGGCGCGCGGGTCGCCTCCATGGGCTGAGCCCGAGAGCATCTACCCAGCTCCCGGAGGCGTCGCCGCGCCCAGGCTGGGGATTGGCTGACTCTGAGTCGGAGAGAAAGGCCGTCCTTTCTGTGGTGATTGCGCATCCTAAAAGTTCCGGTTCTAGAGCAGGAGCTCCAAAGACCCTCTGTCAAAGAAGAATGACTACAACCCCCAGAATTCAACAGTCTTCTCCAAGAGGAAGACTGGTTTGAGGATGCGTAGTAAGGGTGACTGGCCCGGAAGCGCGAAGGCGGCAATCCGCCGAGCTGCGGCGTGCGCGGGCTCCCTCCTCAGTGGGCGGATTTGTGTTGGTTCCACCGCGTGCTACCCTCTTTGGCGTCGGGAGCCGAGTCCTAGAGGGTAAGCGGGACGGGTGGGAGGCTGGAAGGGCGGCTTCCCGCACCAGTAGTGCCCCAGGAACAGGCCCCTGCCCTCGCGTACGTGTTGCGTGCCGCGTCCGGCTGCGCTAGGAACTTAACGCAGACTGCGGAGGGCAGGCGCTGCCCGCAAAGGTACCGGGAAGCAGCAGCCTCCAGGTACGCCGTTGCTAGGTCTCCGCAGGGGCCGCCCGTCCGCTGAGGCGCCCCGTCTTGGGCCAGCCTTTGTTTACCCATCCTCCCATGCCCGGGCCTTCAGTGCCCTTGAGATCACCACGTATCCTGCGCGGCGGACCGCGAGCCGCCGTCCGCACCGCTTGCAGCCCGACAGACCTCTGACAGCCGTAGGTTCCTGTCGAACCTTGACTTCCAACCCGGGGTCTTGGCCCTCCGCGCTCTGACTTCAGTAGCTCTGACCCTTCCTTGCCTGACAGGCAGCCACATGCGCCTTGGTGTGCGGCTCTCCCGGGCGCCCTTCGTGTTTAGGGATTAAACAGCTCCACTTCTTTGCCGCTTTCAGCTCCCGGAAGGCTCTCCCCCTCCCTCTTCCGTACTGGTGTAAATCCTGTCTGCCCTTCTAAAGGACAGACCCACACCCCCCTCCCCAGCTTACTGCTAACTTCTTGAGCCCCCACCTTTTTCTCTGAGCTCTCATTTCGCTTATTCTCTTCTGGTCACCGCCGGTCTTCTACGTTACGTAACCGAATTTGGGATCTGTGGCTTTCCCCGTCAGACCATAAGCTGCTTTGAGACAGAAGCCTTTTTCTTCTCTCTGGCTTTCATAGCAGGAGTAAAAGGTAGACAGATAAATGAGTAAATGTCAGCGGAGGTGGATGGAACACATATGAGGAAATGATTTCCAGGGCTCGGTTGGTTGTGCGTCTGCCTTTGGCTCAGGTCATCATCTCCAGGTCCTGGGATTGCGCCCCAACCCCCATCTCCGGGCTCCCTGCTCAGCGGGAATCTGCTTCTCCTCTGCCTCTCCCCCTGGTCGTGCTCTTTCTCTGTCTCAAATGAATAACTAAAATCTTCAAAAAAAAAAAAAAAAAAGAAAGAAAGAAAGAAAAGAAAAAGGAAATGATTTCCAGAGGAGAACTGCGAGCTTGGAGGTACTCCCATGTTTAGGGGGCAGAAAAAGAGCCAGAAATTTGCGGATTGCACTCCTATGGAATTTTCCATATTGGTACTTGTGTTTTTTTCCCTGTTTTTTTGAAACCTTCGGTGTAACCCCATCACCCCGTAACAGACCCAGCATTGAGCTCTTTTTTTTTGTTTTTTAAACAAAATTGGTGTCTCTCAGATGAGAATGTTCTGCTAACCTCAAAAGTCTTATTTCCAAGATAAATCCTACCTGCGCTTCTAATTTCACCTTTTCCTGGGCCATCCTGGATATTGTTCCATCCTACCCGCCTCTTCTCTTATCCTCTGTTTAGCCTCCAGCTTCTTCCTCTCTAAAGCATATTCAGATCTTCCTTATCAATAAACAAGACATATTAGAATTTCCTTGATCTTGTTGCCTTCTCAAGCTGCTGCCTTATCACTTATATTCCGTTAACCAGAAAAATCATAGGAATTCTTATCTATGAGGTGAAGGGGTTATCCTTCTAATAATCTGTTTCTGTCTCTGAAAAATGCCTAGGCACATGAAACTTGGGGTGGGGGATTATGGGTTTGCTGGAGCCCTGCCTAAGAATCTGTGCTTTGGGGCGCCTAAGAATCTGTGCTTTGGGGCGCCTGGGTGGCACAGCGGTTAAGCGTCTGCCTTCGGCTCAGGGCGTGATCCCGGCGTTCTGGGATCGAGCCCCGCATCAGGCTCCTCTGCTAGGAGCCTGCTTCTTCCTCTCCCACTCCCCCTGCTTGTGTTCCCTCTCTCGCTGGCTGTCTCTGCCTCTATCAAATAAATAAATAAAATCTTTAAAAAAAAAAAAGTAAGTTATAAAGAATCTGTGCTTTGTTGGGGTGCCTGGCTGGCTCAGTCAGTAGAGCATGCGACTCTTGATCTTGGGTGGTGAGTTCGAGCCCCATCTTGGGCGTGGAGCCTACTTTAAAGAAAGAAAAGAATCTGTGCATTTACTTAATGCCTGTTCAGTTCAGTGCACTAAATTGACTTCTAGGAATATTTACCTGTGATCCAGTCACCTTTTCCCATCCAGTGACCCCATCTGACCAGTGTTCATGGCACTTAACTTGGAGTAATGGTTCCCGGTTTTCATTCTGGCTCAACAGGTGGTAAGGATACAGCACACCTCCATCAGTGGCAGTGACTTGATATAGCAGTGATTTTCAACCAGGAAGGGAGATGTATTTGAATAAAAAAGCCCCCTAGATGTTTCCGGAATTTCCCATCTGCTTTCTTTCACTAATTATTTTCCTTCTTCAAACTAGCATTCCCTTGGCTTCTCTCTCTCGAGTCTTTTTTTTTTTTTTTTTAAGATTTTATTTATTTATTGGACAGAGAGAGACACAGCAAGAGAGGGAACACCAGCAGGGAGAGTGGGAGAGGGAGAAGCAGGCTTCCCGCTGAGCAGGGAGCCCCATGTGGGGCTCGATCCCAGGACCCTGGGATCATGGCCTGAGCCAAAGGCAGACGCTTAACGACTGAGCCACCCAGGTGCCCCCTCTCTCTGGTCTTATTCTCTGCTTTGGTGTCACTTCGTTGTTACCTCTCTATCTGTAGCCTAGCCTCTCTCCCAAGATCTGTCCAGACTTGCATATCCCATCTGCCTGCTAGACATCATCACATGAATGTTGGGTTGAGCATCTTAATTTTAACATGTCCAAAACCCAGTTCATGAGCTTGACTGCCACTCACTGCCACTACCTACCCCCATACACACAGTGACACACGTCTGTTTCTTTTCTTTTCTTATTCCTATTAACAGTATCCCAGTCCACAGAGTTTACTGATTTGCTACCTTGGAGATATTTTCAGCTTTGCCCTAATCCATTCCGTTAATAAATCTTGTTCTACTTCTAAAATAACTGCTGCATCTCCTTTTCTACTGCCCTGCCTTAGCTCAGGGCCTGTGGAGAGTTTTGGTTAATGTGAAAATAGAAATCTTGGGTTAAATTAGGCGAGACGAAAGTGAAGTTCTAGACACCAAAATTCCATCTGTTATTAGGTCTTATATCACTCTCTCCTAGCCAAGGTGTACCATCCTTTTACTTTGTTAGCTGGTGAATGCTTCCAGCCTTCTTCCTCCAGCCCCTGGAAGAAGTGGTCCTATAACTCGTTAGCATCTAGCCAGGGTAATGGGGGATAAGTGGAGAAGGAATAAATGAGGAAGACGTTGAAGGTTTCAGGTCCTTTGCTGGGAGCTTGTTTACCATCTTGGTCCTGCTCTTTGTGTTTTCTTCACGGTCTCACAACTTGGGGTCCTTTCAAACCTCAAATAACCCAAATACAACTCTTTCTTACTGGAACCTTTCCATTTGGTTTTCTTCCTCTGACCTTATTTAATGTCACTTTCCATAGTCATTTGGAACTATAATTCAAGGAAGCTGTCCCTCAGCTCAGCTTGGGTTCCACTCTCAAGGACTGACTCAACAGTGATGTTTAGCCAATAGGACTGACTCGGAGAAGCGCTTATATGTGTCACTCTGCTCTTGACCCCGTAAACCAGCTAATCCTGAGCTTTTCTTCCAAATTCTTGACTTTTAAGAAACCCATTCTCACTAATTTCAGTCTTCTAATATCAATTCCCTCAACAGTGAGGAGCCTCAGAACACATTCATAGTTCCAAATTGAACATTTTGTTCAGGATGAAAAAGTCCCATGGTAAACTTTATCTTATTCCCTAGTTTAGAATATCCAGCGAACAGTTAAATTAGAAGTAATTTATCTTTTGCAAACAATGCTGGGGACTCGGTGAGTTTCTTTTTAACCCTTGGGATGGGTTCTTGGTATTATGTTTGGAACTTAGAATTAATGCCATAGAAGGTTAAATATAATTGAAATAATATAAATGTACTGTTGGCATTATTTTGGCTTACACAGATGCTTGAGGACTAACATGGGAACTTAGCCACCACGAGCAAGATTGTTTTCATGGGAAAACAAATTGGTGATTGTGTATAAGGTTCCCGTTTGATCCTCCCAGAGAGAATAATTTACTGCTAATGTTCAATCCCTGACTACCCCCATTAATTCCCTACTAGCCAGAAAAATTGATGTGTGCTTATAGTCATATAACAATTAAGAACATTTCTGGGTGGTTCATACTAGTCCTTTATCTCCACAAACATAGAGGGCCAGGTTTTACAGGTAATGTCATTCAGATGCACCTATTTCCAGCTGTGTTTCTGTATCTCATATGCAGAATTTATCTTTCTGAGTCTTTTTTTTTTTTAGATTTTATTTATTTACCTGACAGAGCCAGAGAGCACAAAGTGGGGAGAGGATGTCAGGAACCGCAGAGGGAGAATGAGACTCCCTGCTGAGCACCGGGGCTCGATCATGACCTGAGCTGAAAGCATGAAAGCAGACTTAACCGACTGAGCCACCCAGGCGCCTGTGCTTTTCTGAATCTTAAAAGTTCCTGAACAGTATCTGCCTATGTGTAGGGACTGTTCAGAATAGAGTACAGACAGACTAAGCAGGATGCAGAGGGTGTGGAATGGCCTTCAACAGAGAAGTGGGCTGGGCAGATGAGGCCTTATTCTTTGGTCTAAATCCAGTCTGTCTTTGTAGGGGACAACATGCCAACTGCCAAGCAACTAGCTGACATTGGCTACAAGACCTTCTCTACCTCCATGATGCTCCTCACTGTGTACGGGGGCTACCTGTGCAGTGTCCGCGCCTACCGCTATTTCCAGCGGCGCAGCTCCCAGCGCCAGGCTGCGGAAGAACAGAAGACCTCAGGAGTCCTGTAGAACTGGGGGTTTTTCTCCTTGAGCAGAGAGGCCTGAGGCTTGCTGTGGACTGATCTCACCTGCAGTCACTTCCAAGTTGAGAGAACTAGGGCCTTGATGGTTTTCAAATCCTGCTAAGAAAAAGTGCCCCTGTTTTCTCTGGTACTGCCAGTTCGGGGAGGCTGTGGAATCCCAGCAGGGATGGGAGGATGAGGCACACCTGCGGACATTAAATATTTTGCCATGTCTGTGTCTTGGTATTTTTGTTTACTTAAATAGGGTATGGAAGGCAGAATGGGGCCTTGACTACCAGTTTTCTGGTCACAGGCTGCATTTCTGTATTTTGAGCTCTTAGCACCCAGCAACTGGGCGTATGCAGTTGTAGGAGTAGTAGTGTCAACTCGTGATCTCAGACAAAAGACTGTCCCAGCATCTGTACAAATCCCCTGAAAAGACTCAGTAAAGACCAAAGCCCTTCTTTGGTCGGTCACCATTCCTAGACCAATTACTGTGTCCAGGTAAGGGGGTAGCTCATGGCCACATGGGCACCTCTCAGTTGAGGAAGGCAGAGGCCTTCTTTAACAGCCCTGTCAAAATTGCACAAAGTGGAGGAGGCATAGTTCCCAAAGGGGGAAGGGTTGTTGGGCAGCCTGTAGTAATGCAGTCCGGCTCGTTAAGCTCCATGGGCGTAGCATTAGCATAGGGTTGACTTCTGCATGTGCCACTGCACGGGAAGCCTACCTGCAGGTCTTTGAAGAGGATTTGAAAGAAAACAGTGCATTCAAGGTAAAACCCAACTATGAAGAGAGCTGTTCTTCCCACTATTCCATTTTGAGCCTTGAGGCTTGCTCGTTGACTTCATTCTCATTTTTGGTAATCGCCGAGATAATAATCCCCTTGGACATCTGTCATCTCTTGTGCTTTCATGCACGTACAGCTCTGACCTTTGTCCTGTTCCTAAATCTTTTACCTGAAAGCCCTCTTCTGTCATTGAAAAAACCCAGCCTTCCTATACCACCAAGCCTTTTACTCCTATCCTCTCTTGTGTTAACCAAGAACTCCACTCCCTCTGCTTTCTCACTTACCTGCATGGTAGGGTCACCATTCTCCCAGCTCCCCTGTGTGCTTCCAAAAAGTGTAACATCAGCCTTTTTTTTTTTTTTTTTTTTGGTCCCTTTCCCTGCGCCCCCCTTTTAAAACATCGTTCCTTTTTGAGATGCTCTCTCACATTCTGATTTCAGCTCTAGAACTTGGAGACTTAAAGTCTTTTGATTCCTTCTATTTTCTTCCAGTCTCTCAACCCTTTCTTGACCTAAACTGATTTCCTGTCCAGCCTGTGTCCATAGAAGAGCCCTCAAACACCTCCACTGCAGTCTTTGCCTCCCTCATTACCTTTTTCCATCCCAGGCCTTGCTCTGTTGTAATTCATACTCTTCTTTCTTCTCAGTATACAAACTTGCTTAAGGCCCCCTGCCTCCTATAAAAACAAACTACCCAAGATGATTTAAGGAGAAGTCTCTGTGATGCCACTTCCATGGACTTGAAATTCCTTCCACCTCCACCATTGTGTTGAAACTCCTGGTTAACATGGCTTCTGTTGTGTCACACCCGCTGATGATTTCAGTCCTTCCGTGGCTGTTTCTCGCAGCTGCACTGAAGTTCTGCTTTGGCCACAGGGTGGGACCACTATCTTGTTTCCTCCCATGCCTTCGACTTTCCCTTTTGATTTCCTTTGGGAATTTCTGCTCACTTTTTTTTTTTTTTAGATTTTTTATTTATTTATTTGACAGAGACAGAGACAGCCAGCGAGAGAGGGAACACAAGCAGGGGGGAGTGGGAGAGGAAGAAGCAGGCTCCTAGCAGAGGAGCCTGATGTGGGGCTCGATCCCAGAACGCCGGGATCACGCCCTGAGCCGAAGGCAGACGCTTAACCGCTGTGCCACCCAGGCGCCTCTCTGCTCACTTTAAACACTGATGTGCTTCAGAGTTTTGTTCTTCGACCGTTACTCTCATTCCGTATGTTTTTCCTAGATTATTCTAGGCGCTCAGTGGTTTTAACATGAAAATAGTTATGTGCTCAGTGTCGGTATCCCAATTCTACCATTCTAGCCATATTGCCATCGGCCAATTAATATTTATTCTTAACTCCTCAATTTACCTCTGTCTAATGGAGATTAAAAAATAATAGTTCCTAATTTAAGAGATTAGTTTGAAGATTAAATGAGATCATTCAAATTGAGTATTTCTTTGGCATATGAAAACCACTCAGTAGATGTCAACAGTTAATGCCTACTGCTGACTTCCAGATCTGTATCTTCCAGGTTGACCTTTTGGGCCTCAGCTATATCCAGTTGCTTGACATACCCACTTGAATATCCTGTAGTCCTCTCTAACTTGCTATGTCCACAACTAACCACATTCCTTCTTATCTCCAGGACCTATTTCCCTCCCCTACTTTAGTTAATGATACTGTATCATCAAGTCAGAAATAATGGGAGTTTTATTAGACTTCCTGTATCCTACTCCCAACCAAGTAGTGTCTTTTTAATTTTTACCATTTAAACATCCACTTAATCAGTTCAATCCTTACCATTTCTTGCTTACAGTTTTGCAGAAGCCTTTTAGTGGTCTTGATTCCAATCTTGACCTCATCAGATTTATCTGCCACATTGCTATCAGAGACCTCTAACTTGATTATGGGACTCTCTTGCTTTTGATCTCCACTGAAGCTCAGCCATTGACAATAGGTTAATCTTTGGCCTGTAGAGTCAAGCCCAGACTCCTTAGTATAGTATATGAGGTCCTTAGGACCTGACCCGTTTTATGTTCCTACCTCATCCTTTGTGTTCTGGTAATATCAACTGCCTGTATGCTTGCATGCTGTTTCTTGTTCCATTCCTGTTTGTGCTTTCTCTCTGAATAGAATATCCTTGGTACCCCCCCCCATCTTCTCTTTTCCCAGTAAAGTTTCTTGGTCTCTTCACCCTCCCATACTAGGCCACATGTCTGTAGAAAATACTGCTTTTCCTTCTAAAAAAATCTTTGAAAAGCACAAGGAGCTAAGACAGTTTTGAAGAGGAACAAAGAAGACGGGCTGGCCCTACCAGACATGAAGACATAGTAGAAAGCTTAGAGTAATCCAGATGTAGTGACAGTAGTGCAGGAGTAGATGAGTAGGTCATTGGCATCATATAATAAACTCAAACAGATCATCGTGCATGTGAGAAACTGAGTATGATAGAGTATTACAAACCCACGGGGAAAACTGTCCTCTAATGTGGAGATTTATATATATATAATTGTAAAAGTTAAAAAACAAACAAACATTGAAAGGACACACCAAACTCAAAAACAGTAATAATGGGGATGAGGTGAGGTGGAATAGGGCAGAAGTAGAAGGCGTCTTAAATGACAACTGTCTCCTCTGTTCACAAGACTTCTGACACCAAATGTGTTTTTCCTACACAGAACAATTCTCTCACCTCTCCAGACAGCAGCTGAGTAACCTGCAGTTCAGTTCTGCCCTGAGCTACATGGAGTTAGCACAGACCCCACAGGTTAAAGGCTTAGTCTCACAAGACTCTCCCACTTAAGATACCAATCACACGTAGTAGATCTCCAGGTTATCCACAGTCTGCCTGACTTGGCTAAAAATCAGTTCCCATGACCTCCTTAGGTTTGATAATTTGTTATAATGGCTCACAGAGCTGAACTAGGGAAACACTTTACTATTACTGGTTTATTAGAAAGGATACCACTCAGAAACAGCCAAATGGAAGAGCTGATTAAGGCAGGGTAAGGGCACACCGCTCTGTCAGCACCTTAGTGTCTTCACCATCCCAGAGGCTCTTGGAACCCCATTGTTTGGGGTTTTTATGGAGGTCCCATTACAGAAGCAGAAATGATTAAATCATTGACCACTGGTAGTTAGCTCAATCTCCAACCCTTCTCCCCAACCTGGAGGTTGGTAAGAGTGAGGCTGAAAATTCCACTCCTCTAATTATGCCTTGGTCCTGTTCCTATGGCAGTCAGCTCCCATCCTGAAACTAGCTAGGGGCCCACCGAGTCACCTCATTGACATACAGACATTACTCTGGAGATTACAGAGGTCTTAGAAACTGCCAATAACTGGGGAAGAAGACCAAATATGTATGTATATATTGCTTTCTTTTTTATAAGTAAACTCTGCCCTCAACATGGGGTTTAACTCACAACCCCAAGATCCGGAGTTGCATGCTCTACTGACTGAGCCAGCCAGGTGCCCTGTGTTTCTTTCTTTCTTTTTCTTTTTTTAAGATTTTATCTATTTACTTGAAACAGAACACAAGCTGGGGGAGTGACAGAGGGAGAAGCAGACTCCCCGCTGAGCAGAGAGCCTGATGCCGGGCTCCATCCCAGGACCCTGGGATCATGACCTGAGCGGAAGGCAGATGCTTAACCGACTGAGCCACCCAGGCATCCCATGAGCTATATTTAATAAAGAAGAATAGACATATTTTCTATCAAATTAAGGTGAATACAATCAGATTAATCAGTAATTTCACTATCAGTGGACTGAATTAAAAGACAAAGACTAATAGATTGGGCTAAAAAAGCAAATCAAATTATATGTAGTTTCTAATAAACATGCTCATTATTAATAGAGACTGAAAATAGATGGGTAAGACATTCCTGAAAAATGCAGACATGTAAAGAGTGATAATATCAAGAAAAGTTAACAAATACTGAACAGTAAAGAGATCATTTGCTAATGTAAAGAGAAATAAGACGGGATGACCCTCATAAATTTGTCTGAAACAGCAATTAAGAAAACTAAAGCAAAAATTCTTAGGAATGCAAGGAGAACAGGAGAAAAATACAATTACAGTGAGGGACTTCGTTATACTTTTTTTAAGAACTGAACAGCACTAGGGGCACCTGGGTGGCTCAGTTAGTTAAGCGTCTGACTGGATCTCAGCTCCGGTCTCCATCTCAGGGTCATGAATTCAAGTCCCACACTGGGCAGGGAGCCTACTTAAAAAAACAAAAGAACCGAACAGCACTAGAAGAATAGAATTAGGACAGAATGAACGATAGAAACAACAAAGCTGACATGTATGTGTGTGCATGTATGTGTATTTGTAATAAATGATTTTCCATGACTACAGACCACTTAGAAACATTGTGTATTGACTATTCCCAAACAATTTTTAAAACAAACTCTTAAATTTAAAAGTAGGAATTGTAAAGACTGTATTCTCTGCTACATCCAATAAAATTATAAATAAATAATGATAATCTCAACTACTTGGAAATGAACTATTCCTGGGCAACTCTTAAAGAGAAAAATCAAGGGGCACGTGGGTGGCTCAGTCTGTTCAGTGTCCGCCTTTGGTTCAGGTCACGATCCCAGAGTTATAGGATCGAGCCCCACATCGGGCTCCCTGCTTCTCGGGGAGTCTGCTTCTCCCTCTGTCTCCGCCTGCTGCTCCCCCTACTTGTGCACACTCTCTGTCAAATGAAAAAATCTTATAAAAAATTTAAAAGAAAAAATCAAAATAAAATTTCAACTTTCTTGAAATTAATGAAACTAAGTATTTTCATACAAAACTGCAGAGCGCAGCAGCCCAAGATGGTGCCCAGAGATGTATGCCCTTAAATGCGTTCCCAAGAAAAAAAATAGTAGGGGCTGGGCTTTATAAAGATCCACTGGCTACTGGATCAAGGTCACATTCCCTCTCATGATATTCAAGACTTCTTTTGTGCTCCATAGCAACCAGTACATACCCTTTCACAGCACTTTTAATATTTAAATAACACAGCATTCTCTTGCTAGTGGCAATTCAAGTTTGTACAGCCTGTATAAAAAATGTAACGTGCCTACACCCTCTTACCTATTTCATCGCCAGGACTCTAGCCCTTAGAAATATTCACACAAATGGGGGGGGTGGGGGTGGGGGGAGTGGAAGTCAATAGGTTAGGTGTCCAACTCTTGGTTTCAGCTCAGGTCGTGATCTCCACATCGTGAGATTGGGCCACAAGTAGGGCTCTTTGTTCAGTGTGGGGGTTTGCTTGAGAATCTCTCTCCCTCGGCCACTCCTCCCCGCTCTCTCTCTCTCTGTCTTAGATAAATGTTTTAAAAAAATATTCATACAACTGCACAGCATATTTGTATAACGATATTATTTGCAATTTTTAAAAAAAGATTTATTTCTTTGAGAGTGTGGGGGGGACGGCCAGAGGGGGAAGGAGAGAGAGAATCCCTAGCAGACTCCCTACTGAGCACGGAGCCCAACACAAGCTAATTCCGGGAACATGAGAACGTCACCTGAGCCAAAACCAAGAGCTGGCTGCTTAAGCTTCTGAGCCACCCAGATGCCCCTGTTTGCAGTATTTTAAAAATAATTTAAAAAAAAAAAGATTTTATTGATTTATTTGACAGAGAGACAGCCAGTGAGAGAGGGAACACAAGCAGGGGGAGTGGGAGAGGAAGAAGCAGGCTTCCAGCAGAGGAGCCTGATGCGGGGCTCGATCCCAGAACTCCGGGATCACGCCCTGAGCCAAAGGCAGACGCTTAACAACTGAGCCACCCAGGCGCCCCTAAAAATAATTTTAAATAAGTTAAAGAATTAAAGAATAATGGTATACCCATAAAGTGGAATGTTAAATCAGTCAAAACTAGCAGAATATGTATAGTATAATCTCATTTAACTTTTAATTTTTTAAAAGATTTGAGAGAGCATGAACAGGGAGGAGTGGGGGACAAGCAAGACTCCCCACTGACCTGGAGCCTGTCTCGGGGCTTGATCCCAGGACCCTGAGATAATGACCTAAGCCAGAACCAATCACTTAACTGACTGAGCTACCCAGACACCCCTTGTTTTTAAAAGGAAAATTTGTGGGGCACCTGGGTGGCTCAGTCAGCTAAACATCTACTCTTTTTTTTTTTAAAAGATTTTATTTATTTATTCGACAGAGAGACAGAGACAGCCAGCGAGAGAGGGAACACAAGCAGGGGGAGAGGGAGAGGAAGAAGCAGGCTCATAGCAGAAGAGCCTGGTGGGGCTCGATCCCATAACGCCGGGATCACGCCCTGAGCTGAAGGCAGACACTTAACCGCTGTGCCACCCAGGCGCCCCTAAACATCTACTCTTGATTTTGGCTCAGGTCGTGGTCTCAGGGTCATGAGATGGAGCCCCAGATAGGGCTCTGCTCTCAGCACGAGTCTGCTTAAGGTTCTCTCCCTCTGCCCTGCACCACCCCCCACACTCTAGCTCTCAAATAAAATAAATAAACAAATAAATAAATAAAAGGAACATTTGTATTCATGTGGTTATCTGATAAGTTGTTTTGGAAGATTATATACCAAGTGTTAATAGTTATAGGGGCAAATGGAAATGTCACGTACTTAACTGCATTTTTTACAATGAGCATATATAGTTTGTATAATAAAAATATTTTGGGGGTTTCAAACATGTACAAAAGCTGAGGGAATAGAAATAAAACCCTTTTTTATAGTGCAGATTTCTTTTCTTTTTTTTAAAGATTTTATTTTGAGAGAGAGGAAGAGAACACAAGCAGGGGGAGCGGCAGGCAGAGGCAGAGGGAGAAGCAGGCTCCCCGCTGAGCAGGGAGCCCCATGTGGGACTCCATCCCAGGACCCTGGGATCATGACCTGAGCCAAAGGCAGACGCTTAACTGATTGAGCCACCCTAGAAATAAAACCCTTATACCCATTCCTCAGTTTTAACTGTTACCAACCTATTGCCACACTTGCTTCAAAAATAGAGACTTTTTTGTTTAAGGAAAAAAATGTTTATTTCTATCATTTATACTAGTCTGTAAGCTTCTTAAATTCAAGAATACATGAATATATTTTCTATGTAAAATATTTAAAAATAGAGATAAGTAGAAGTGCCCCTTGTCATTCCCTCCACTCCCCACCATGTCCCTGCTCAGAAATCACCGGTGTTACCAGTTTGGTGTATTCTTCCAGACCATTTCCAGGGTGTTTACATGTACATAAAGGTCTGTAGTGTATGTTGGTTGAATTTTCTCTGGTTACTTCTGTGGTTCAGAGCCAAAGACTCAGGAAAGAAGCACTAATGGGCAAGGCCTGGGACACCCTGGCTCTCCCCACCCCGTGTTAGAGGCAGCTCTGGTGGCAAGGTTCTAGTTTGTTCTAGGCACCCTTTGTAGGGAGCGGACAGTGAAGGAACGTAGCGAGGCAGACAACTGAGAGCATCACAGGAATGCCTCTGTAGCTCTGTGAGCCAATTCCTTACAATAAATTACTATCAGACAGCAGAGCCCTGTTGCTGTCAAAAAGTTTAGGGTTGTTTCCTAGGTGTCCTTCATAGAGAAGTCATTTTAGTGCAAGATGTCCAAATCTGCCTTTTTTTTTTTTTTAAGATAGGTCTAGGGCTTGTGGCTAAACTCTATTTGGTGAGGCCTGCTCTGCAGAAGACATTATTGAACAAGAGAAGACAACTGTATACAGATGGCTGAGGTGAGGGCGGTACAGATTGTAACCTAACTATCAGCCTATGCCCATTCAGTCCCCCTTTTTTTTTTTTTAAAGATTTTCTCTGAGAGAAAGCTTGCATGAGAGAGAGTGGGCGGGGAGGGGTAGCGGGAGAGGGAGAAGCAGGCTCCCTGATGAGGGGTTCGATTCCAGGACCCTGGGATCATGAACCGTTCCAAAGGCAGCTGCTTTTTTTTTTTTTTAAATTTTTTTTTTTTTTTAAGATGTTTGAGAGAGAGAGAGAGTGCACGCGCGCATGAGCAGGGAGGAGGGGCAGAGGGAGAGGGAGAAGCAGGCTCATAGCAGAAGAGCCTGATGTGGGGCTCGATCCCATAACGCCAGGATCACGCCCTGAGCCGAAGGCAGACGCCCAACCGCTGTGCCACCCAGGCGCCCCTCCCATGAGTACTTTTAAAAGACTCATTTGTTGCTTTAAACCTTTGAGGGCTCCAGCCTACCATCTAAAATGTAACTCTTCAACAGGATAGTCAGGCTTCTTCACTAGATGGTCCCAAGCCATCTGCCGCTTCTCACCTCCTGCTGCTCTGATCCTACTCCAGCAGCTTACAGTTCCCAGAAAGTGCCACATACTTTTTATATTTAAAAAATATTTGAAATGAATCACTCCAAATGTATTGAAAGCACCAAAAATAAAATATGATATACCACTTACATCTCACTCACATCCTCCCCTCCCAAAGATAAAAACTATCCATCCTTCTCTATATGTTTCCACACTTTCACTATAGAAATACACTTAATATTATTTGGGGTTAAAAAGAAGTATGTTGATTGAATCAAATGGGACATTTTCTTTTGAAACTTGCCCTTTCCACTCAACATTGTTTTTGACATTTATTTATCCATTGTGCTGGTTAATTTTATGTGGCTACTGGACTGGGCCACTCAGTGCCTAGATAACTGGTTCAACAGAATTCCTGATGCATCTGGGAGGATGTTTCTGAATGCAATTAACGTTTGAATCCATAGACTGAGTAAAGCCGATTGCCCTTGACCAATTCATTGTCAGCTTGAATAAAACAAAAAGGCAGAGTCAGAGAACTCTCTCTCCACTCGTCTGTCTTTGAGCTGAGACACTGGCCTTCCTTTCCTTCTGACCGGACCGTGGGCTCTCCCCGTTGTCAGGCCTTTGGAATCAGATTGGGACTACATCATCAGCTCTCCTGCTTCTCCAGCTTGCTGACTTCAGATCCTGGGACTTGCTTGCCTCCACAGTCAGTGTGAGCCAGTTCCTTTTAACAAATCTTTTAAATTTATATATTTATATCCTATTGGTTCAGACTAGTACATCCATATTGACAAAAAACAAAAAAACCCAGGGGGCGCCTGGGTGGCACAGTCGTTAAGTGTCTGCCTTTGGCTCAGGGCGTGATCTCGGCGTTCTGGGATCGAGCCCCACATCAGGCTTCTCTGCTATGAGCCTGCTTCTTCCTCTCCCACTCCCCCTCTTGTGTTCCCTCTCTCACTGGCTGTCTCTTTCTGTCAAAATAAATAAAATCTTTAAGGAAAAAAAAAAACCCAAACCCTTAGTGTTTAATTGCTCATCCAATTGCATGAGCAAATCAATTTATTCCATTCCTCTAGAGAAAGATCATTGAGTCATCTCCACTTTTTCCCTCTTATAAATAGCAGTCCGATGAGTATCCTTGTATGTTTTCTTGGGCCCATCTGCTAGTTTCTCCAAGAGTAATTATTACTATTATTTAGCTTTACTAGTTTTTGTTAAGTTTTCCAAAGTGGTGTGAAGTGGTTTCTGTTAGTTTTCATTTACATATTATTGATTTCCAGTAAGGTAGAGCACCTTTTAAATTAATTTTTAAAAAATATTTATTTCAGAGAGACAGAGAATGCAAGCATGGGTGGGGGCTCGATCCCAGGACCCTGCGATCATGACCTGAGCTGAAGACAGACGCTTAACTGACCCCCTCGGATCATGACCTGAGCTAAAGAGAGCTAAAGAGAGACGCTTAACTGACCGAGCCACCGAAGCACCCTTTAATTATCCATTAGCATAACCTTCCTCTAGAAATCGCCTATTCATATCCTTTGCTCCCTCCCCTGCCTTTGTCTTGCTATTGGGTTGTCTTTGTTGTTTCTGTAGTTATGTATATTCTGGATACTAGTATATTTTAGTTATACATCTTGCAGGTTTGATTGAGATGGACTTTTAGAGCTTTTTTATCTGGGAGGTGGCAGTAGTGGTGTAAGAATCCCACGTGGGCCTGCATCATCATGCCTGTCTCCAGAGCAGTGCCATGGGTAACTGCTCTGAGACCATTTTCATGCAAGTTCTTACCTGGGGATTGGAGGAGGGGTCATGAAGTTTCCTAGACCACACAGGAAGTGTATATTTAAGTTCTCAAGTTCACATGGAGTATGGGCCCAGAATTTGAGGACTCCTGACTCCACAAGCCCAAGCAAACTTCCTTGCTTCTTTCTTTAGCCAACTGGATGAATTTTTCATAGTTTCTCCCCTTTCACTAAGGTTGCACTGTCTCAGGGTCCCAGTTTTAACTGGAGGTCTCATTTCCAGCTTCCTGCATGGTCTTGTCTCTTGTCAGCATTAAAACCCAAGTCCTTCAGTTATGTTCCCTTATCGCTCTCATAATTCCATCAGCTGTTTTACCTTCTGCACTAGTTTTCAGTTCCTTTCATTGTGTCTTTGGTGTCTCCTTTCTTGGAAACTCAAGTTATCCATTAAAAACAAACTTACGAACAAAATAAAAACAAACCTTTATCTACCATCTCTAGATGTTTATCTCAGGTTTTTAGCCTGCATTAAGCCAGAACTGATATCTTTCATATACTTTGACGTCTCTTCTAAACATACCTTCCCATTCCTATTTTCCTGACAAAACTCTGTTCATCTTTAATGGCCAAGTTCCACTTTCAAGTTTTCTCCCACCTTGCCAAGAATAATTTAGAAAGTTCTTTTTGCACTGTAGTACTTTCCCCCCTTACTGGGGGTACATGAGCTCTTTGAGAGTAGAAACCAGATGTTGCTCATCTTTGTGTCCCCATCTTCTGCCACAGTGCCTATCATAAAGTAGGCACTTAACAAATATTTTATTGAACTGAAAATATTTCTCTGCATAAATACTGGATATTCTGAAGTCTGAAGAGTTTGGTTTACAATCAGCATACTGAATCACGTACTAACTAAACTCATGGGAGTATTTTTAGGATTGCGATAACATGAAAGCTCATGATACATGATAAGCAATCTAAGATGTTGGTGGTTTTGGTTTTTTTTTTTTTTTTTTAAAGATTTTATTTATTTATTTGACAGAGATAGAGACAGCCAGCGAGAGAGGGGAACACAAGCAGGGGGAGTGGGAGAGGAAGAAGCAAGCTCCTAGCAGAGGAGCCTGATGTGGGGCTTGATCCCATAACGCCGGGATCACGCCCTGAGCCGAAGGCAGACGCTTAACCGCTGTGCCACCCAGGCGCCCCTGGGTTTTTTTTTTTTTTTTTAAGTAATCTCTACACCCAATGGGGGCTTGAACTCATGACCCTGAGATCAAGAGTTGGATGTTCTACCGACCGAGCTAGCCAGGTGCTCTGGTGTGTCTGTGTGTGTGTAAGATTTTATTTATACTTGAGAGAGAGAGAGCAGGAGCAGGGGGAGGGACAGAGGGAGAGGGAAAGCAGACGCCGCATTGAGCAGGGAGCCCAATGAAGGGCTCCATCCCAGGACCCTGAGATCATGACCCCAGCCAAAGGCAGATGCTTAACTGACTGAGCCATCCCAATTGCCCCTATGTTTGTGTTTTTTAAGCAGTTTCTATGACTCAGTTTCCTCAATGCGGCAGTTAGAATTTTTCAAAGATGAATGTAACCGTATCTCCCATTGCACATGGTCTTGCAGTGAGCCTTGCTACTCCTCACCGAGGTACTATAGTCTCTCTCACCACCCTCTTGAATTGAGGTGGTCCTTGTGGCTACTTTGATCAGTAGAACACAGTGGAAGTGACGTATGTCAGCTCTACATGACTTTTTTTTTTTTTTTTAAGTAGGCTCCACACCCAGCATGGAGCCCAGCACAGGGCTTGAACTCATGACCCTGAGATCGAGCCCTGAGCTGAGATCAAGAGTTGAGTGCTTGGGGGCGCCTGGGTGGCACAGCGGTTAAGCGTCTGCCTTCAGCTCAGGGCGTGGTCCCGGCGTTATGGGATCGAGCCCCACGTCAGGCTCCTCAGCTATGAGCCTGCTTCTTCCTCTCCCACTCCCCCTGCTTGTGTTCCCTCTCTCGCTGGCTGTCTCTATCTCTGTCTAATAAATAAATAAAAAATCTTTAAAAAAAAAAAAAAGAGTTGAGTGCTTGGGGCACCTAGATAGTGCAGTCAGTTGAGTGTCTGACTCTTGGTTTTGGGTGGGGTCACGATCTCAAGGTCGTGGGATGGAATCCCATGTTGAGCATAGAGCCTGCCTGAGACTCTCTCTCTCTTCTTCCTCCTCCTCAAAAAAAAAAAAAAAAAAAGCGACACTGGGTTTGATTCTTTATTAGCTGTTTGACCTTAGGTAAGTTAACTTCTTTTTGCTTCATTTTTACCATATGTGAAGTGCTTAATATAGTGCCTGGTGTGTAATGAAGAGCTATGTGTTATCTATTATTATTTTTATTATTATTATACCATTCAGTTGCATCTTTTGTCAGATTAATTGGGACAACTAACCCCAGATTTACAGAGCAGTTGTTCAGATTTCAAAAGGCTTAAAACCCTATCATCTTTTAAAAGTATTTCATTCATATTTCACAATTACTAGTCTTTTCAACAATATGGCAAGTTGAGGAACTAAATGTAAGACTTCAGGCTAGCTCTGACCAAATAACTATGTAAGATTTTTCAGAAATAATTTTCACATGCCCCAAGGAAGTCTTTTTAAAAGCCAGCCACTCAGGGGCGCCTCGGTGGCTCAGTCAGTTAAGCATCTGACTCTTGATTTCTGCTTAGGTCATGATCTTAGGGTTGTGGGATCGAGCCCTACGTTGGGTCTGTCCTGGGGTGGAGCCTGCTTGAGATTCTCTCTCTCTTTCTCCTGCTGCCCCTAACCCCGCTCATGCATGCTCTCTTTAAAAAAAAAAAAAAAAAAGTCCAGCCACTCAGTAAAGTAACTTTATTAGCAGGGTCTATATCCCAATAATGTCAATGAATGCCAAGTGAGTACCTGATTCTTAGAACAGTAACCTGTTTCTTTAAATTTTCATCCATCTCCCTGATAATGAAGCATTTCATAAGCCTTGATGTACACAAGAACATCTGGAAATATTTTGATAATCTGAATATTCACTAAATGGAAAACTATTCTGAGATGAATACTACCATTGGTAATTTTGCAAAGACCTCAACTACAGAAAAGTCTGGATTAGGAAGACTGTTTTCCATGGCTAAAAGAAAACAGAACTAAAAGAGAAAACATCTCAAGACTCATTTATCACAATCTTTTAAGTGTTAAGTGGTAGCCTCTGTATGAGAAATGGAGGTATCTCACTAAAAGTGTCTTCAACCAAATCCTTTGTTGGTTTGGTGATATACATACTTTTATCTGCTCAGTATTTTTTGCGACTACTATGCATGTTTATTTTTTCTTAACACATAAAGCCATAGAACATAGGCATTCTTTCCCCAGCATGCACAGAAAGGAACAACTGGGTGTCCAAGAACCTTCAAATCAGACCTGAAAATTTTCTTACTTAGCTTATGGATTCAGGGAATTGGGGACAGAGTCACTAAAGAGGTTGAGACAGGAGAGGAGGGTTGAAGCACTTTTAATCACAGAAGAGTAAACAATAGTATAAACCGTTAACGGCTCACTCAGTGGCTCTTGTCCTCCTCCAGCCCTCCGCGCACCCTCTGCCACCCCCCCTCCCTGCGTACCATTTAGTAAAGAGCAGGGCATCAGCGGCTGTCCTTGTGACTACCAGGTGGTAGGAAGGGAATCTAGCTAGGGGCCACAAACGTCTTGGGCGTCCCGTCCATGGCTGTCTGTTTCTGTACACCTTCATGTGAAAGATTCCAGCTCCAAGGAGTAACAGTGCAGGAACCTGGAGCGGAACTTTATGGTTCTGTTCAGATGGCCAGAGCTCCGACAGCCACGGACAACGAGGGAGGGGACAGTCCAGAGCCAACATTATCCAAGATGCAGCCAAATCTGGGATTGAGGTGGGTTCAAAGGGGGCGCAAGGCCTAGTGGCTCCTGTCTAGAACTGTGCCCCAACCCAGGCAATGAAACCCGTGCACATGCACAAACGCATATGCACACACACATACACGTGCACGGTGCGTACACACACACACACACACACACACACACACACACACACAGACACACACACAGCAAATAACATTACTGAAAGAACCTGGAGGCTATTAAATACAAAATGGCAGAGTTTTTTTTTTTTTAAAGTGAAAATATTTGCTTCTTTGATTCTCCTCAATGCCCTGCAGACCCCCTAGTCACATGCGTGTAGAAGTGGGGAGGCCCAAGAGGAGCAGGTGGCCAGTGGCCCTACGAGTCCGTGTGTGCTGTAGTCCCCATACCAACCACCTTACTCTTCAGCCCAGTAGCTGCTTCCCATGTGACCATTCACCCGATTGGCGCCATTGCTGGAGCTGCTGCCACAGGCGCTTCTTGTGTTGGTAGCCACATCTTCTTCCTCTGAGCTGCTTTCCACATCACTGCGGTCATCCTTAGACACCTGGGTGGGATGGGGCCAAGGGAGGAAAGGTGAGGACAGAACTTGTCTGCTATTGTAAGACAGGCTTCAGCCCACAGAACCCATGTTTGGGCACTGCTCCCACCGTGGCCTACTTTCTGGTGGCACCTGACTCTATGCTATCTGGGCCACGGCTACAGCTGCCAATATCCTTTGCCTCTTTCTGTTTCTCTCTCCTCATCTTTGTTCCCTGTGGAACAAGAAGCTGTGCTGGTGAGGGCGTGTCTCTCAGGACCAGCCCACAGAGCTGAAATCATTCACGGAGTCCGGGTGTGGGTCTGAGGGAAACTCCAGACACACCTTCCCCTCTCCTACCTCAAACACTGGAAGAGAACAGTACACACGATACAGCTAGCTTTCCTCAGTGCTTCTAGCTTCTGGTGGTGGGGCCACTGGGGTCACTCATATCGGTCATCCTGACTTTTGTTTATCCCCAGAGCTGATCCATAACTGGGCCTTTTCTGCTAGTTCTACTCTTCCTGGACTCAGAGCCTGATGACACCAAAGGTTTCCAGTTCTCTATCATGGACCATAAAAAGGAGAGAAACCCGGTGAGACCTGCCAGACTTCTGACCTCCAGAACTGAAGGATAATCAATGTGGGATTTTTTAATTTGTATTTTTTTAAGTAAGCCCTGCACCCAGTGTGGGGCTTGAATTCAGGACCCCGAGATTAAGAGCCGCGTGCTCTACCGACAGCCAGGCAGGTGCCCTTCAATGTGTTTTGTTAAAAAAAGAAAAAGTGAAAGAGGGAAGGGGGTGAGAAGGGAACAGAGCTACAAATGTTGTTGCCAGGGAGTAGGGTACTTGCTTTGGTTAGCTCTAAGACTGGTTTATTGCAGCTGTTGACCTCTGAACCCAGGCAAATGATTATCTGACCTTCTGGAATATTCTACCAGAGGGCAGAGTCTATCTAGATTTGAGGTAAAAGGAGGCTTAAAAAGGGGAAAAAAATAAGAGTAAACTCAACTCTTGCCTCCATTTAGGAAAAAGAATCTGGCAACTTGAGCTCCAGTCAACAATGGCCCCACAGGGTCAGGAGAGAGGCATGCTTGGAGACAACACGGGGAACA
The DNA here is from genome assembly GCF_002007445.2 of Ailuropoda melanoleuca. Lineage (NCBI taxonomy): Eukaryota > Metazoa > Chordata > Mammalia > Carnivora > Ursidae > Ailuropoda > Ailuropoda melanoleuca. The sequence continues at coordinate 40,193,422 of NC_048233.1, forward strand.
GGAAGGAAAGCAGGAAGGAAGAGAGACACGTTCGGACAGACATGCTTTACTGAACACTAGAAGCACAGATACACTTACATGCAAGAGATGAAACTGTCCAGCTCCCACCAGGCATAGAGAAAAGGAAGGAGGTGAGAAAAGAGTGGAGAGTACAGAGTCTGGGTCTAATCCTTCCTGGATAGGTCACCTGGTCAGGAAAGAAAAGCAGGGGAGAAGAGAGATGTCCAGTAGCCCAGAAGCTACAGCAGGATGCATAGGCACGCTAAGCAAGTTCCAAAACCAGTTGCAGCCGTAAGGAACAGGGACACAACAGATCATATATGCCGGGTACATTCCATCCCTCTGTCCTGGACTCAGTGTCTCCTCTGGCAGAGCCCCTCCCCCTTGGTACTCTGTACTGCTGAAGGCCGGATCCTGAGCCCACGGGCAAGTCCCAGCCCGACTCCTTCAGAACTTGTACACTTCAGCTATGAGTTTGATCATCAAATGACCCCTTTCTTTGTATTTTTGGGCTCTCGGCATAAGGTGGGTATTTGAAACCTTAAATATCTATCTCATTTAGGATCACCACCTCATGCAACAGTGGGATGAGGCCAGTACGTAGCCCCATATCTTGAACATCACAGTGTGGTCATCTTGGGGTGGCTTGTGAACTACCATGCCATTCTTAGGCACTCGAACACTGCTGCTTTTATACAGCTTATAGTTTAGAGCTCTGCATACGATTTCCTTTGGAAAAAGGTTTCTATGCTAAAAAACAAAAATACAAAATGCACTGAAGTAGGTAGGTAAGGTGTAGGAAATAGTTGAGGTCATCTCAAAATGTACTACTGTCATTATTTAACCATAGGCATTCCTAAGGGACAGGAAGAAGGCAGATCCTTCCTCCTGCATCTATGTCTTTTTTTTTTTTATTTCTCCTAAGTAATCTTAATCTCCACACCCAATGTGGGGCCCCAGCTCACGACCCAGAGATCAAGAGTCATGTGCTCTACGGACTAAGCCAGCAAGGCGCCCCTGTAAGTCACGTCTTAACAGCCAAAACGCTTAGAGAAAAGGTGGAAACTCTGGAGTCCTAAGCTTTCTGCTGGGTCTGCTTGAGTAGCTGCGGCTCACTAAGCTAGATAGAGAAGCTCTACTGAGTACTAATCTATCTTGCTACCCAGCCCCGAGGAAAGAAGCCATCTCTCATCCTCACCTTTCCTCGGATCAAAGCTTTGAAAGCAATCCGCACAATTAGGTAGGACCAGATGACATGTAGAACCTGCAGGATCAGGAGAAGGCCATTGAAGAGCCACCAGGAGGGATAAGGCCCGATTATCTCCCAACTCTCAAAGAAGGTCGTGTTCAGAATCCTAGAAGAGGAGGCCAGTTGTGAGATTCTAGTTTTAAAGCCAGGGAGGTAGGAATGAAGCTCAGTTCTCCAGGAAACAGAACCTATTTTGTTTTCTCTCTATACATTGTAACAGTTGAAATGCCAGGGATATTCATCCACAGTGAGAAAAGATAAAGAAAGGGGGCCTACGAAGTTTTCTATCTTACGGGGCAGGGAAAGATAATGTAAATCTCAGGAACTGATGGATTAAGTCCTATCATTAATCATTTCAAATATTAGGAGTTTCACAAAACCGGGGCAGCGATTTTAATCATAACCCTAGTCATTTCTCCTCAGGCACAGATAGGACAGTTGGTAGTTGATTCCCTCAGACTAAGGAGAATCTTCAACCTACAGTCATTGGCTTTGTACAGAAAGCAGTGAGTGTAGAAGTGAGTGGTGTGTGTGTTGGTTTCAGTGGGGGAGGGTATAAGAACAGGAAAAGAAGAACCTAACAATTTTGCAATCAGCACAAAAGAAGGCAAAGGAATTATTTAGGCGTAAAAGGAGGGCTGTTCCTCAGAGGAGTCTGGAAAGCCACAGCCAAGTGAGTTGGATGTTCTCAGTCTGGATCACACCTTCCTAGAAATACTGTCTGAAGGAAGTAAGGCCCCTGAGAATCCCGTAAGGGGTCGGTCAGGTTAGGCCCAGGATGAGGCAGGGCAGTAGGGTTTTTCGTGGCCTGTTCCCTAAATTGGCAAAAGGTATCATTAGCTACATACTGACCACAGCCCCATGGTCCTACCACTTACCAGAATGGGTAGATTCCTAGACGAGTGACCACAAAAACAGCACTGAAGATCACAAAAAGGGTGTCACAGAGACGCTGGTATTTGGCATAATTGGCCAGTTTGGCTGCCTGGAGAAAGGAAGAGAAGAACTGAGTTAGGGGGTAGGGTTAGAGAAAGAACTGAGTTGGGGAGAAAGCCAGTTCTCAGGAAGAAAAGGAGAGAAAGAGGAATAATGAAGAAAGAGGGGTTGGGGGGATCTTACCTCCAGCAAGAAGTCTGAGGCATCATGTAAACACATGACCAGAGTTCCCACCCGTACCATGTTGTTGATGTAGGAGAAGGTGATGAGCCCAATGGTGGCCAAGTGATGCACAAACATGATGAGGAAGTCCTAGGATGCAATGGAAATAGAAGAGCCAGGTAAAGGCAAGGCCTTAGAGATACTAACCACCTCAGTGCCCTGTGCTGTTCTCTGAGGAGCTTATCCCACGCCTTAGATAAGGTTCTATTTTGTTTAAACTCTCCCTTATGGAGCACCCTAGCATTTGACCCAAAACTCTACACCAGTAGCTGACCCATAATCTATGTGAAAATAGCTTAAAGCATACAAAATAACAATTTTGTGTGGAAGTTGCAGAGTATGTAGACCATGTATGCTGACCTGACACTTGGAAATAATTTCCCAGGTGGTAATCAGACCTACAAGCAGTATCGTTTTGATGAGGGAAATTTCAACCAAAGGGACCTAACAGAAAAGACAGTTCTGATGGAGGGGCGAAGCTAAACTCCCAGCGTCCCGGGATCAAGCCCCGCATCATGTTCCCTGCTCAGGGGAGAGCCTGCTTCTCCCTCTCCCTCTGCTCCTTCCCCTGCTTGTGTGCTCTTTCCCCTCTCTCTATCAAATAAATAAATAAATAAATAAATAAAATCTTAAAAAAAAAGTTTCAGAGAAATGCTAAATAATCTGTTAGCTGTAAGCACCTTCTGCTTTCAGATTTAAAGCTCTAATTTCCTCTTGATTCAAATGGCAAGGTTAAACCAGAGAAATCTCTAAATACCTGTTATCAGACATGTCTAATAAATACTTCTCAGCCCACTGAGAGACAGAGGATGGGAGAAGGCAGGTGGCTTTGGGTCAGAGAAATAAGGATGAGAAAGAAGTCTGTGCTCTCCACATAGATACAGTGGTAGGTTATAGTTCTTGAGCCGGGGATGGGTTCACAAGTATATATTCTAGTATGTTTTAAAACCCACATATATATTACAAACCCTTTTATATGCGTCATGTTTTAAAATAAATTTTTAATAAAGGGACCTGTGTCTCCTGACCGTAGGAGAGTCAAAGGCATCTGATCTGAGTACTGAGCCTAATAACTAATAACCCAGATTAGTGTCAGTCCATTCCCATAAATGCTAACCCTCGTTTTCCTCACCAAAGATAATCATGAGTTAGTGACAGATTAAAGTCAGAGCTGCTGGAACCACATTATTTCAGGTGCATACCAATAAAAAGTGAAGATTCTACCCTTTCTGTCTGCTTTTAAAAAAGTTAAGTCATTTGTAACTTTGTCATTATGTGGGCAAGTCAACTCACTTCTCTGAATATTTGTTTCCTAAACGATAGCAAGAAAACAGTAAACTAAATCCTCCAAAACCCTTTCCAGTTGATGTTCTTTGAGTAGGTGGAGTTACCAAGAAGAGAGAACAAGAGAAAGCAAGGATCTCCAATGCAAAAAAAAGCCAGATCTTGCTTTTTTGAAAGCAGGCCTTTTCCAGGATGAGGCCTTGCCACCCCTAAGTTCTGACTAGTTTCCAGAACTTTATACATTAAGAACCTTAGATAAAATTAGGAAAAAGGTATGCTTTTTAGCTGGTTAACTGTTCTTATCTTGGGCTGCCCTGAATGCCTCAAATATACTTCATCATTAGTCAAGTCTCATTTCTGAGAACATTACCAAGAGCTAACAGTCTCATCAAACCTACTTTCTCCCTCTTTTGTGGTCTCAGTCAGGGCAGAGAATCCACAATAGCAGTAATGGTGGCTGCTAGAAAGGAGGAGGATGCAATAAATTATAGAGTTGAGGGAGCCAGTGTCCTTACCTTTCGTTTAATGTCTATAAACTGAGAAAACATAAGGGACCAATAAAAGGCCAGTTCCATGATATAATAGTAATAAAGCCCACTTGTGAGAGGCTGGAAGAGAGAAAGTAGTAGTTAGAATACCAGCTAGTCAAAAATTCATTCCATCTCTGCAACTTTCTCTGTTTCAGAGGACCAATACCCAAAATTATTAGACATCCTTCCTCCCCATCATCTTCCAAGATCTATAACAGGTAACAGACTTTGGATTGGTGTGAATTATACCTCTTCCCTCTGCCCCTCCATATACACATTTTCAGCTCGCATCTTTAGAAATCAGATTACGTGAATACATACAATAGCACAATCAAATCAGCGCGTCTAGAATTCTGGACAATTGTGCCTTTCAAGGGATTTAAGATACTCAGGTCTTGTCTTCTACCCTGTTAGCAGCCCCCTGACATTTTTCTAGTATAGATCAGAACCAAGATGCTTTTAAGGGGACTCCGAGTTACCCTTGATTCAAAAAGGACACTGGAACCAGAAAGCATCTCATTAAGTGCCAGGAAGCTGCTTTTCTTTCCACCTCAATTAGGGTGAATATAATAAGGAATCTGGAACAAAAAGATGGATGGATTTCACTGTTATGGGGGCCCCAAAAATAGATACCCTAAATATATGACTCAAAGAGACTCAAGAATACCAAGAAAAGGTGCTATCTGCCCTGAGACGGCCCTGCCTACCGTACCTTCCATACATACATAAGGCCTCTGTCCTGAAAGGGCTCAGACCGTACCTGAAATGGATAGCTATGCCAGCACTGCCGGATGTCCCAGAACCAAGGTGACTAAGAGAAAACAGATAATCCAGGTCAGCCTTTAGGATTCAATCCTGGCTTACCTATAAATCCTTTTCTCTATGCTAGGAGCACAAGAGAGACAGAGAAGAAAAGGAAATCCTTCTTGATGGAATTTATGGGTCCTTAAAGGGTCAATAAATGGCTAGGTTTTTATTCTAGAACAAGAAAGTGTTGTTACAAATAGAAAAACCATACTATGAGGTAAATAAGAGTAGGGAGAGCTCTAGGATAGTTTTTGGAAGTATCAACATAGATATAGGAAATAGGGATGCAGGAAAACAATGATTCCATTTGACAACCGAGAGACAGATCTGCATGCCAAAGATTCAAAAGTCAAAAATAATTATCTCTAATGGAGTTTCAATGATGTCCTTTAAAGAATTTGTCTATTTCACCTAAGTTGAATTTATTAATATTAAATTGTTCATAACATTGTCTTTATCCTTTCAACATCAACAGCATCTATAGTGAGAGCCCCTTTTTCTCCCTGACATCAATCATTTGTTTTCTCATTTGTTTTCTTTTTTTTCCCTAGGGGCTTAACAGTTTTAATTAAACCTTAAAAAGAACAAACTTTTGGCTTTATCAATTTTCTCTTTGTTTAATGCCTACTTCATTATTTTTTTAAATTAATTTCTTTTTTAAAATTTAAATTCAATTAACTAACATATATATTATTTGTTACAAGTGTACAAGTCTGTGATATTTCATTAATTTTTTACTTTTTTTTGGTTCTTTCTTTCCTTTAACTTACTTTGAGGTTACTTTGCTCTTCTTTCTCCAGTTCTTAAAAGCGTCTATCATTGATTTTAAAGCTTTCTTCTTTTCTAATATAAGCATTTAAAGCTATAAATTTCCCTCTAAGCACACTTTAGCTGCATTCCACAAGTTTTGGTGTGCTGGGTTTTCAGCATCATTCAATTAAGTATTTTCTAACTTCCCTTGTGATTTCTTGTTTGATCCATGGGTCATTTAGAAGAGTTTAACTTGCAAATATTTTCTAGATATCTTATTATTATTGATTTTTAACTTAATTCCATTAGGGTCAGAGAACACATTTTGTAAGATTTCAAAATTTTAATATTTACTGAGACTTATTTTATGGCCTAGTATATGGTCTAATTAATGTTACACGTGTACTTTAAAATTATATATATTTTTCAGCTGTTGGCATAGTGTTCTATAAATGTCAGATCAAATTGGTTGACTGTGTTGTACAAATCTATATCCTTAGTAATTTTTTGTCTAGTGATTTAGTCAATTACTGAAAAAAGAGTATTAAAATCACCAACCATGGTGTGTATTTGTCTATTCCATTCCTTCAGTTCTGCCTCTTTTTACTTCATGTGTTTTGAAGCCTCAATTATAACATTTAGAGGAAAACAGTGTGGTACAGTGAAAAACAAAACAAAAAAAAACAACAAAAAACCCAACCACCATGGAATCAAGAATCAAAAAGCCTGAAATTCTTCATCTCTGATAATTAACTGAAAAGCAGGAATAATACCTGTTTCATACACTTTTAAAGGGTTAAAGGGTTATGGAATTTTTGTCAAATGCTTTATAAACCATCACAGACTATGCTGATTTAATCAACACTATACCATTATACTATGCTATCACAATTATTTACTATTATCTCCCCTAAGTAAGGGGAGAAACAGTGAAGTCAGGAAGTTACTGAAGTCAGACAGAAGACCATCTATTTAGCATATAAACCTGGGCTGTAGGCATTATAGAAAAAATAAAAGGGGAGGAGGAAAATGAAGAACTAATGGTGTTTAACTTTTATCTCTAGAGATGTAGGCAGAAGTAGAATCCAACAGAGGACCAGAGAGAGTTTTGACTTACCGACCAGAGAAAATTAATTCCGTAGCAGAATATACATAAATAGAAAGTGAATCTCCACCTGGGTGGGCAAACAACAGACGTTAGATGAATAGTCACTCAAGAAAGTCTTTAAGGAAGTCAAGACAGACTTGGAGATAAGGCAATTACCGTTGAGAAATAAGTTCTTATCTTATCTTATCAGGGGCACCTGGCTGGCTCAGTCAGTAAAGCATGCCAACTCTTGATCTTAGGATTTTAAGTCTGAGTGCCACACTTAAAAAATAATAATAATAAATAAATAAAATCTTAAAAAAAAAAAGATAATTTGTCCCCAGAATAGGAACAAATACTGTTACCTAAAAAGCCAAAATGACAGAGACATCTTCCAGCTCTGTTTAAAAGAGTTCCACAAGTGTATACTGGCTTTAATCAACTTTTCTTCCATACACTCTCTAATGATGGTGCCTAATATTTTTTTTTTGCATGACAATGATAAATTGTGTTCTGTGTACAGAGGATAATTAGTAAAATAACCCAGTGAAATGAAGTATAGTATGTCCAGAAAAGGGATGCTTCCCACCAAAATGTCAATTTAGAGCAAGCTGGTACTATCTCTACCAAGGTGTACAAGGTGTGCCTCCCTACCCACACTGAGCAGTTATAGGAATGCACTCCCAATCTATTTGGGAAAAGGGAACAAAATGGAACTATAACATGTAGCTGAGTGGCAAGCATGTTTAAGACACTAAGAGTGACCAGTCTTCCAGTTCTCTTCTTTCCTGCCTATAATAAATTGAGTTAGCCCTCTACATCCATAGACTATTGAACTACCAAAAGAAAACCTCAGTCCAGTCACACCCTACCCTTCACCTCACTCCCCACCTCCCTATGCACACCTACATGCTTTCACAGAACTTTGTGAGGGTTGGAGGCTTGTCCTGATTCCTCCGATGACGAAACCAGCATTGGATCTTTCGGACATCCCAGTCCAGTTGCTTTGACAGGCCCTCCAGCCTCTTCTCATCAGGATACTGTAGATGTATGACCAGAGTCAGAACGTCCCTTTTTCTTCAACACTCTCCTTAAATCCCTTTAACTAGCAGAGTGGCAAGGGGGGAAGGGGATAACTACAGCAATTTAAGGGATGTTTATCTTTCTAGGTTTCATCCCAAAGCTCGTTTTTAGTAAGAAGTCCTATTTCACATAATCAAAAGAGCTTTACCTTTATACACATCCTTGTTTGGTCTTGTCCCTCCAGCCCAAGCTGAGTGAAAATAGCTATTAAAAACCCAGACGGCAAAGGCTGTTGGTACCTTCCCTATCTTGATTAGGCGACTAGATAATGACAGAAGCTGGAACAGGGAAAACCAAAATCAAGGTATGATGTGTGTCTGGGGGAAGGTAGGGTTGTGGTGGCTACTAGGTCTAAAATTTAAATGTATGTAAACTTCTTTAAGGGATCCTGACCCAAAGGTATTTCCCTGAGGGGATAAGGCTCTCCTTATAGTTACATGGACTACCCATCCTATCCCTACCCTTGGAGATACCAGCTTTCTACCCTCCCCTGCCCTGTGGAGCAACCCCTCACATGAATCTTCCTCTCTTTCTTTGCCCACTTACCTTGGTAATAGATAAGAACACCTTTTCAAGAATGGCATTGGGATAAGGACCACTATCCTGGATGCCAACATGGAGTGCACAGGGTTTGGCAATAAACCTGTAATGAGAAAAATCCAAAGCCAATTCTAAATATGGTTTGCTAAGCATGAGGAAAATATCCTGATTAGGGGACTGATGGGAGACAAAAGGGAAAACACTTGGCTGGGAACTAGGACTTTTTGATTTTGTCCTGGATTCTGCCATTGACTGACGTGAGAAGTTACCTGTTTAAGAAATATTAGGACGTAAGTTCTCTTTCCATTTTTTTTTTTTTTTAAGATTTATTTATTTGACACAGAGAGAGAAACAGCCAGCAAGAGAGGGAACACAAGCAGGGGGAATGGGAGAGGAAGAAGCAGGCTCCCAGTGGAGGAGCCTGATGTGAGGCTCGATCCCAGAACTCTGGGATCACGCCCCGAGCCAAAGGCAGACGCTTAATGACTAAGCCACCCAGGCTCCCCTCTTTCCATTTTTTCCCTGGCTTCCCTAATCATATTTTGAGTTTTAGAGTCAGAAAGACTCTAAACCTATCATTTTATCTACCAGTCTACCACTTATTGCCCATAGAAACTTGGGCAATTTACTTAACCTCTATAAGTCTGTTTTTTTTTCACCTATAAAATGAAGATAATATCAACATCCTCACTACTCAATATAAGGGCCACAGACCAAAAGCATTACTGGTTTTTCCTGCAAGCCTTTTGGAAATGCAGAATCTCAAACCCCATTCCAGACCAGCACAATCAGAATCTGCACTAACAGGATACTCTGGTGATCTTCATATGCCCATTAAAATGTCAGAAGCACTGGCCTACTTCACAAAAACTTTGTAGCTATTCAATGAGACAGTGTATTAAGACGACCATGGCACAGGGGCGCCTGGGTGGCTCAGTCGGTGAAGCGTCTGCCTTCGGCTCAGGTCGTGATCCCAGGGTCCTGGAATCGAGTCCCACATCTGGCTGCCTGCTCTGCGGAGAGCCTGCTTCTCCCTCTGCCTCTGCATCTCTCTCTCTCTCTCTCTCTGTCTCTCATGAATAAATAAATAAAATCTTAAAAAAAAAAAAAAAAAGAAGACCATGGCACAAACAAGATGCTTAATAAATGGTAGTTTTCCTTACACCAAAAGATCAAGAAGATCTTAACCAGAGGGCCCAGTGGAACCGAGATTGAGCTCTTCCTAAATACAAGTATCCTAGGTCTTGGTCTTCCTGGCTAATCAAAAGATTATGTAAATACTTAGAACCTTCAGTAGCCTGGAAGAAAAGTAATTAGGAAGGGTGAGAAATAAATTACCTATTAGTATTCAGTTCTCTTCCCAAAGCTACCACTAATAAGTCATATAAACAGTCAAGTCACTTAACTCTTGGGTCTTGGTTTCATCATCTAGAAGAAGTAATGAGATGATTCCTAAGATTTTTTCCTATATCTGTGATTCCATGGTGTTATTATTGATTGTAATTAGTTTATAACTTGTACATCTTTGAAAATTAAGGAACTGTTCTTTGATTCTTCAAGAATGATCTCTCTTGGAGCACCTGGATGGCACAGTTGGTAGAGCACGTGACCTTTTTTTTTTTTTTAAAGATTTTATTTATTTATTTGACACAGAGAAAGACAGCCAGTGAGAGAGGGAAGACAAGCAGGGGGACTGGGAGAGGAAGAAGCAGGCTCCCAGCGGAGGAGCCTGATGCGGGGCTCCATCCCAGGGATCCAGGATCACATCCTGAGCCAAAGACAGACGCTTAACGACTGAGCCACCCAGGCGCCCCGAGCACGTGACTCTTGACTCAAGATTATGAGTTCAGGCCCCATGTTAGGCACAGTTCACTCTAAAAAGAAAAAGAATCTAGGAAAAAAAAAAAAAAAGAGGGGCGTCTCAGTGGGTTGGTCAAGCATCCACATTGGGCTCCACACTGGGCATGGAGCCTACTGAAAGAAAGAGAGAGAGAGAGAGAGATCTCTCTTCTCCACAACCACAAATTTCTGTGACCATCAGCTCTAGGAAAAGCTCCATGTAGTCGTTTTCAGGATAAATCAAAACCAGTTTTAGTATCTTAAGGAGTCCCCAGATGGAACTGTGACTGGGAGGCATAAGATGGAATGCTCTTGACCTATTTTCTTGATCTGCATTTGAATCCAGAATTTATCTCTAAGGGAGGGACTGAGAATAAGAAACGTTATTATCTTCCTCTGTGAAAACTTCTTTTGTCCTTATCACCAGAGTTCCTGAGCCATGGAGAAATATTTATTCAGAACATAAAGTTAGCCACATCTGTAACCTGTTCTCTTTCACACAGGTGGTGCAAAAGTTTCATTCAAATGCCAACACTAGCAGATACTTTAATTTGTATTTCTTGGTACATTATTCTGTGTACAAATATTTTAGCACCCCACTCATGTTTAAACTCCTTATGAACACAGAATATACAGGGAATACTGTTTTTGTATTTACCAAGGTTCTGTGTCTGTGCTCAGTAGATGCTCAGTAATTAACAAATGACAGATCTTGCAAATCCTACCCTTGCTCTGCTGGAACTTGGTTGGCACCCAGGACTGATCAGCGTCCAGAGGAGTAATTAAGTCAGTCATTCTTTGCTTTTGAGTTTGGGCTATTTGAGAAATAAAAGCACTGTCTTCTCTCATCTACATTAATTATATGAAGAGATACATCCAATAACAAAAACAGCCTTTCCAATTCCTACTCTTACTCCCTGATCCAGGGCTTTTCCTCAATTCAGAAGCAGTCAGGGGATTAAAGGCCCCAAGTTAGATTTTTACCAGCTACAAGACTTTGTGAGTTACTCACTTATAGAATGGGGATAATATCTACTTCACAGGGTTATTTTAAAAATGAAATGACATGATCCGTGCCTAACCCAGTACCTGTTATTTAGTAAACATTCATTAAAAGGCAGCTGCTATTATTGTTATTATTATTTTTACCAGAAACAGTTCAGCCTTGGTTCTCCCTGATGGTATCTCTGGCATAAGGCAAAAACAGCAAGAAATCTTATTTCATACAACAGGGGCAGGTCAGTACCCTGCTCACCTGGGTGAAGCCAAGATAATTTTTTTTTTTATTATCTGGACCTTGGAGTGGACTTAATATCCTAGAGTTATAATTAGCTCATATCCTGCCTTCATTAGTTCACAGAGCGCATGAAAGACAAAGTCAGTGGCATCTAGTCAGCTACAATTATACAAATACAGACCCTAAGAAAATTTCTCTATTTGACAAATATTTATGGAGCACCTATTCTGTGCTACAATGTGAAGCACAAAACCATAAATAAGGACTTAGGATTGCAAAATAATTTTTTTCTGATAAAAATTAAACATACAGATTTATTTAGGTACTTAATGAATCACCTTAATGAAGAAAGTGAAATTAGGTATTCATCCTTTCTGGTAGATAGGCACTTATCAAAGCATGCCGTAAAGACTCCCAGGGTCTCAGACACCCTTTCAGGAGGTCTACAAAGTCCAAACACTCTCATAATAATTCTGTAACTTCAGAATCATTCTCTTCTCTCTCATTCTCTCATGAGTGTACAGTGGCATTTTCCACAGGTTACATGACATTGCAATAGACTAAATGCAGGAGCTGACATGAGAATACAGCTGCCAAATACTAAAGAGACTTACAAAAATGTAAAATAATGCTATTCTCACTTTTTTTGTTTTGAAAAATATTTTTCATGAAACATTCGTTATATTACCAATACAATCAATTTACTGTCATTTATAAATGAATTAATACAATTTTTAAAAATTTTTCCATTTTAATTTCTAAAGCAGCCCATGTTGGTAGATATTATTCATACAAACATAAACTCTCTGGGATCCTTAACAATTTTAAGAGTGTATAAGATTCCTGACATCATAGTTTGAAAACTGCTGTGCTGGATGACACTGAGAAATCAAATTTCTCTTGTGTTTTTTTGTCCTCTCCAGGATCAATCTGTTGCCCAAGTTTTAAAATAATTTGGAAGACCAGACTTCCCTTTGCCTGCAGGTCTGAATTAGTAGGCAGTTAGTGGCCTATAATGAATGGTAAGCTACTCCTATCCACCTGCCACTTCAGGAACATGAGTCTAGTGACCCAACCTGATTATAATGTATCTGTTCTGCTTTGTAGACATCATTTCATTCTGCCCTTTTCCTGCCCTCCAGATACATAGCAGCAGCTGACTGAGGTCTGGGTTAATTAAGATGAAATTACTTACTACTTTATTTTTTCATACCAAAGACGGGAGCTATACTAACAATTCTGTCTTCGTGATTCACTGCAACATCACTGATGGACATGGATTATACACACATATATTTCAAAGACCAGATCAAGCTTCTCAACTGGGGTATCATGGCAAGTAATATATTTGAGCTGTATTTATCCTGAGATACTTCTCTTAGCTCTCAGGCTGATCCATAGGGCCTGCCCCCCTCCCCGTCCTTTTTAAAGATTTATTTATTTGTGGGGCGCCTGGGTGGCTCAGTTGGTTAAGCGACTGCCTTCAGCTCAGGTCATGATCCTTGAGTCGTTGGGCTCCCTGCTCCGTGGGAAGTCTGCTTCTCCCTCTGACCCTTCCCCCCTCATGCTCTCTCTCTCTCTCTCAAATAAATAAATATCTTAAAAAAAAGATTTATTTGAGAGAGAGAATAAGATGTTTGAATAATGATTCTCAAGGCCAGATAAAGTCTGTTTAGAGAATTTAATCCTTAGGTACACAAGGAGCATTCGAAAATCCTCCCCCAAGACATATGTATCCCCAAGAAATGCAGAGTCCCACAAATGTAGAGTCCCACATAAAACATTCCAAAACTACTTTCACTTTGCAACTGAATTCTTAAACCAATCACATGCAACTGAATTCTTAAACCAATCACATTAAAAATTTGAGTGGCTTCTGTAGTGTGGAAAGAGGAGAAGTAAAAAAGATATTCAGGTAGCTGGAACAGCATATATTAAAGCAAAGATATAAGAAACAAAGTATGCTTAGAGAACTATGCAATGTACAAATTCGGGGCTGGCAACAGTGGCAGGAGAAAAAGCTATACAGCCAGTTAGAGACCAGAACACAGGTGCCTTGTATGCTATGCTAAGCATGAACTTCATCCTATGGTTGAGGGAGAGTCATTGGAAGGCTTTAGGCTGTGGGGCTGGGGGGGTAGGGAGACGAGATAAATAGATTTATATATTAATAAAGGAGTGTCATCAGTTAAAAGCCACTGTAAAAAACTCCATGGTATAAGTGAAAAGCACTGAACAAAGGCTATAGAAATGGAAAGGACAGGACAGATTCAAGAGATGCTGAGGAGGTAAAATTAGTAGCACCTGGTGACTGAACAGATGTAGAAGGCGAAAGAAAAAGAGTCAAGCGTTCCATATTTCTGGCTTGGGAAACTAAGTTGATTACAGCGTCTCAACCAAGTAGAGCATAAGATAAGAAAGCAAATTTGGGAGTGACAGATGAATTGTGTTATGCTCAATGTGAAGGGCCCATGGGACACTGAAATGGAACCATCTAGTAGGCAAATAAACTTGGAAAGGGTCTTAAGAGACAGACAGACAGACACACACACACACACACACAGAGATCTGAGAAAGAAAAAAGAAAGAGAGCAAGGAATGAGAATATAGGTGGTAGCTGAAATTGTGGAGTGGCTGTGATTGTAGCAAGAAAGGAACACAAACTGAGAAGAAAACCAAGGTCAGGATCCTGGAAAATACTAGTGTCAAAGGTACATTTAGAGGACAGGAAGGCCAGAAGCAGAGTAGTATCAAATGAGGCAGAGATCAAGTAAGACAAGGATTTCAATATCCACTGGATTTGGCAACTTGGGAGATCTGTGCTAACCTTCACCAAAGAAATTCCGGTAGAATAGAGACTCTAGAGAGAGTAGCGAGTTACAGGAGTGGAAGATGGAAGGAGGAAGAAGGAGGAAGTGGAAATAGCTAAGATTCTTAAGCATCTTGACTAAGAGAAGGGAATCCCTTCAACTTTTGGCATCAGAATCACTCTATAAACTAAGATCCCTGTGCTTCAGATCCATTCTCTTCCTGAAATTCATTCTATTTATTACTTTTTTTCTTTTATCTTCAGCCTCACTATTTCTTTCTTCTCATCAGAACTTACACATGCTCAAGTTCTTCTCATCTTTAATAGCTCTCTCCCTGCCCCTCATACCCTCTGGCACTCTCCCATCTCACAACTGTGAAGTTTTTGGGGAAAGTTCTCTCCTCAAGCCTTCTCTTCTAACTCCCACTCATTCCTAGCCTTCATCCCTCTCTTATATGGCTTCTGTCCCTCCACTCCATTGGCACTGCTCTTGCCAAAGTTGTCAATGACCTCCCTACCGTGAAATCAGATGGATGCATTTCCGTCCTCCATCTTACCTGACCACTCAGCATTATTCTGTTAGTGACCATGCCCTCCCTGATGAAATGGCTCTTTTTTCTTAGCTTCCTTACTGCATACTCTTCCTAGTTTTCTCCCTCTGTCTGGCAGTAGAACTAGGCTGCTTGGTAAGCACCGCTAGTTGAGTCACTTGGACATGCTACTTAACTTTCTCTATGCTCCCTTTTCTTCACCTGTAAAATGTGGATAACTGTAATATCCACCTACCTAATAAAGTTACTATGAGGACTCAACGTTTAGCACTCAGAACAGTGCCTGGGACAAAGTACTTATTAAATGGTAACTACTGATATTATCAAATACTATAAGGTTGTCATATCTCTTACCTCCTGTTGGGTTTCTTTTTCCCCTCTGCTAAAATGTGCTGTTTCCTCAGAGTTCTATGCAGGTTTTCTTCTCACTCTATACTCACTCTGGTTGATCTTACTCAAAAATACAGTAGAAGGTCTCAAAGTATAGTCTACAGACCCCAGAGGGTCTCTGAGATACTCTCTAGAGGCCCACAAAGTAAAAACTATTTTTAAAATACGTTTAAGACATTATTTGTCTTTGTTACTGTGTTGACATTTGCAATGATTCTGCAAAGCAATGGAAGGTGAAACTTATAACACTTGAGAATAAATCAAGGCAGTGGCAGCATACTAGTAGTAGTTTTTGTATTCTTCCTTGCTATGTCCTCTTAGTTTTTTTTTTTTTAAGCCAGTTCACTTAAGAATGTCCTTGATGGAGAATACAAATGATTAATTTTAATCAATCTCAGCCTTTGAGTATATTTTTAAAAATCATTCTGTGATAAAATGGGAAGTACACAGAAAGCACTTTTGCTGCATACCAAAGTACATAGTTGTCTCAAGGAAAAACACTTGTTCGACTGAGTTGTGCCCTGAAATAAATCACTTTTTTCACAGAATACCATTTTTACCTGACAGAATGGCCAACAGACAAACCAAGGTTATCTGGATCTGCGTTTTAGTAAATATTTTCCTAAAAATGAGTAAAAAGCCTGTCACATCCAAAAAAAAACCACACACACAAAAAACAAAAACACAAAACTGTTGCCAATGATAAAATTCAAGCTTTCAAATGAAATTGGAATTTTAGAGAACTTACATTCACCTTTGAGCTTGACAATTTAGCAATGCTTCAAGCTTTCATGATAAGAATGGTTCTGATGAGATTAACTAATATGATTTTTTAATATTGTATAAAGAAATGTATTGACATTTGTGAGATCTATGTAACTCAGTGAACCTGTATTTTTCTTTTTCTTTATTGAAGTACTTTTATTTTATGTACAAAGAGTTAGCATGAAAATAGGTATCTTGGATATCTGCAGTTAAGGCAGATGACCATTCAAGAAGTTCACTTAGTCCAACTTAATGAAGCCTATATCCTTTGCATACTGATGGAAACAATGCAGCACATACTGAGGCTGTATTTTCAGATCAGACCATGCTGGTTTGAGCAGATGTGGCAAGTATGAGAACTTTTTTTTTTTTTTTAAGATTTTATTTATTTGAGAGAGCGAGAGAGCAACAGAGGGAGAGGGAGGGGGAGAAGCAGGCTCCCCACTGAGCAGAGAGCCTGATGTGGGGCTCCATCCCAGGATGACCCTGGGATCATGACCTGAGCCGAAGGCAGACACTTAACCGACTGAGCCACCCAGGTGCCCCAGGCATGAGAACTCTTGCCAGATTTACTTGGATGGCTCCAGTAGAGCTCCTGGTGACCCATCTTGCTCTCTTGGATGTAATGAGGCAAAGTGACCAATCCTTGATAGCCATTCAAAATTTAAGACAGACCAATGGGGGGCGCCTGGGTGGCACAGCGGTTAAGCGTCTGCCTTCGGCTCAGGGCGTGATCCCGGCGTTATGGGATCGAGCCCCACATCAGGCTCCTCTGCTATGAGCCTGCTTCTTCCTCTCCCACTCCACCTGCTTGTGTTCCCTCTCTCGCTGGCTGTCTCTATCTCTGTCGAAAATAAATAAAATCTTTAAAAAAAAAAAAAAAAAAAGACAGACCAATGGGTTTTAACATGAATGAAAAGTTCATTGATAGGGTTTCAAATTCCATCATGCAACCAACATTTAAGAAACTACTACTTAGGGGCACCTAGGTGGCTAAGTCAGTTAAGTGTCTGGCTCTTAGTCTCAGCTCACGTCTTGATCTTAGGGTCATGAGTTCAAGCCCCACGTTTAAAAAAAAAAAAAAAGAAAGAAAGAAACTACTATTGTATTTTGGTGTTGTATCAAAGAAAAAATACTTCTCCTCTCCAATGACATATTTGCATGAGGCCAGATTTTATTTATATACTTCAACCAAAACAATGTATCACAAGAGATTGAATGCAGAAGCCAGAGAGAAGAGAAGAATCCAACTATCTTCTATTAAGCCAGACATGAAAGAGATTTGCAAAAATGCAAAATCAATGCTGTTTTCTCTAAATATTTTTGAAATTACTTTTATAAAATGTTTCACATTAATATGTAACATGGCTATTACTATTACTCTTAAGGAAATAATAAGTACATTTCTTAAATTTCTCAACTTTCTTTTTTAGATTTTATTTATTTGTCAGAGAGAGAGAGAAAACAAGCACAAGCAGGGGGAGTGGCAGGCAGAGGGAGAAGCAGGCTCCCCACTGAGCAAGGAGCCAGATGCGGGACTTGATCCCAAGGCAGATGCTTAACTGACTGAGCCACCCAGGTGTCCCTCAACTTTATTTTCAAATACGGAAAAAACTTAATAGGAATAAGGCATGCTCAATAAATTTTAGGAATGAAAAAGAATGCTGAGAACAAAAAGTTCAGAAATTACTAAATTATACTATTAATTTATGTGCTGATGACTCCCAACCATACATTATCTTGTATATCCCTTGTACATATGCACCCATGTCAGTGTCTTTTTCTGAGTAAATTCTTTTTTTATTTTTTAAAAAGACTTTATTTTTAAGTAATCTCTACGCCCAACATGGGGCTTGAACTCACAACCCCAATATCAAGAGTCACATGCTCTACCGACTGAGCCAGCCAGGTACCCCTTCTGAGTAAATTCTTGAGGATAGGATTTGCTATCTACAAACATATGTGCTATACACATTTGTTGTACGTATATGTGTATTCTTTGCAGTTTCTTTTGAGGACTTTTTTTAATTGGCAAATTTGTTCTTTTTTTAAAGATTTTATTTATTTATTTGTCAGAGAGCGAGCGAGCGAGCATGCACAAGCAAGGTGTTGTAGCAGGCAGAGGGAGAAACAGGCTCCCCGCTGAGCAGGGAGCCCAATGAGGGACTCGATCTCAGGACCCTGGACTCATGAACTGAGCCGAAGGCAGATGCTTAACTGACTGAGCCACCCAGGTGTCCCTAGCAAATTTGTTCTTAAAGCAGAAGCAGATGAAAAAGAAAAAGGCCTCTATGATATATACTATCCTAAACCATGGCACACACTGTGGATTTATAGCAGACTATTCTTCCCTCCTTCTCCCACTTTCATCAAAGTTATCTTCACTTAGACCTGTAACAGGGCCTTAAAGCATTAAGATGATTAATACCTGAGTGATCTGATGTACCTACGAGGTGCTGTGATGAGAAGGATCAGCATCCTGCTTACATCTAACCTCACTGTGAGGGACATAAGTCTTGAGATAGTAAGAATTACATACAGTATGTATGTTAAAATGCTTCAGATAGACACAATTTAAGACTAAGTTGTGGCATCACTGTATAGTAGCTAGTGACTACTGCACTTGCTATAGAGCAGCAGTTCTCAAAGTGTGGCTGAAGAACAGTTGGAGGTCCCCGACACTCTCATTGTTGAAGAATTCCTCCCTTTCCAACTATATACATACATTTCTTTCATTACACATATCTTTTTAATTTTTTATTTATTTTTTTAGGGAGGGGGTTGGGTGGGGGGGAGAGAATCTTTTTTTTTTTTTTTTTTAAGATTTTATTTATTTTTTGACAGAAAGAGAGAGACCACGAGAGAGGGAACACAAGTAGGGGGAGCAGGAGAGGGAGAAGCAGGCTTCCCACTGAGCAGGGAGCCTGATGCGGGGCTCGATCCCACGACTCTAGATCATGACCTGGGCCAAAGTCAGACGCTTAACAACTGAGCCACCCAGGCGCCCGGAAAGAGAGAATCTTAAGCAGGCTCCACGCCCAGTGCTTAACCCAGCCCAGTGCCTGACGGGAAGGGGGCTCAATCTCACAACCCTGAGATCATGACCTGAGCCAAAATCAAGAATCAGATGCTTAACCGACTGCACCATCCAGGCACCCCGTCTTTACACATAATTTATCTTTTTTAAATGGGCAAGTGACTATAACTTAATGTATTTGCTTAAAGTAGAAACATACAAATGTGCAAGTACCAAGAGGTGGTAGAGAAAAAGGTTAACAAGAAACTTCCTTAAGAACTTTTTACCATCCTTCAGAGTTCAAGAAACAAGTGTTTGTTAGTGAGACATTAAGCCTATATTTTAGTTAACTATTAAAAGGAAGTGAACCCACCTCCTCCAAACTCCTGTAATAACCTTATGCATACATTTATTACACTGTATTTTAAACCACCGATTTTCTTGCTTTCTTCCTAAGAATAGACACCATGCCTTACTCACATTTTTATCCATGGCACGAAATTTGACATCTGGCATATACTAAGCTCTCAATAAATAACTGCTGAAGAAAAAAGAAAATGGGTAGGAACTTAATTCTCAAAGGTGAAGTGTTTCAAGGAAATGTGCCCACCTGTCCTTCTGGGTGATCAGATAACCTGCCAGCTCCATGTAGGAGAAGGTCATTGATTTCTGGGGAATCAGCAGAAATTCAAGTTAACCAATTTCAGTATAACTGGAAATTTCCCCAAGAATAATTAAATATAACCACAACAACCTGATTGGATTTGAGACCGTCTGTGCCTATTAAGTGAGACATCTTACAACTGCTGACACTATCTAAAAGCCAAAGAATACAAGGAATCGCCCCCTCTTTTTTAAAGACTTTATTAATTTGAGAGAGACACAGCAAGAGAGGGAACACAAGCAGGGGGAGTGGAAAGGGAGAAGCAGGCTTCCCACTGACCAGGGAGCCCGATGCGGGGCTCAATCCTAGGACCCTGAGATCATGACCTGAGCCAAAGGCAGACACTTAACCTACTGAGCCACCCAGGCACCCCAGGAATACCCTTTTTAAGAAACTCCATAATTTTGAGAAGAGATAAAATACTGTGATTATTCTTAATGTCTTATCAGGGCTGTGCAGCACCCCATGTACATTTAACTACTTGACATACTTGTTTGTTTACAGATCATTAACTACTCAACTAAGAAGGCCTACGCAGAAAAGCAAAACTACAGACCAATGCTTGGCTAGACTGTCAATCACTCAGTGATTACTCAAAATAGCCTATAACGTTATTTATATCATTAGGAAATGATTTACATTTTAAAAACCCTATTTTTACCACAATTTCTAGAAAAACCTGTTGTTGAAAGTATGGTCCGATATACTTAGGACTGATCACCTTCTGGTCCTAAAAAATGAATCGAATGTGAATTTACTTTAAAATTCTTTTCAGTTATAAATATTTGTTTGAATTACTTATCATCAGCACTGCTCAGTAGAAATATAATACAGACCACATATATAATTTAAAATTTTCTAACAGCCACATTCAGAAAAGGAAAAAAGAAACAGGTAAAATTAATTGATAATATACTTTGTTGAATCTGATATATTCAAAATACTATCATGTCAATATGCAATCAATGTTAAAATTTGAGATATATTACATTTTTTTTCCCCCTGCACTGTCTTCAAAATCCTGTGCGTATTTTACACTTCTTTAGAACACATCTAACTAACATACCACATCTGGACTAGTCACGTTTGAAATCCCCATAAGCTAGTGGCTACTATACTTAACACCATAGTTTTAGATAATTCAGAGAGAATTGTTCACATCTAGGAAAACTGTTTTTGTTTCTAGGAAAACTGATTTTTTGGGGTTTTTTTTTTAGTTAGAAATGATTACGGTTAACTCTTTTTGCTGTAACATTTCAATTAACTTCCCCAAAGATTAAGAAGGAGTGAGTTCAAGCACAAAGAGTCCAAAACTCAGTGAAGGGCAGGTTTTATCTGCCTAAAAGTACCTCTGGAGAGGAAGTCAAAATGAGGTATATCTCCCTTTCCACTCTATAAGAAGGGTGCAGATTTCACTTGCTTGCTTCCTCTTCATTAATTTCTTCTTAACCCATCTAGGAGATGGGTTTTCTGAATCATGAGTGGCTAAAGCAAAAATATCTGACTTTTCTTTTCTGTGACGAATATATTGTCTCTAGGGATAAGTCAGGAACCTGACCTCAGGCATGACAGTATTCAGAGTTTTCTGCAGAGCATTAACACCCACTGCACACAAAGGGCTGGGGAAAGAAGTTTCCCCAGAGAGAGGATGAACACGTAAGGCTTCTGAACACATAAGGCTTCCGATGTCTCGAGCTTATTAAGAGGTGGATTCTTAGATAAGGGCAGGGCCATGTGACTGTCTTTTCCAATCTTGCTCTGCTGGATCTGCAAACCTGCTTTGGTTCTGTGATTTACAATCCAATAACGCCCAACAGAATACTTTTAGGGATGCAATGGAATGGGCAGTCTCCCTCACAGCCTGTCAGCAGCTATGTCCATTTTTCCCAAAGCCTCTCTACCCTGTCTGGAGGACCCACTAACACTGGGTCACAATGCTGCGACCTGACATGGATCTGGGAGGAGGGCAGCAGGCCTGCCAAGGAGAGGAAAGAAAGTTCTTCCTCCACTTAGCGGAAGTGAGGGAAAACAAGAAAAAAAAAAAAAGGCAGTATGTAGCAGAGGTAGCAAGGCTTACAAGAGGAAGATAAAATGAGTGGTGGAGAAATGTGCACACACACAAAAATGAGTCACTACTCTTGTTGTCAGTTACACAACAGGCCAGCAAGTCAGTCTGTTCAGTCTCCTGTGACAGAGAATGGTACTGAGAAGGCTCTTTACATACTCCAGTGAGGTTGCTTTGGAAGTAACAAGAGAGAAGAGGGGACTAGAATAATGAATGAGCAGCAAGGACAGCTCTAATCTAGCTCCTGCATAATTCACAAAATAATTTTCTTTGGCAACATAAAGCTCCTATTGCTATTGCAATACCATATTCAAAACAAATGAGTCTATATAGCTCTGATGGTGTCAATATTAAGACTCAAGTTCCTATTTGATCCCAAGAAACAAGTGCTCAAGTGACTAGATATTAATTTCAAACAATTTTATCATGAACTTAATATGAAAAGTTTAAAAAAAACACGTGGAAGAATTTCTTGTCCCTGTTTTGATAGGGTACAGGGTAGTGTGAATATGTGTATGGGGGGGTGAGAAAGAGAAAAAAGCTGTAGAAAGGTGCACAAAATGCAATTATAGTATGATGAATTAACCAAAACAGAGGAATTTTAGTTTCGCCTCTCTCAGTCAAGCCAAACATTTCAGGTTGAAGATCTAGATTCGGTCACTCCTCTGGGCATCTGTGTAGATGAGGATGGACCCTTCTCAAACACTCAATAAGTATTTACTGACCACATGCTATTCCTGATGCATTTTGCAAGGTGCAGGTCACCACAATACACCCACTCAGCAGAGGCTCACAAAGAAAAGCCTCCATTTTTTGGTAGGTAATCTCCTACCTGCAGTTCCTCAGCAAAATAGTTAGCTAGATACAAACACTTATTATGGTCAGGTGGCTTTTCAAATCATCCCTATCAGATGTAGTTCTCCAGGGAATGTAGGAATTAAAAATATATATATATGCTCAGTGTGGTTGATGAAAAGGATGAGAAAGTAAGACCAAATAAGTGCTATGCTTATTCTTTGGGAGATTTAAAAAAAGCATTTGGGGTGTGTGTGTGTGTGTATATATATATATATATATATATATATATATATACATATATATATTTATCTCGACACCCAACTTGGGGCTCGAACCCACAACCCCAAGATTAAGAGTCCCATGGTCTTCTGACTGAGCCAGCCCGGAGCCCCTATTCTTTGGGAGATTCTTTTTTTTNTATTTATTTGTCAGAGAGAGAGAGAGAGAGAAAGAGCACAAGCAGAGGGAGAAGCAGGCTCCCCATTGAGCAAGGAGCCCGACATGGGACTCGATCCTAGCACCATGGGATCATGACCTGAACCGAAGCAGCTTAACCAACTGAGCCACCCAGGTGTCCCTCTTTGGGAGATTCTTAAAACAGAACAAAAAGCAATAATTTATCAAGGGGCATAGTATAAGACTCATTAAAATATGCAGAACAATTTGAAACAAAAATTTGAAAAAAAAATAGTCTTTAAGTCAAATACATTATATTAAATAATCAAGAATAAGATGAGCATGGGTTTGTCTTCCAAATCCTAGAATACTAGGAAAAGGGGGTTAAACTTTAATCCTTGAAAGAGGGTTTAAGGAACAGGAAAAGATGGCCATATCATACAGAGGAAAGAGCGTGTGGCTTGGGAAAATAATCTGGATCTTAGTTCTAGTTCGTCCCCCAGTGAGTATGAAACCTCTGAAAAGCTGCAGGATGTTTCTAAGCCTTAGTTTACTGTGTGTGTATGTATGTATGTATGTATGTGTATATATATATATATATATATATATATATATAAAAAGGCTGTGGTGTTCTAGCTCTTACAGTCTATGATTACTACATGAATCACTTCTAGAAACCAAGTAGACAGGATTTGAAAAATGAGAAAACGTAGGAAAGACAATTAACAGTACCAATATTTCTTTCTTCCTTCCTTTCCCCTTCCTTCCTTTCCTTCCTTCCTTCCTTCCTTCCTTCCTTCCTTCCTTCCTTTCCTCTCTTTCTTTAGATTTTATTTATTTGACAGAGAGAGAACACAAGCAGGGGGAGCAGCAGAGGGAGAAGCAGGCTCCCCTCTGAGCAAGGACCCTGATGTGGGACTTGATCCCAGAACCCTGGGATCATGACCTGAGCCGAAGGCAGACGCTTAACTGACTGAGCACCCAGGCGCCCCACCAGTACTAATACGTTTTTACTATACTGTAAGAGTGGCTTCTACTGCTTTTATGGAAGGCCAGTGTAGCAAGAGAGGAACTGATAATCCTGCAGTCAATTCAACTGCTAAATTAGTAGGTTTTATAAAAAGAAACAAAATAGCAAGACTGCTTCTAGGGTTCTAGGGTTAAAATTTCCTAAGATCAAACATGAGATGAACAAGATGCCTGACCTTACTAGCCAAGGAATATCATACTAGAATGCTTTAAGCTCAGTATCCCTATCCACCCCTACTCCCCTGACACTGGAGCACCATAGAAACATTCAGATAGAATTCCCACAGGTAAAGGATCCTTTCCAGTGGCTCTGCCAGGGGATATATAGTAAGTCTTCACAGTCATCTGAGAGAACTCTGGAAATCTGAAGATATATGCAGGTTTATATGAAATGGGTATTTACAAGCAACAAGCTATTTCCTCTTACCACTGACATGAAGAAATTTCCATGTTGGCATATATTTATATGAAAAGCAGAGAACCTTTTCCTAGGACAATTAAATTTTTCTGTCCTGAATTGTGTATTTTCCTTTTTAGTCATTATATTATCTTTCTCTTTTTTCAGTCCTCATATACAGTTGCCAAGGTGGAGCATACCTGGATCTAGTATATTCCTAAGAGGGAAAAGTGGTTTGTGCCCCTACCCCAGGAATACTTAATACAATGACTATACTTTAAAAACTGCAACACTAAGTTCCCAAGGACCCAGGAAAGACATTTAGATCTTTCAGTTTCATTTGCTTCAGTTAAAAACATCTTTATTTTTGTACATGAATGTCTGACAGAGCTCTTTGGTAACAATACAGAAACACTATGAATAAATGGATGAATGACAAGCTAGCTACATACAAAAAATGCTTTATTAAGGATTAGGCAGAAATAGTAGGCAGTTTTGAAAAGTAATCCAAAACACATAATATTAATTTTTCAGAGAGTAACAGATTATTTGCAATATATTCCCATCCTAGAAAGGGCATTTCTGCTCTACATAAGGGCCAAATGAACAATAGATGTCAAAGTGCCATCCTCATTACCTGAGACCTACGTGGAAAGAAGTCTCCTTTCCTGGAGTCTGAGTAGATGTGATCAAAATCACCCACAGCTCTAAGTCCACATTATAAAATCACCACATCAAGCCCTCTGTGAACACGGTTATCTTAGCTTTTACTAACCACTCACTCAAAGAAACGTGAAATCACTTTTACCAAGAACAAGAGTCAGGAAAAGAATGCTGTGATTCTGCTAAACTCACTTACAAGTTGGCTCAATACAGGTGTCCTCTTATAAGCCCTACGGCTCTCATCCTTTCAAAATGACCACTCCTCCTTCCATCTCAGGCCTCCAAGGCCTGTTCTGCAACTAATCTGACACCTTTCCATACTTTGGAAGCCTCGGGCTCCACCACGCCTTATCCCTACCAGATTTCTACTCTCGTGCGGGCTCTGGAAGCATTTTTTGGAAATATATATATATATATACACGTCCATGAACTGACACACGTCCATGAACTGACAAACCAAGGCTTGGGGCCTAACCCTGTTCCCCTCAACTCTCAGAAGTGTCCTCACAAATCGCAGATTCCCAAGAACCCGCTCCTTTCTCTTGGAACCGCTGGCTCTTGGGTTAACCCTTCAGCTTCCATAGCCCCAACTAGTGCTGGTTCCTGTGGCCCTTTCCTGTTTCTCGCTTCGGCTGTTCGGGCTCTCGGCCGCAGCTCCTACACAACCTGTTTCACGTCAGTAGAATCCTTGGAAGCTGGGAACAGGTCCAGAAGACCCCCCCAGGCGACCTCCGGGATCTAAGACGGAAAGGGCCCAGCGTCCCCCCCACCCGACTCTGGCTCTTTCACTGTCCACGCCCCAAATTCTGTCTTTACCTGGGCGCCGCGACCACCTCGGCCACCCTCCGAGCATCCCGCGCGGCGGCCCAGGCTCTCCCAGCCCCCTGCTTCCGGGCTTTCCCGGCACTTCTGCTTCCGGTGCTCGGCCTCTCCCCCGAGCCGGCCCCACCAGCCCGCGCCCCGGCCCCGGCCCTCCGCGCCGCTCGTTCCCGGACTCTCACCGCTCGAAGAGCAGCCGCACGGAGAATATGCCCGCCGCCAGTGGGAACACCGAGAGGATGTGCCGCGCCCGCGGGTAGCCGTAGCCGTCGCCCGCCCCCTCAAAGTCGGCCCAGCTCACGTTCTGAGGCAGCCAGAAGCGTTCGCTCCAAAGCCAGCCCCATAGCAGGCCCAGGGCTCCCGCCGCCGCTGTCGCCATCTTACGCCCGCCCGGCGGCCACTGCCGCCAGAGCCTCAGCTGCCGCCGCAGCCAACGGAACCCGCGAGGAGGCGGCCCCGGGGCGGGGCCGGACCGGCGGCCACCCCCTTCCGGCCCCTTCTCGTCCCCGGCAAGTCTCAGCCCGCCTCCTCCGCGGGGCCAGGCCTCTTCACCGCCCATCTCGCCTTCCCACCCACCTCCCTGCTGCGACCCCTGGAGCCGCCTCTCCCTGGAACCCCGCCCCTACCTGGCCACGCCCCACTTTCCCGCTCCGCCTCCTTCCAGTCCCGCCCACCTTCCGCTCTGGCCCCGCCCATTTTGCCTAGGGTTTCGGCCGTGCTTCTCCTCCTCCCTCGCTCCGTCTGCCAGCCACGGCCACACCCCTCGTTTCAGGCCTAGCTGCCTTAATGGGACGCTCCTCTTTCTCAGGCCAGCCGTCCCAAAGGCTGTTCCCGCTTCCGGGCAGACCGGTCCTACATCTCTGCTCCTAGCCCCTCACTGGGGCCTACCTCGTCATCTCAGATGGTTCCGCTTAAACTCTCCCCACCTCTAGTGTTTTTTGTTCCCAACTTTCTCCTTCCTTGTGTCCTTCCATGATCTCAAGTCCCTTTCACTGTTTTCTCTCTTAAAATGGACTTTTGAAAATCCTTTTATTCTTCTCAGGGGTAAAAGGAAATGGAAGATATCCAAAGGGTATTATCCAAAGAAGAATACAAAGGAAAAAAAAATGATGGCCAATATTTAAGGAGGTTTACTATGTGCCAGATACTGCATTGAACATTTTACACCAATTTATTTAACTCCATCACTATTTTATGATGGGTAAACTGAGGTCCAGAGAGGTTAAGCAGCTTGCCCAAGGTTATATAGAATCATGGTAGAACTGGGCTTCTGAGCTAGAAAGTCTTTAGACTCTGGAACCCTGAACCCTTATCTTGATAAACCTCCTTAATTTTAGGTTTCCACATTGAACATTTGACTCTTTTGTGGATCTCCATAAACAAGAAACCTTCAAAAAGCTATATTCAAAATTGTCCCTCAACTGCTGGAGATTCCTGAACCCTGAGTGCAGTCAGTTTAAACCCGGCTGCAAGGTTAATTACCACAGGCTAACTACAATGATCTGAAAAAAAGATTAAAAGAGCTGAATCTCTACTTCTTGTTCAAGGACAGATAAAGTAACTTTGTAACTAGGAAGGCATGCTAACACCAAAAGTTAGAGTTTCAAGGGGAGAAGAAGAAGGCGGGGGGAAAAGGGTGCCATCCTAAAGTAGACTAGGTTTGCTTTAGCTCAGTGGTTCTCAAACTTAGGGTACCTCAGTTTGGATATTAGCTTGTCCCATCTCTCACATGGAGAGTTTGCTAAAAGTTTTCTGGGCCCCATCCAAAGAAATTCTGATTCAGGAGGTAGGTCAGGGTGGGAGCTATGAATTTACATTTCTCATTTCTAACAAACTTATAGGCAATGCCACTGCAGCTGGTCTGAGAACCACTGTCTGGAGCCATTTTTGTCCTAACCCAGCAATAGCTTAATGGTAACTACCCTATATTCAAGGTACATTTTTTAAAAAGTAAACTTGGGGCCCTGGGTGGCTCAGTCGGTTAAGTGTCTGCCTCTGGCTCAGGTCATGATCCCAGGGTCCTGGGATGGAGTCCTGCACCAGGGGGATGCTTCTGCCTTCTCCCTCTGCCTGCCACTACCCCTGCTGGTGCTGCTGCTCCCCCCACTTGTGCGCGCACTCTTGCGCTCTGTCAAATCAATCAATCAATCAATCAATCTTAAAATAAGTAAACTCTCCTTGATCCCATGGGAATTCAAATCAGTCTCAAGGAACAAAGAACATACTAACTTGGCATGTAGGAACAAGCACACAGTGATCTTGGTCTCAAGGTCCATCCCTCCAAAACCACATTTGTACCATTTCTCAACACCTTGGCTGTTAGAAAATTTATAGTTGATGAAATACATAACATGAGAGCAAAGTTTGTGCAGCTTTTACCTTGTCTAGGAGTGATCCAACCAGCAAGCTGGTGGAAGGAACTAAGCTGGCCCTGTAATAGTCATGAAGAGTCTCCTTAACCATCTCAGGTCCGAAGCTGGCCCCTTTTCTTGCTTCACCAACAGAAAAACACATCATTTGTTGCCACCACTGACATACCAAGCCCAAACAAGTTGCCTTCAGAGAGCTGAGAGAAACACTTTGTTTGGCTGTAGGTTCTTTTGTTTCCTAAGAATGTTTAGTATTATCTGGTCATTCTCTCTTTTTTTTAATATTTTATTTATTTCTTTATTTGACAGAGCACAACCAGGGGGAGCCGCAGGCAGAGGAAGAGGGAGAATGAGGCTTCCTGCTGAGCAGGAGCCCTATGTGGGGCTCAATCCCAGGACCCTGGGATCATGACCTGAGCCAAACGCAGACACTTAACAGACTGAGCCACCTAGGCACCCCTCTGGTCATTGTCTTGATGAGAACTACATTTTATTATATTGATATGGAGCTAGTCCTTGTTTCTACTCTCTGTCCCTATGTCTATCTTAGCCCTTGAAAGGCAAAGAAAACCGTTCTTTGAAAGTTAATCTCAGTCCCTGCATACCTGATTTATGGTGACATATTCAACTAATATTCATAAGTGTTGGCCATAGGTACTCAGACTTTTTGGTATAAAATCAGTAGATTCAGTGGGTACCATGTGGATGGGTTGGAGTAGCAGTGAGTCACACAGTAAAGGTAGCCTAAAATCAAGCCAGGATTGGGTATTTTATGGATGTCATCTTGGATTAACTGTTGAGTGAACAGGGCTTTCTAAATGACTTCAGCCTGTGATGGGGCCAAGAGCAGAAAGTAGTACCCTGCCATCCATTTGGAAGACCAGGCAAGACCCTGGCACATACAGTGAGTGACCCTGGAAAATGTAGCAGATGACTCAAAAAACATGACTATCTCCAAGGAAATTCACATTCCCACACTTCCATTTAAAAAAAAAAAGTGTTGGGGTGCGGTTAAGTGTCTGCCTTAGGCTCAGGTCATGATCCAAGGTTCCTGGGATTGAGCCCCACATCGGGCTCCGTGCTCAGCAGGAAGCCTTCTTCTCCCTCTCCCTCGACTGCTCTCCCTGCTTGTGCTCTCTTCTCTGTCAAATAAATAAACAAATATTTTTTTAAAAAGCGCTTTAACTATTGGGGCAGTTGCCTCTACAGGCAAGGAAATCAAACAACCAACTATGCCTCTGCCCAGAGTGGAAAACAAGCCCATTTTCAAGTAGAGGCATTTGGAAA
The DNA here is from genome assembly GCF_002007445.2 of Ailuropoda melanoleuca. NCBI lineage: Eukaryota > Metazoa > Chordata > Mammalia > Carnivora > Ursidae > Ailuropoda > Ailuropoda melanoleuca. The sequence goes on from NC_048233.1 coordinate 40,223,004, forward strand.
TTCCCTTTAGCATGTTAGGCATAATTGCAAGGTGAATTATTAAATGTTGAGTACAATTAACAATAAAAAACCACCACCGGACTTTGAATTGTTAAACAGCTCATTTTGAATGTACACACTAATTTTCTTGCCAAGTTGCCCTCAATTTTTTTTTTAAAAGATTTTATTTATTTATTTATTTATTTATTTGACAGAGAGAGACAGCGAGAGAGGGAACACAAGCAAGGGGAGTGGGAGAGGGAGAAGCAGGCTTCCCACCAAGCAAGGGGCTCGATCCCAGGACCCTGGACCTGGCAGATGCTTAACGGCTGAACCACCCAGGTGCCCCCATATTGCCCTCAATTTTTAAGAAAAATTTGTTCTCCTTTAGGGCAGATGAGCACCCACGATCGACCCAACACCGCCACCTAGTGGTGGAATATACTCATAACACTTCTCTTCACTTAAAATGCACCAGACCCATTTGCCTTTTCTTCCCAAACTGCTCAAGTAAAAGGAGGTCCTGAGAGACTGTTACAATGTAAAATAATAATGGAAAAAGAACACTGAAAAGTTCAAATGTAAATTAAAAGCTTTATTGAATAAAAATGTTTCAGACTAAGCAAGACTGTAAGAAAGCAGAATATTTTACATCTCTAAAAAATATTAGAGCTAAATCTCTAAAAATGCAGTACAAAGAAAGTCTATAGCTTAAAATACCGCTCTCCCCCACATACAATTTGGAATATCAATTATGTACAACAAATGTACTCAAGTTTATAATGTTCTAAAACCTTAACTACTAGAAAACCATCTTCCCGAGAAAGGCCTATAATTGGTTTAATTGCACCCTGGAAATACTGTCTGCCATAAAAATCAATACATTTCAGAGCTGATAAGTATTAAAAAACTAGTGTCCCAGAAAGGGGATATCAGAAGTGGATATAGGATTTGGGGGTCCGGGCTCAAGTGGTTTAAGGCAGTTTTTTCTGTTATTGCTCCTTTAAACTCACTTTGCTTTAACATGCAACATGGCAACCAACAATACAAAAGATCTTATAAAAATATTGCCGCTTTCAGTAAATTATGAGCTGCACAGATACCACCAAAGAAGAAAGCAATCACTTGGGGTATAGTCAAACTCAATGGCAAATACCAGAGCTTATTTAAGAGATAGCACCAAATGTGCTCAAAAAGTGCCCCCAAAGAACAGTTGTGTTGTATTTCAATAATCCAGTTCAGGATACGGTTTAGCGAATGGGATGCATAGCAATAAATTCCCCATATGTATCAAAGTAAGAAAATTAACCTAAAAAATGTTTTAAAGATTAAATATTCGATCTCTTTTAACAGACGCATACTAAATAATTAAACTGGTATTCATTTAAAAATATACAAACTGTGCCCTTTATACTAAAGTGCATTCAGTCATGTTTAGGTCCCTAAACCCCTTCTGTATGTTCCCTAATTCCATAATTGAATTTTTAGCATAACAATGTGCTACTAATCAGCTATTTTTGTATTGCCTTTTGAGAATACAGTGGAGTCTGGACTTATCCGTTGGCATGTTCCCCCCTTACCCTAAGACCTTAAAGCACTTATATTATCATTGCTAAAATAGAGGACTTAAGTAATACTATCTCTAGCACTTAGAATTAATTGGTTCACTTAAGCTGCAGTATGGGATTTTTTTTGAAGGAAGAACTCTTCCAAAATTACTTCCACATAAATTATAGTTCATGCTAAGATACCTGTGTACGTGCAGCGGTGTGAGAAAGGGCAGTGGCTCACTAACACTAACACAAATTTAAGGCCCAGGACCATTTGCAGTTGGTCACTCCTCATCTTCATCCTCCTCCTCCTCCTCATAGTAGCGATTTCTCTTTATCTGCTCCTCCACAGACAGCTCCTGAACTACTTCTCCCTCCCAGAACCCCACATCCTGGGATTTCTGATTCTGGGTAGTAAATTCTTCAGGGGAGGTACTGTCTGCAAAGCTGGACCAATTTGTAGGCTTGGGTTCTAGTGGAGACGGCTGGTTGAGGTTTCTATCATCTTCATCTAAGTTTGCACCATTTTCTGTAAGATTCTCACTCCCCATCTCAAAACCATGATCTTCCTTACTTCTCCTCCCTGTCTCCCCTCCTCCAGATTCCTGGTTTTGCCAGGTTGTTTTTCCCACACCGCCATTCTTTTCGAAGGTATTGGCGTTTTCCACTTCTTTCCTTTCTGCTGTCATTCCTCCCGTGAACTCCTCACTCTGCTCTGACGTGCTCCAGCCTCTCCTTATAGGTGGGGACGAGATTTTTGGGCTCTTGACCGAAGTGGTTCGAAATGAAGCTGCTACAGTGAATGGGCGGCTTCTTTCTTTCAGTGAAGACGATCGTCTTAGCTTCTTCAGATCCAGATCTATGTCCTCGGGAGCTTCGGCCTTGCTGATTTCATCCTCAGGAGGCCATTTGGGCTTGGATACTTTGATCCCTTCCTCCAAGATACTTCCTGAACTACTAAGTTCAGTGGGGGGCGGCCAAGCGATCTTCAGCTTCTTGGTTTCAGCTGGCTTGTCTTCTTTCTCTGGCTGAGAGGAGGCCTTGGCTTCCATACTTGCTGTTAGCACACCCACCTTAGCAATGGGGGCATCTTCTACCCCTGGGCTCTGAGGGGTCTCCCCTGCATTTGGAAGCTGGGCTCGTCTCTCCAAAATCCCTTCATTTTCATTTTTGCTTGCCCACAGATCCTTGTGTGGTCTGTGCCCAAAGCCTTCATCATAGTTGCCTTTAGCTTTGAAGAGTTGATTGAAGTGAGGCTTGCAGTAGATTCTCCCATGTAAAGATGCATATGTTCCTAGGCTGTTGTTAAAAGAAAAAGAGCATAAGGTTAATAGATCTGTATACTCTTACTTATACCAGCAGGCTGAACTTTGGCAACTGCAGTATTTTCAAAAGATGCTAAGTAAGAAAAACATCTTTAAAAGGACATCGATCACCTAGAATTCTTTTACCCCCCCCCTTTCAAGCAAGTGCGTTTTCTTACCCTTATAAAAAAAAAGCATGCTCATTTCTAGGCCTAAACCTTCACAAGACATTCTTTCATGTGGTACAGCCTCCTGTTTTCAAATGGTTTCACTCCCCTCTGTCAAAACGGTCAAAAAAAATTATTTCTTCCAAGAAGTCTTCCCTAAGTAAGCCCACCTATCTCTGACCGCTCATAGATTTCCTATTTATAATCTATAATTACTTATGATATTCCTTTGTACAAAGTTGAATCATTTTCCTCCTCGTTTCCCATTTGTGTTATAATTTAAAAGTACATCTCTATAGGAGTAAGTATAATGCTCTGCAAACAGTCTGTACTCACTAGATGCTAGTTGACTGAATATGGTTAACAGGAACCCAGCGAGCAGCAGCCAGGAATTAAATCTACTCTAATATCAGTGCTGGACAGGGCATCAGGAGATTTGGTGTCTCTTGCAAGGTAACAAATTCCAAAAGGGATATAAAAATAACAGCACTTCCACAGAAGAGATACAAAAATTCAGAAACTTAGGAAATATGCTTTGTAGAAAAAAAATTAATACCATGTGTAGAAAAAGAACCAATGAGTAGAAGTCACAGAGGCACATTTTGGTTCAAAAGAAGGGAAAGCTCTGGAGCTAGGTAGTGGGGTATCAACCCGTGCGAAGTGCCACACGGATGCCAGCACACCTTTCCAGAGTATTTTAGAAGGAGTGCTTGCTCTGAAAAGAAAGCTGGAGGAAGTGACATCCTAGTTACTTTCCTAAGACTCCATGATTTAAATGAGTTAATATGGAGTATGTCCCCAATTTGTCATATTTTTTAAGATTTTATTTATTTATTTGAGAGAGAGAGAGAGAGCTCAGGGCGGGGGGAGAAGAGGGCAGAGGGACAAGCAGACTCCATGTTGAGCAAGGAGCCTGACACAGAGCTCGATCTCACAACCCTGAGATTATGACCTCAGCTGAAATCAAGAGTTCGATGCCTAACTGACTGAGCCACCTAGGCGCCCCAATTTGTCACATTTCTATTCATACCTTGAGTTACTTGGAAGAAATGATACATAATTAGTTTCTCAGAAATAAAAGGAAGCAATATACAGAAAAATACAAGCTCTTCAGGGTCTATTATTATTGTTATTATTACCATTTATACAGTGTTTGGAACATTTTCAAGTAAGGGCTTAGACAAGTATACTCTTTTTTTTTCTTTTTTAAGATTTTATTTATCTGAGAGAGAGTGCACTGGAGAAAGAGCAAGCACGGAGTGGGGTGAGGGGCAGGGGAAGAAGTAGGCTCTCCGCTCAGCAGGGAGCCTGATGCAGGACTTGATCCCGGGACTCTGGGATCATGACCTGAGCCAAGATTTCTTAACTATATGATTCTATGAGACCGAGGGAGAATATTCTACTAATTTAAGTCACAGGAGGTTTCACCTGCCACCCATAGGATTTAAGCTCCATGTAAATTCAACATGTAAATTAAAATATCAATGTACCAAGAAGTTCCAAACACCACTCTCATTTGCTGTGCAATACTTGTCATTAAATGGTACTTTGTACTTTCTTCAAGGACCTTCGACAGCGCACTCTTAGTACAAGAGCTTCTAGTACCAGTGCTCTAAAAGCCAGAGTCCCTCCCGTGGCCCAGCGACACAGAGAGATGGCTCGCTCTGGTTGGCTTACGTAAGTTTGTTGTTGCAGTAGGAGCAACGGAAGCAGCTGACGTGAAACACCTGCTGGTTGGCCAAGAGACGCTCCATCGGGTAGACTGTCTTCTGACACTCCACACAAGTCTCTCTCGCGGGTGCCTGAAACTTCTAGAAGGAAAAGGGTATCGTTAGCACAGGCAGGGATGAGTTCGTACTCTGCTGAGATGTGCCCTGGTTTTACTTCGTTAGCTAAGGGCTCCCTTACCTGTCAATTCTCATAGGAACACTAAGCCTGTTACGATTCTATCAGCTGACTCTTTAAGGCTAGGAAGCTCTCCTGCATCCCCTTCCCCGACTGGATGGCTGCCCCAAGTGTAGCAGCCACCGAGAGGCTGGACTGCAGAGGAAGGCTTGGACAGGCCACCACACACACACAAAAGTACATACAACATGGTTCCACGGACAGGAAATTAGGAGAAAATGTCATCACACACAGAAGTTTGTTTGATTCAAGTGCCTGGTAAAAGCAGGAGAGACTTTTATAAGAACAGATTCGGAAGGGGATAAATTTAAAGGAGAGGAAAAGCATTGGACTTTGGGAATTGGGAAAAGACAATTTGATAAAGCATCTTTTAGTCTCCTCTGTTTATAATCTTGACTTAGCATAATATTTTATCCATTAGGCACAATATTTTTAAATAAGTCAAAACTGACATGTAATAATTTTAAAGAGACAAACTATTTTATTAGGACTCCAGAAGAAAGCATAGACCAACAAAGCTATGGGTTCTATAATCTTCTCAGAAACCAGTGGAGAGGGGTACCTGGCTGGCACAGTGGAGAGAGCATGTGGACTCTTGATCTCAGGGTTGAGAGTTAGAGCCCCACGTTGGGCGTGGAGCCTACTTAAAAAACCAAGAAACCCCAAAAAACAATGGAGAACAAAACTATTGTAATGGGGAGTGAAAGGTCATAACAGACTGGGAATTCATGAACTGTCTGTAAAGTGTGGAATTAGAATGGGGTAAGCACAGCTGTTTCAGCTGGTAAACCCAATCCCGAAGAACATGAAATAGTTGGTATTCTAGCACTGATGAAAGCCAGAATTCCCAAATGTCATGTTTTTACATAAGAAATGGTTACTGGGCTACTAGGGGCTGGTAAGAAGTCCCTAGGTATATGTAACTAACTTTTGACTTGCTCCAACAGAAACACCTTATCCAGCAAATGCAGGAGTAGCTTGGGTTAAGGTGGCCAGGAAGCTCTCACAGGCACCTGGGTGGGGCGGGGGGGAGGGCTCTGCAGCCAAGACCTGTGTGATGGTAAATAATGCAAATTAGTCCCAAGGTCCAAGACTTGAATGGTTAAGATAAGCCGAAAATAAACAAGCTTATGGGCAAGATAGAATCTTCATTTAAAAAAAACTGAAAATAGTCCCATAAAAAATTCAGACTGCTGGTTTACTTGCTACATGATTCACCAGGAGGTAAAGCAAAAAATAGGAATGGTTTCCCAAATGGATCCGGACAGGAAACAAAAGTAGAAAATGGGCAAAAGAAAAAAAATGGCCATAAAGGGAAATCTCTATAAAAGAGAGTTTAATAGAGTTTAGTGGTAAACTCCCAAATAGCACCAAGGGACTGAAGAACGAAGGAACAGAACTGAGTGGAAATGGCTCCTCCACAGCCCCCTTCCATTCGTAATGTTAGAGCCTTAAAAAGAAAAACTAAAATAGTCAAAGACACATTCAACCTAGTTTACCAGCTTAAGGGAAGTATTTAAATATGATCAAATGTTATTGTAACTGAATGCTGCTGGAAGCAACAAGGGCCTTATCTGGAGCTCAGAATTCTTACATGGACATTTCTAACAAGACAGGACTCAGTGGAGATGTCACTGCAGAGTTTTAATTAGGTTTTCTCTAAAAAGAACTAGGTCCTTGTCTAGCAAGCAGGACATGCATTAAAATGCAAAATAAAATGTGGGTGTAACAGTACAGCTGACGGCAAGGGGGAGAGCCCATACAGATCCCAATTCACGCGATGTAAAAGTCAGAGGCCAAATGTATCTCTTTCTCAGACTGAAGCTCTTTTTCAGCTGTAGGGGCGGCTTCGGTATTTTGAGCACTTGACTAAGGACAGTATTTGTTCTGGGCAGTGAAGGCAGAGCAGGAGACGGGAATCTCCCAGGGTACGAGAGGAGAGGGGTATGAGCGTGCTCACGGAAAATGGAGAGATCCGGAGCACGCCTCCATCACACACACACAGAGGACACACCGTAGGAGGGTGTGGCCCCGGGAACAGAAAGGAGAACCTGAGAGAAAGCTGAAAGCTGAGCTCACGTTAGGAGGAAAGTGGAAGGCAGGAGCAGAAATTAGGTACCGGCGGAGCAGGAAGCAGATGCTGTAAGAGACAAACAGGAACCTTCAGTGAGTACACAGCCTTGGGGAGGGGGCTGAAGTGCTTTACTGCAGCTGAGCTGAAACTCAGGTACAGACTCAGACCCGAGAATAAGATCACGTTTTCTCTCTTTTTCAAGTTAATTCTGCTAATTGTGGCAAAAGCAGCCTCATTCCTATCTACCTGAGGTTGGAACCTGTCCCAGCTCAGGAGAGAGAGCTGTTCTGAGCTTTTACCCACACAAGGAGCGTCTCCTTAACAATTCTTTAGTGTCTTACTGCCTCCCACACCTGACCCACAATGGCTCTCTCTGGAAGGGGGTGAAAAGCCATCCCTCCTCCTTAACATCAAATTAATAGGCGGCTGGCCCAAACGTCTGACTAACCACAAGCTTCTCACTAACCAGACCTACCAGAGGCCCATTATTCCTATCTAATTTTCACATAGACCCTTTTCAATATTATTTAATGTTTATATGGCAGTGCCCAAGGGCCTTCTAGTTTCATAAAGTCAAGAGGATCCCAACCTGGTAATATGCCAAATCAGAGTGGCTGCGTCTGTGCCTTCCCTTTACTTCCTCTGCCCGGGCTCTCAGCCACTTTTTTGTAATTGCCCCCATGTCTATTCAGACGACAGGAAGCAGAGTCAGTGCCCAAAAATCTCTACCATTATGATAGGCCTGGCATATATCCTGCCCATGCCTTCATGGCGTGCTCGGACTTGGCACAGCCACGTTTAAAACATTGCCAGTATTAGAACGTTAGACATTTTTTATCTTTAAAATATATTTTTTCACTTGGTAAGCTGTTTTCCATCTCTCCTCCCTCCCTTTTTCACGTGTAGAAACTACAGCACCAGGACGTCAGATTCCTTATCAAAGCTCCCACGGTAACAGAATTAAAATTAAAACTCAGAACTCCCGATTCACAAACCAATAGAGCATTTTCTGAATTGTCCTGGCATGCTAATTTTCCGTAACTAAAGGAAACTCTTTGGGGAGGAGAGCAGATGCTAACCCAAATGAAAATAATCTCACTATAGCAGTTTGAACAAACTACAGTCCTCACTTTGTTTCAAATTAAAATATGTAGATAATATCTTTGGGATGTTCAGGAATGAATGAGGTAATATTTACATAACTGATGTTCGTAAACACTGTCATGTCTTTCCCATATGAGGGCTCTTACAGGCCCTCTGTTGGTCAGCATCCACGCAGAGCTATTTTTCTAATACTCATGTTTGGCTTCATCTACATTCTTTCACTGTCTGGCCTTACACATATATTTCAGTCCAATGAAAGCTCTAGTTGGGAGATTATAGATATGTATATATTTATATGTACATGTAATATATATAAAATAACATACATACACTTGAGGGGGAGAGCTGGCAACAGTCAGTGAAGCTAACTAGCCTTTGGACATGGTGAAGTCAGAAGAAAATTCTGTACTGATGTCAGGCTTCCATTCCTCAGAACACTGCAAAATGCCTTTCATTCCCTCCTTTCCAATCTGTGCAAAATATCTAGGTAATTAAACTGGAATTCTTCACATACAGTGAATGGTTGGGCCGGCTCTGTGCAGCCTTAACCCTTTCCCTGGCTTTCTGGGAAACTCTCTGACAGCACTTCGGAGACACTCACATCTTAAACACACTGCTCTACACGTACAACAAAGGCTCACGTTCTGATAAAACAGGAATAGGTAGATAGTAAGAAAAGATTCTAGATGCCCTTCTAGCATGATTCCAATAGCTTTGTAAAATAAAATAAAACCTCCTACCCTGTCCATAGAGAAGGGGACAGCCAGCAGGGCATAGAGGGGGTGCCAGGTGTGTGTCCTCTCACGCAGTCTGCCATGTTTTCTCTCCACCTCCTTCAGCAGAACCAGCCAAGGAAGCCTTGGCTGTCCTCTTGGGGGCAAGTGGGTGTTCCCAGAGCTGGCCCCATCTCTTTGCCTCTTCCTCCCTATCATCCCCACCCTGGAAACATTTAGGAGATAACTTCTCTCAATGGAAAGACATAAAGCCTGGAGAGACCTCTGGGTCTCTTGAGTAGAAAGGTCCTTATCTTTCTCACAGGGTCCACTGAGCTCTGCTCCCAGAACATCTTTTTTGAGAGTGAACCTGCAACTTCAGTTTCATTAGCACTAGGTCTCAACAACTGAGCTATCTGGCCAGCGTTCAAAATATACATATAAAACCACTACCTGTAAAGACCGGTATCATTTTTTTTTACTTTACCAAACTCAAGTTTGAAATTAATCGAATCTCTACCTTAGATGTCCTATTTTCAATAATAGACATATAGGCACTAAGGAACAGTTTTTCCAGGATGTGTGGGACCTAAAAAAGTCTATTCTGAGGGAACAAGTTTATTCTGAGCTGTATGTAATTTCCCCAAGTGGAGAAACAACTTCTGTCGCATGGTCTACAGCCACGAGACCAGTGATGCCAGCAGGTCTTCCTATAAACACTGAAGTATATATATATACTTGCCTTCAGAATGTAAAGGATAAATCCGAGGAGGAGAACATAAACTACCGTTAGATAAAAGTGGGGATGTGATCGAGTCCCGTCTGTATCTGTACACCATAATCATTTGAGCTTTGGACCATAGGCAAACATAGGGAGCCAGGCCTTACTCCAGTCTTTACACAATGTTCAAAACCTGAGGTGTCGTCTGGTGAAAGCAGACCTGTCTGCATTCTCCTGCTGAGTGACCAGGGCCAAAGAACAGGCATGGGTCTGGGACAGGTGCAGAGGGAGATTCCTCCCCACCTCCTCTCATTCTAACGGAGGTGCGCTCTGTCACTCATCACTCACCGGCTCAGATCCTGGAGTCTGAATCAAGGAGGGACCTCAAAAGTCCCAACGCAGTACCAGGAGGTCTGACCCAGCAGTTGAGGGAGGGAAACGAGACTGGGTCGAGAATTCAAACTACTCAAGAACAGATTTTAGTTCTTAGACAAGCCATGGAATTTCCCTAGTTCCTCAGTCCATGGCCCGGTCAGATTTACTGGCTGTTCTTGATCCAGAACCACAACCCAAGGACTCACATCTGGGTAGGGTTGCTGTTGGAGAAGAAATGAGCCCCACGGCATTTGCTGCTTTGCTGGACTCCAGATACTGGACAAAAGTGCTGATGACAGCATGAGCTGAACTTTAAGGCTGCCAGAAGAGGGGGTCATGTTGAATACATGTGCAGCTCAATCACTGTCATTCCATCCTTCCTCCCTTTACCTGCTTTCTCTCGCTTTCTTCACCTTTTACGCCTTTACAATAAACCTTACTCTCATAAATCTCAGCTTCCCGTAAAATTCTCATTTACATTCTTCACTCCTCTCCTTTCCCTTTTTTAACTTGCCCTTTAAACCCCGGACTCTCAGGGGGCGCCTGGGTGGCTCAGTCGTTAAGCATCTGCCTTTGGCTCAGGGCATGATCCCAGGGTCCTGGGATGGAGCCCCACATCAGGCTCCTCTGCTATGAGCCTGCTTCTTCCTCTCCCACTCCCCCTGCCTGTGTTCCCTCTCTCACTGGCTGTGTCTCTCTCTGTCAAATAAAAAAATCTTAAAAAAAAAAAATCTTAGGGGCGCCTGGGTGGCACAGCGGTTAAGCGTCTGCCTTCGGCTCAGGGCGTGATCCCGGCGTTATGGGATCAAGCCCCACATCAGGCTCCTCTGCTACGAGCCTGCTTCTTCCTCTCCCACTCCCCCTGCTTGTGTTCCCTCTCTCGCTGGCTGTCTCTATCTCTGTCAAATAAATAAAAAAAAAATCTTTAAAAAAAAAAAAAAAAATCTTAAATAAATAAGTAAATAAATAGATAAATCCCGGATTCTCTTCTTTCTCCTTTTGTTCCAAACCTTCGCTTATGTGCTCTTCTCTTCCTCCTTTTTGCACACTAGAACTTTCATCAAGGTACCAGTCATGCCCACAATTGAGAGATACAAGCACAGCTGATGGGTGCATGAGGTCGGGGCAGTTACAGACCATCAATACACCAATTCTACCTACTGCATTTCTTTTAAATGTCAAAACTTTCTAAACAAACCCAGCTACTTAAGAGAGCACCAGAGGAGAAAGACACTAAAGAAGTGCGGGTATGTCTGGTTATTAATCCATATGGCTAAATTAGCAGCTACATTAGCAAAGCATTCCATTAAAACAAGTCAGGTAGGGGCGCCTGGGTGGCACAGCGGTTAAGCGTCTGCCTTCGGCTCAGGGCGTGATCCCGGCATTATGGGATCGAGCCCCACATCGGGCTCCTCCGCTATGAGCCTGCTTCTTCCTCTCCCACTCCCCCTGCTTTGTTCCCTCTCTCGCTGGCTGTCTCTATCTCTGTCAAATAAATAAATAAAATCTTTAAAAAAAAAAAAAGGTAATAAAGTCTAAAGTAGGTATTGAGGTGTTTTTTTTTAACCTGTACTTTTATGAGGGTATATACTTGTTCACAGAAAGAGAAAAGACTGTTTTTAAAAACTGGTGAATAAAAGGCATCCAGAGATTGAGTAGCCTAGTAAAGTTTTCTTAGGGTACAAAACTTTTGTACATTCCTTAACATCTAATATTATATACTAGTATAAATGTTACTCGAATGCCCCATTTTACAGCAAATGGGCTGGCCAACCCTCACTGCAATGTACACACTCTTTCTTTAAAGAAGGTAACCACCGATCAGGTTACAGTCAAGTTCTCCAGACCAGGGGACCACTTTCTTTAAGCTGATATGCAATCCCCATCCAGTGGGCTGATTTAGTTTAACAGATTTCTTGAATTTCCCATTTTGTGGTCTTTTGCCCATTCACAGATTTATGGACTTGGGCATTCTTCCCCTCACCAAAAAAACCAAAAAACCAAAAAAACCCCACATCATTTTCTTTAACCTTGGATTTCCTCAAAACTTTCATGAACTTTCCAGATTTCAACCTGAGAGCTATGAGTGAACCTCTCTCCTCCTGGTTCAAACATCTGAGCAGAAGAAACAAAATTTCCAGGGAAAGTGACTGGCTTAAGTATGCCCTTATTTGGTGTTTTCATCCCCAGGAAAGCAAAAACGGGTTATAATGAACATAATGATATAAGGTGCAATGAGCTCTACTCGTAAACCAATGTCTAAAGGTTCCAGGAGAAACTGCCATCATACCTTCACTGCTTTGGGAGGAGAACTTTCCGAGAGGCTAGAGGCTCTGGCATCTGGATTTAGTGGCTTGGGATGGACAGGCTGCTGGACCTCACTCTTGACCTGGGAGTTACCTGCTTGAGTTACAAAAGGAAGACACTTTACAGTACCTAGGGGAAGTCTCAGAAATGGTTCCTCCCCAGAGCAAAGCTTTGAAACCTCTACAATGGACAGGTCTTTCAACACCAGGAAAAACACAGCTCTTCTAATGCTAAAAGCTATGCTCTTAGGTTCTGAGCTAGGAGGCTTTCTCATCCTTTGCCACACACAGCAGGAATCCAAATCATCCTATATGAAGAACTTTCTGCTCCCGTGGTATTTGTCATTTTTAAAGGCCATCTGTAGCACACGATGTAATGAGCACTGGGTATTATGTAAGACTGATGAGTTACTGAACTCTACCTCTGAAACCAATCGTACACTATATGTTAATTAACTGAATTTAAATTAAAAAAAAATAAAGGCTGTTTGTAGATGTTGATGACTTTTTTGGTAGTTAGCACCCCCAGTAGCTCCTTCTGGGGTGCTTCAACTGAGGTTGGCAAAATGAAAGAATGTGAGGGTATAAATTTCCTACTGAACGTGCCCACACACACACGTGTAATCTGACACAGTTTTTTTTTTTTTGGTCAGTCCTATAGCAGATATCTATGGATGGAAATTATGGAAAAAGGCCCCATGAAGTTTTTTTCATAACCACTGATGTGTCACCTGCATAAGTTAATTTTCTGCCAATATAGTCACTGTGTGGAAAACTCTGGGCAGGCACAGAAAAGTGCTACTAAGGAACCATAAAAGAATTCCTTAAAATCTAGAGTGAAGTCAATAAAGTACTAGAAGATTAAGGCTTATTTTTCAAATGTTTTGCAAACCTAGTCAAAACTCAGAAAAATTTCTAGTCCAAGAAAAATGACTGCAAAAGGAATGTTCTTGGATTCAAGTAGCAAATTTCTCTCTGAAACTTTAAGGTAGGATTTACTAGAGATTTGTTAAATGCATATTTCTACTTTAGTTGCTGAGTTTTCAATGTCTCGTAAAGTAATTAACCTGGGGAGAAGCTAGAAATCCACATATATTTTTAAAAAAATACTGAAAATCAGAATCAAAAGTGGACTTAGTAAGGAAAAACAAAACAAAACAAAACAAAACCAAAAACAAAGGTTTTTGTTTTTGGGAGAAGTGAGGCTTGAAATGGATGAAAAAGCTCAGCACCAACAGGAAAATCTCTAGAATCTGGCTAGAGGGGGGACTGGAGTAGTACACATGTAGATAAGCAGAGAAAGATATTTTAAAAGGTTATTCAAATACCAATTCTTTATCCCTGTAAATGAATACAATTCCTTTTTGGCCGAACTCCTATTAAAATAAAACTTCAAAGTTAGTTTTTACAGCTTGAACGCTGAAAAGGTTTGCTACAAAAGGTAGGATACGTCCAATGAGAGAGCACCCAAAGTATTCAGTTTGCCCCAAGTTAATCATATTGAGTTTAACTTCTCCCTAAGCCGTGGAATGTGTGAAGCGTATGCAAGCATCCGTCCTTAAAACCAAGTGAAAGATTTGATCAGCTAAATTGCTGGGTTTAATATGTTACATTCTCAGCACTGACAGCAATGGGGACATTCCTGGACAAAATACAGAACGCCCAACAAGCGCCTCATCCCCCAGATCTAAGAACAAATGCTTACAGGAGTCATCTTCGGCAGGGCTGGAACAGACTGCCAGGCTATTCTCAGTTGCAGAAACCTACAAAAGAGGGGGGATTAAGAATCACATTAAAAATAAAAGAGCAAACTGCTGTTAATGCCATAAAAACCTGCTGACTCTAGTCAGTCACTGGCTGCCTGGGGGAAATAACGGGCCCCAGAACAGCTGAGCACTTAAACAAGAGGCAGCAAAGTGTCTTTTATGAGGATATTAACATGCCTCTCAATTACAGAATAACGGGAGAAACAGACTGCACCCAACTGCCAAAAGTGTGCATCATCTCCCTTTATAAAACTTCTAAACCATATCTTTCTACTGTCAAGAAAAAAAAAAGGGCAAAACAAAACCTCCTATCAAAGAACAAAGCTCCGTACCATAGAACTATAACTCACTCCAAGGCAAGATGGTGTCTTTACCATAGAACTATAACTCACTCCAAGGCAAGATGGTGTCTTTACATTAGGAACTATTCTTACTCCTTTATCTTCCTAATTCCTTATTTCCCAACCAGATACATTCTGCTGAAACAAGCTTGCCAGTACACAAGACCTTTTGATAGCTAAAAGAGAAATTTACCAAAAACCAGCCTCCGGTATTATCTTCAAGGTTAGTTTTGCTTTTTAATTCCAGTCTCAAAATGGCAGTGTTTAACAAAACAGCAGATCTTATCTACAGATGCAAATCTCTTCCCCAGAAGCCAGCAAATTTAAATAAAAACTTTCTACTTTCTCTCTCTCTCCTTTTTAGTGGCTCCTAGGCCTTCCAGGTATCCTTCATCCCACTCAAAATCATGAAGGGTCTAGAGGTGACCCAATGTGTAGTCTTCATGTAAAAGTCTTTCATTCAGATGCCAGGGATTTTATGGGCAATGCTGAGTGTTTCTATCAGGATGTCTAATGTACTGAATAAATTTACAATGGAGAGTAAGTCATTGGCTGGCTGCGCCTGAATTTTTACATGGTTGTTTTTTCTCATTACTCTTTTTTTTTTTTTTCAAGTAGGCTCCACACCCAACATGGAGCCCAGTGGGGGGCTTGAACTCACAACCCTGAGATCAAGACCTGAACTGAGATCAAGAGGTGGACACTTAACCAACTGAGCCACCCAGGCGCCCTTACTCTCTTTTCTGACATGGCATAGAACAAACCAGTATAATAACAGCCAACATTTACTGAGGAGTGTTTAGTATGTGCCAGGTATTGGAATGATCACTTTACATGCATTATTTCATTTAATGATATGAAAGAAATTATAAGCTCTTCAATTCTTGTTAATTAGTAGGTGCATCCACCCCAGGATATTCCTCTCTCGCTTCTGATTTTGGTCACCTTGAACCTTCAGGGTAAACTTATTGCCAATCATGACATCATTGCACATGCCTAACCAACCAACTTCACTTCAGGCACCATCAGGAGCGAGCACGTGAGATTTTGTTCAAACATTTTGCTAAAGGAAAGCACAAATTCGTTTACAAGAGGAAAAAGGGAAGAACAATATCTTGACAAAATATTCTATTTCAGGCAAGTTTACCCGAGCATTAATGTCCCTTTGTAACAAGCTGGAGTTCAAATATCGGGTATCGGTTAACAAGAGCTAGGCAAACAGCTGAAAGGATAACTGACTGAGGCTCTCAAAAATTTTATGAATTTGAAGGCAGCCCCAGCTTTATGAACCTGCGGTACGTACTTGAAGACTATGTACTGTCTTTATCTCCTTTCTCCCCCACCCACTCCTCAATTCATGGTTTAGCTGCACTGATGCCCCTTAGGCTATAATTATAGTGTTCTGACCCTCCAATTCAACTCAGAGTTCCAGTTTCAAATCAGTGTGAAGACAATCAAGAAAGAAACACAAAATTAGATTAGAGACAATCCAAGCATTTATTTTCTAGATGATCATTTTTCAAACCATGCTCCTAGAACAGAGGGGGCAATTTCAAGGCTGGGAATATTTTTCCCTTAAGTTTCTTTTTTATAGTATGTAACATTTTAACTCATTTACTTTTTTTTTTTTTTAAAGATTTTATATTTAAGTAATCTGTATACCCAACATGGGGCTTGAACTCACAACCCCATGATCAAGAGTCGCGTGCTCCACTGACTGAGCTAGCAAGGCGCCCCAACTCAGTTTATTCTTAAGACACAATCTCCCACTTAAAAATGGGAAAACCAGGTAGTCTAATAACTCGCTAGATACATGGCATGTGACTCATGGGACTAATGGGTGAGCCCACTGTTGCAAGGACATATTTATTGGATGATTTTATGATTATGAAACACATGGCTGCCAAGTATTTTGTCTTATTATTTCAACATAAGTTTGCAAACAACACTTTAGTTTTTGTAAAATAAAGAGATTTAATTTTTCTATATTTTTTTCCTGTTTTATTGTAAAATTCAAATTTTGTAGCCATTAATCTGAGACCATTTTCCTCTGTGACTACTTTGGCCCAAGTGTGTAGTGTATTTCATAAGTCCCTATTGGTATTCTGTCAATACATCATGCTTTTTAAAGTCTCTTATAGTCCAATATATTTGAGAACTATTGCTCTTAATCCACTTTAATTATCTCCTCACCTTTTGGAAGAATGGCCTCGAGGGTATTAATATGCGTAACAGAAGCAATGACTTTTCTCCTAAGATTAATCAATGTGATATATTTGAAAGCTCCTTCTCCTCACCTAACTTAACATTTTGGTTATCATATTGACCAAAAGATGAAAAAAAACCCTGGGTAATGGACTGGCAAAGAAAATGATAAATTCACCTGACATAAACGTTGTTATGTACTCCAGCCAAGCCATTCATCTAATGATAGGTGCATAAAACACAAATATGATTTGCTTAAAACCTTCCTGTGGTTTTTCACCTCTGCAGGACTCTACCCAAAGTCTTAAGCGTGGCATCTAAAGCTTCTCAAGACCTGCCCCGGCCCTCTCCCTCCACTTGGCTCTCTCCATTACCTATGTGCCTTGTGTTCCAGCCTCTGGTTTCCAAATCTCTGTTTGTGTCTGCCTGGAATGCCCTTCTTTCTCTTTCCTCAGCCTTCCTTATTTGCTTGGTCTCCTTCCACACATTCTTTTTTTTTTTTTTTTTTAAAGATTTTTTATTATTTTTTATTTATTCGACAGAGATAGAGATAGCCAGCGAGAGAGGGAACACAAGCAGGGGGAATGGGAGAGGAAGAAGCAGGCTCATAGCGGAGGAGCCTGATGTGGGGCTCGATCCCATAACGCCAGGATCACGCCCTGAGCTGAAGGCAGACGCTTAACGGCTGTGCCACCCAGGCGCCCCACCTTCCACACATTCTGCAGGACTTGGCTCAGACATTGCCTTCTTAAGGAAGTCAGGTTAAATGTCCTTAGTCAGAGCTTCCATGGCCCCACAGAGCCCTCTCACCGCACTTACCACACCACCAACCCATTACTCATCTCCCTTCTACTCTGTGAGCCCCCTTGCAGATAAAGACCCCATGGAATGGTTTGTTTTTATTTAGTTTTTAGGCTTAGCGTTTCCTAAGCTGAGCATAGTGCCTCGCTTTCAAAACAGTCTGAGTGAAAGAATGAGACTGTCTTGCATAAAATGTGTTAAATTAAGAATATACGAATCCCTTGAAGATACCATCTCTAATCAAAACAGATTTTTAAAAATCACTTCAGCTCTACACCATCTGAGCATCTGCTGAGCAAAAGAATTTTCCAGTGAAGGTTCATTATTTGGTCAGCTATAAGTTGCAGAGTTCCCCAACTGAAATTATGTGACCTGCAAAAATGACAATCTGTCCTGGCAGCTGTTACCAAATTCCCAGACACTCTGCAGCCTAGAGTTAGAGTTGTTTCTAATTTTAAGCATCTAATTTAGAACACATGCTCCCTTGGCAACTGGACATTAGACTTTTCAACCCACCTTCTCTCCAACCTGATGGGAGATGCAGACCTCAGGATCTGGGGGCACATTCTCCTTTTGCTCCAATTTATGAGTTCTGATTTCACCGCCATTGGCTCTCAAGTCATTCTACAAAATAAAAACAATCTGTGAACTAAAATAAAAAAAGCTCACTAGTCTATCCTCTTCATAGCCCATCTATTAAATAAATTTGGGACAGTAAAAGAAAAGTCCTTTTAAGAAGGCTTGGGTCAAATCAACCCAATTCTCACAAGCAAAACCCATTGACTAGTGAAATGACAAAAGCGGCTTTGTGGACACACACCTCAGAGTTAAATATTTGTACACTGGTCTAAAACTGGATGCTCATTAGAATATAGACACATCAACACAGACACAGAGAAACCACCCCCAGCATACAACGTTCTTGTGATTCACTCCTCTAGCAGCAGAGCTCGTGGGAATGCAAAGCTTGTGAGTTTTATCAGAAAAGACCATTCTGGAGCAGGGGAAAGGAGATGCCAAGTGCCAATAATTAAGAAAATATACTGACCATATACATAAATGCTCGGCCTGGAAAGAGAGACAGGGATGATGCATACATATAAAAACTGAAATTATATTTAATGATACCATAAAACAACCTTTTTTGGGGGTGAGACTTTCAAAAACATGCTTCTTTTTGCATAAAATTCATACATTGTACTAAGGACATACCTTTTTCTACTTCTCAGAACAGAACCTCAACATAAAAAAGCAGGCATTAATATTGTCATAAGGAGTAAGCATAATCACATTTTGTTTCCTTGCGAAGAACACTTGGGGCAAAATAGTAAAATTAACTTTATCTACTAGATCTGCAATCAATATACTATAGATGAATATGGACACTTCCTACCTTTAGTTTGCTACCTTTCTGAAAGTCTGGCACCTTTCTGTTCTCTGTGATTCTTTAGACAGGGTGAGAAAACAAGCCATGTATGGCCACAGGGCCAGTGTGAGTGTGCTGACTGAGGTGTGGGGTCCCAGACTAAGGGACAAGGCAGGCTCTGGAGGAGCACCCATGAGGAGAGGGCAGCGAGCGCTGCAGAACACAACAGGACCGCCAAGGGACCGACTGGTTCCTGACCCCATCTCGAAGCCCCGCCTGCCAGAGTGTGTGTGCCTTGTTACAGCAGGCCTCTGTAAGGGGCCTGAGAAATTCTTTTGGGATGAGATAAAACGTACTTTTTACAAGAATTCCTAAAGACTTTTCAACTCTTGAAATTTATGGAGTGGGAGAACTGCAATGCTGAACTCTATTAGGAGTTAAAAAAAAAAGTCACTGAACAGGCTTTTCCACTTAAGGAGTCACCTGGTTGGAATGTTTATAGCAGGAGGGCACAGAGAAGCAGCAAAATCTTGAACCGAGGGAAATAAGCTCCAAAGATCACCGGTTTGCTCTATCTCCTCACCTGCCTTCTGAAAGTCTAATGGCGCGTTTTCATGCTGTCGGTAAATAACCAGTCCGTGGTGTTCTACTTTACGATCGAGTTATACACATCACCTCTTCTTAAAGCCACAGTGAAAACTCAGGATGAAATTATTCATTGCCCCGCGACTTGGTCCACCAATAAGTACTACTGGAGAATGTATACTTAATAATGAGAGGAAAAGAAGGCTCAACTCCTGGAATACCAGTTATGACTTCTAATAGGTACTTGTTTCAGTCTGCCTGGGAACAAATAAAATTCAATACTATCTTCCAAATTTGTTAAAAACAAAACAAAAACACAGGACCTCAAGAGATTCACGGCTTGTATTCTGAAATCTCAGAAGGAACAAATGTTTGAGAGCTACAAATCTATGTCTATGTAGAGTGCTTATACGCATGTGTAGGTATGAATAAATGACATTTAAAAGGTATCTTTGGTCAAGCAGTTCTGTAGTGTCAGCCTGCCAGGTAAGCCTAGGAAAATCTAAAATGGAAAGACTCTCCATTTGATTTAGAATACCACATTTTTATCTTACAGAGCATGTCATCTTCCTGCTATTTCTCCCTCCCCTTTACCTATCCACTATTCTATTTCTTTAGAAAATCATTACATCAGAAGTAAGGATTAAGTAGGCCATATACTGTATGATTCATTTATATGAAATGTCCAAAATAGATAAATCCATAAAGACAAAAAGCAGATTAGTGGTTGCCAAGGGATGAGGGGAGGAGGAATTGGGAGTGACTGCACAGGTATGAGGTTTCTTTTTGGGGTGATGGAAATGTTCTGGAATTAGACAGTGATGACGGCTGCATGACCTTGTGAATACATTAAAAATCACTGAATTATATGTGAAAGTGGTCATTTTACGTCACATGAATTCTGTATCAATAAAAAATTGCAAGAAACCTCCCCACCCCACATTAATGTCGAATATATCCTACATTTCTCGCCAGTATTCTCTCTCCTTTCCTCAAAAACAAACATGAATGTTTCTTTTAAAACTAACTGATTACCACTTTTTTAGCAACAATAACAAAATCAAGCAGAAGAGACAGGATAACTCTCAATGATATTACTGGATGATAACATCCCCAACGAAGAAGTGGGGTGGGAATGAGGCCTAGGAAAGCAAAGTCAGGATTCAAACACGATAAGGATTCTGAACGCAGCTAGCGTAGGGTTTACACGGAAGGAGAATGGCTAGGGACCAGGGAGAGAGCCGGGCTCTCGAGTCAGGGTCTCGGAGAGAGCTCTAGTTTCTGTGCTCAGTGACCACTGGCTGGATGAGTGAGTGAATGAATGGACGACCCAGAACACATACTGTAGAGTTGGTGGAGCTGCTCTGCTTGGACACAGCTGCCTGGTACTTGGCCATTCGATCCTTTATGGAGGTTTCTGACAGGTGTGGTAAGTCCAGATTCCGCCTGCTCTCGCTTTTCTCTGCGTTGAACGTAGAAGATGATGACTGACCTGAAACCACACAAATAATGTGCTCGATCAGAAGATAAAATGTGATCTGAACGGTTTCAAGATCTTAAACCTGGGGCTATTGGAATCGGATGTAATCCATTTCTTCTATGAAGGGTACAAAGAAGGAAATCAGTAATATAAGTGTCACTTACTAGGTAACTGTCATTCACTTTCCCAACATTAAAAGGAGAACCCTTACCATAACTGAGTATTATATATTTAAACATTTTGGCTTATTTAACACTGGAAAAAACTAGATCTCAATGCCATTTTAATTTACATCCTTTTTTAAAGAAATATTTTATTTATTTATTTGACAGAGAGAGACACAGTGGAGACAGGGAACACACGCAGGGGGAGCGGGAGAGGAAGAAGCAGGCTCCCAGGGGAGCAGAGAGCCTGATGTCGGGATCAATCCCAGGACCCTGGGATCACGCCCTGGGCCAAAGGCAGAGCTTAAAGACTGAGCCACCCAGCCACCCCTAATTTGCATTTCTTTACCAGGAGGCTGATTACTTTCCCATTGATTTTATTTTTTTCTTTTGTGAAATGCCTGTAAAGGCCCCCTTCCAAACATAATTATTATGTTCTCGAGGTGTTATGTTACCACGGGTAATACAGGATAACCAATCTTGACAGAGGACACTGCGGCCCATCCATGGCAGCCCTCAAGCCCCAGATGACCATGGAGCCTAAAGCGTTACCAGTATTTCCCTCGTCATCCCCATAGGGACCTCTCGGCTGTCACAAATACAGTTCCTTTTAATATGTGACACTCTTCCTCTAAAAGCATTGGCTTTGAGGCCGAAAGGTATTGCTACTAATGTGTACTTCCTAGGGAACCTCACGCACACGAACACTGCTTACCTGGGCCTATTTCCAAATCATCCAGAGAACAGCTGTTTTCAGAGATCCTCCTTCCACCTGTACTATGGCTCTGGGACCGAAGAATCTGCTCGGAAAACAAAACCCCGCCATAAGCTTTACATAGAAGGTGGTTAATCTTGATGAACATTCAAAGAGGCCTGCAAATCTCCTTTATTAATAAAATCCACAAGAGATTAGATTTTATATTAGTTTTTACATTCCACAGAATGTGTTTTTAGCATTACAAATACGAAGCACTACGTATCACAGGTGCCCAGGGAGAAAGGACTCTATACAGGTAATTCTCTCTGGTAATAACCACTGCCTAACCTGCTTAACCAGAAAACGAAGCACTTGAATCAGCCGTGGAGGGGAATCCTCATGTCCCAGAGACACTGCCATGTCTCCCAAATGGTCAAGTCCGGATGGCAGTATCTGCTGTTCGTTTCCCTTCTCCCTCCCACTTTATCCTTGCTGTTGCTGCCTTGGTTCACATTTTTTTAAAGATTTTATTTATTTGACAGAGAGAGACACAGGGAGAGAGGGAACACAAGCAGGGGGAGTGGGAGAGGAAGAAGCAGGCTCATAGCGGAGGAGCCTGATGTGGGGCTCGATCCCAGAACGCCGGGATCACGCCCTGAGCCGAAGGCAGACGCTTAACTGCTGTGCCACCCAGGTGCCCCTTGTATTACATTTCTAATTGGTTCCTCTATACCTTCCAGTCAAGTCTCTATGATGCTGCCATTATCCCATGTCATGTAATTATCCCCCAATATAAAGCTATATCACTCTCTTGTTCAAAATGCTTTAAAAAATTCCTATAATCATTCCAAGAACTAAATCTAAAGTGCTTCGTATGTCACAGAAGACCAGTTCTACATCTAGTCCCTCCCTCCCCTCTCTGAGCATTCCCTTCCTCGCCCTTTACCCTCCAGGAAAAGCAAACTGCTGGGAGGTCCATGAACTTGTAAATGAGTTCCCTTCCCCCATTCCCCTTTTATCCTTCTATTTGTTTTTTCAAGACTCAGTGGAAGCTGTACAACACTCTCTCCATGAAGTCCACCTTACCTCTCCTACATAGATCTAAGTAGTCCTTCCTCTGGTTCCAAGGTACCTGGTCACACTTCCACTACAATGCTTACTGTCTGTCCCTCTACTGGACTGGAAACGTACTGAGGGCAGGGACCATGTTTCTGTTTTTTAAATAGAAACATGGATGGTACGGGTTTTTTGAATAAATCATTCTGTGATTCCTGTAAATTATCTCTCTCGTATCTAGGGTAGATCTCTAATTAAAGTTACAAATTATAATTTTTAAGGCTCGAAAAGTAACTTAAGAGAAGGTCATTGACTGTCACAGAATGTTCCCAGACAACAGTGCACAGAGTATGTCACGTTTATTCAGCTTGTAATGAGAGCCTTCAACCAGATCCTATCATTCAAATCTCAATTTATTTCCAGAGAACTTGAAGTGGGAAAGATATCTGAAATCCGGTAGGACAGAAGAGTAAAATACTTGGCACCCTTCTGAACTCAACATTAGTAAATAGTTATTAAACCGTTAAGTTCAATGGACTAATCAACGCAACAGTAAAGTTTAAGACTGTGAACTATCACTTTTTCAAGTTCTCCCCTGCCCCCACTAGAGACAGAAAACATGCCACTTCAGAAATCAGAGCCAAGGACTCGTTTGTTTGTACCACACCAGTGACAATAGTTTCTTGCAAATTCAATATACATTTCATATAATTTGTCTCCAGTCAGCTTTGCTAATTACATGATTAACTGATAAAAAATAAGCTGTAGCAGTTCTAACCTTGCCACATCACACTCAGGTCAGCTGCACCAACATCAACCACACCCACATGACTCATGGGACGCAACACAGTCTTGCTCTGAGGGCAGCCCCTCCCATCTAGAAACGAAATCATCAGCCAAAACAAAAAGATACATTTGTCAGGACACCCTCCCCATCCACATTTTTAAATTTTCAAAACATTTTTCATTTGCAGATAATTAAAGTCCAAAGACTTATTCCAAATGCTGCTTCATTGTAAGATGATTACTATAAAAATCAGAATTTTCTGGGATCAAAAAAGGGAGAAAGCCTGGAAATATGCCTTTTTTTTTTTTTAACCAAAGGAGAAAGGGTTCTGCATCATTAATAATGAAGCAATATTTCAAATATTTACATTCTGACAAAGGTGAAGTTCAAATACGATTCCAGGAGTATGTGTAATGTGTCACAACCTGCAGATAGCTCAGTTTTCTGCCTGTACTCACAGTCAGATCCCTCTCTGTCTCATGCACAGTCCCTTCACTGGCATTATTGGGAGCAAGCCCATTTAGAACCAGAACATATGCCTTGCCAGGGCAGAGGCTTACTTTGGTTTTAGGTGCATAAAATTTTCCATCTTTGCTAGCTTTCAATTTAAACCTTCAGGTTAAATAAAGTTAAGAGCCTTTTTTCTTTTTTAAAGCCTTCTGGTACATGAGGGTTCTTTTCTTCCAAGTACTAAAACAGTGAATGTGCAAAGCCATTTGGTCTTAAAGAAAACTAGAAATGTCTTTGGAAATCAAAGTTATACTGATACTGGTTCTGAGGAAGAACACAGCTCTGAGATGGAAAAGCTTTTAATGAGATCCCAGATGAAGTGCTAAGCATTTCTTTCAATACTGGTTCACCTCCAAATCACTCAAATATTAAGAATAATAAGAACTCAAATGCATTTACAATGAATTTTGTGATCCTCATTTTATAAGTGGTAATCTGAGGTACAGGAAGAAGGAGGAGTTTCCTCTAATATTTCTCAAGGAAGTTGAAGAACACAGAAAGAAAAAAAACCCAAACAAACAGGAATTCTGATACTGAAATACTCTTCTGTAACAGGAACACATTTTTTATCACATTTCAGCCCTGTTTACTCAGACGCCTGAGGGAGCCTGTTAGGAGAAGACAGAAAAGACAAGATACTTTAAGACTTCCTGGAATTTCCTAAGGCTTGGCCTCACCCCACCCCACAAGTCCTCCTTCCTGTCAGCTGGCTGTAGTAACTCTCATCAGTGGGATGGCCCCTTGAAATACTCTCTGAGAATCCATAAACCAAATGCATCAACACATCCCAATAAGAGAAAAAGAGCTTAGTCTGTAGAATTTCTTTTCTCTGGAAAATTTTCTTTTCTTTCCTTTTTAAGATTTTATTTATTTATTTGAGAGAGAGACAGCAGGAGCAGGGGGAGGGGCATAGGGAGAGGGAGAGCAGGGAGCCTGATGCAGGGCTTGATCTCAGGTCCCTGAGATCATGACCTGAGCTGAAGGCACACTGTTAACCCAACTGAGCCACCCAGGCGCCCCTCTGGAAAATTTTCTTAAAGAAATAAAGTAAGTGAGGTCCCAAATATCAAGTAAAAAGCAGGATTTCCTGTCTCCCTAACTTCTAGGAAAAATTCTAAAAGTTGATTCTCAACACTTTAATTTACCTCGTACTTCTCTCAGCTACTTTCTTCAACTTTTGAACTTTGACCTTCCTGCAGACTCTCATCCCTCCAAATTCAAGGGTAGAGGATGACCTTTAGGGAAAATGGGACTTTGCTGAACCGTGCATAAGGGTGTAGCTAAAACCTAGCCTTAATTTCTCTAAGTATTGAGAGACAAACGTTTCCTTCTTCAGGCAGAAGAAAACTAGAAAAATGGAGCTCTTTTAAGTAAAATAATATATATAGAACGAGCTCTTTTAATCCAGGTTGTGGGATTTCTCTGTATTTTCTGTATTTCTAAGCATTCCACAAAAATTATATGTTACTCTTACAATTAGGAAAAAAGAAAAAAAGAAGAGGCAATACTTCATATTTATTAATATAAATAGATAAAAGTGATAAAAAACAAATGCTGACAAGGCACTGGAGAATTAAATATGTCCTTAGATTGCGCTAATAGTGTTACAAAATAGTATAATTTTTGAGAACCAGCTGAAAATATGTAAGAACTTTTTTTTTTTTAAAAGATTTTTCATTTATTCACCTGACAGGGAGAGACAGGGAGAGAGAGGGAGAGTACAAGCAGTGGGGAGGGGCAGAGGGAGAGGGAGAAGCAGACTCCCCGCTGAGCAGGGAGCCCAAGAGCTACAGCTGGGCCACCGATCCAGGGACCCTGGGATCATGACCTGAGCGGAAGGCAAACACTTAACTGACTGAGCCACCAGGCACTCCAAAAAATGTTTAATGAATTATGGCTTTTGATCATGAGAACATCACTTCGGTAATTTGCCCTCCCCCCAAAATAACTAAAAATGTTTCTGCCAAGATGCTTAGAGTTTATTAGACTAGAAAAATATCTAATTACTGGGGCATGATTAAACTATAATGAAATACTATATTCCCATAAAAGGATAACCACATGAACTAGGAAAATACATAGAAAGGTCTATATAAAAAAGACCAAACAAAAGATACAGCACACAAAACAGTGAGTACACAGGGATGAAAACCATGTAAAAATTAGTTATTCAATGATAGGATATCATTGTGTACAGCTGTTTTATTCTTTTTACTGGTGAAGGTTACTGGTTTTTCCTGTTAACTTGGCTCTTCTCCTTTCTGGTTTACTGTGTGTGGCGGGGCAGAGGAGGGACGAGCCTCGTACAAATCTCCTGCATTCCCGTGTATTTCTTCTCCTCATTGCTCTGACACTTTTAATTCAATTACAAGACTATAAAATGTGGGAAGTGGGAAGGTAGAGAGCTAAAGTCTTTGAGAATACAATTGTTGATATGTTTAAAATTCTTCCCGGTTTCCGTAGGTTTCAGATAAGGCAGACCACGGCCAGTTGTTTTTACCTAATAAACAGTTACTACAATATTAATGAAGACACTGTTACATGGTAGAGACAGGGCACTAAACAATTTCAGTCCTTGTTCTGATATTAATTAGCCAATCACACTGGGCATGTCAGTTAACTTCTCTGACCTCAGTTGTTTCCATCTGTAAATTAGGGATTTTAATATCCTGAGAGCAGTGAGCTGGATTAAATAACCTTACAGTCCTCCACAGTTTCCAGGATTTATGTCAAAGATATTGATAGGGATTCTTCACTTATTATAACTCATTGATGAATTAGAAGACTAGAGGAAATGACTAACATATTCATCTGGATATACACACCTACGTTGTCTAATCCAGGAGTGAGTCTGATTCCAGAAAGATACAGGGAGTCATATTTCAGGGGTAAGTGAAGTCTTTCTGGCCACTCCAAACTCTAATGGAGCCAACCTTGCTTACAGAATGATCCAGTCCTCTGACATTCTTTTTCTTTTCTTTTTTAAAGATTTTATTTATTTCAGAGAGAGAGAACAAGTGGTGGGGAGCGGCAAAGGGAGAGGGAGGGAGGGGGAGAGAGAGAGAGAGAAGCAGAAGCCTGAAGTGGGGCTCAACCCCAGGACCCAGAGATCATGACCTGAGCTGAAGGCAGACGCTTAACTGAGCCACCAGGAGCCCCTCTGACGTTTCTTATCAACATGTTTTGATTTTTAACTTTTCAACATGTTTTATTGTAATGAAACCAGCTAAAAACCAGTAAGCAGTTAGTTGGCCTGAAAGTAAACAGGAAAGAGATGACTGGTCTCAGTTGGTACATCAAGAACAGCCATTTAGGGCAACAAACAGGGAGAAATATCAGAATTCCTTGACCGGCATCTCTACACCTGGATCCATTACTACCTTACCACCAAAGACGAAAGAATTACTCAATTACTAATTAAGGGTAAATAACTTAATTTTATACTGGTACGACGTCTTTACCAGAAATGATGTGCTAGAGAGGTCAGTCAAAATAACACTGAGAGCAGTATACTTACATTTTGAAATTATAGAAGAAGCTATAAATCATGGGTGAATATAATAAATAAGCAAAAACAATTACTTTTGGTAGGATATATGAGAAAGATGGCATTGATAGAAAAAACAAAGGTAATTCTTTTGTTTATTTAACAAAACCAGTTACTGTGCCCATATTTAAAGTTCTAGCATGTTATCTATTGGAGGTTTAATGTTGGGTCAATTTAAGATTTATGATTTGCTGGGGTGCCTGGGTGGCTCAGTTGTTAAATGTCTGCCTTCGGCTCAGGGCGTGATCCCGGCGTTCCGGGATCGAGCCCCACATCAGGCTCCTGTGCTATGAGCCTGCTTCTTCCTCTCTCACTCCCCCTGCTTGTGTTCCCTCTCTCACTGCCTGTCTCTCTCTGTCAAATAAATAAATAAAATCTTCAAAAAAAAAAAAAAAGATTTATGATTTGCTGAAAAGCAAACTAAAGATATTTTCCCCTACATGAAAATGACTATATTGGGGAGCCTGGGTGGCTCAGTTGGTTAAACGGCTGCCTTCGGGTTAGATCGTGATCTCGGAGTCCTGGGATCAAGCCCCACATCAGGCTCCCTGCTCAGTGGGGAGTCTGCTTCTCTGTCTGCCCCTCTCTGCTCCTCGACCCTGCTTGTGCTTGCTCTTTCTCTCTCTCTCTCAAAAAAAAAAAAAGACTGTATTAGATCCTACAGTGATATTGACAGTTATTCAATAACTCCCTAAGTCCACCTTAAAATTATGGCTTAAAAATATGCAATTAATACCAATTATGAACCTCTTCAGAATTTTATTCTTCTTAGAATATAATTTCAAATGACTTACTTAAGACATTAAGGAAACAGAAGAAAAATGTTATTAAGAGAAGAAAAATGTTATTAAGAGAACACTAAGTGGATAAGAGAACCAAGAAAGGAGAAAATAAAATGTCATGGATAATTTTATAACAATGTACAGATTCCCTTTGGACACCTATCCATTCTTCAAGAAGGCAAATATAAATTGTTTCCTTGATGTAGATTACAGATTGGTCGGCCACGGATAAACTATCTAATGAACACACATCAGACTTCAGCTTGGTTTCCTTATTTTCTCAACTGCTTACTCCAGGACACCAACACATATACACTGTTCTGTACGAGTTAGAGAAAGCTAAACAAAATACCAAATGTCACTTCCACGAAATTACACGAAGAAAAACCACAAAAATTTTGGACTGTTTGAAGAAGGATAGTTTTACTCTCATATTAACAAGTGTGGATTTGTTGGTGTTTTGGTGCTAGCCACTCATATAATGATCCTGGTGATAAGAGGAACAGAAATTCTAAGGAAAGTTTAAGGGCTTAGGAGTCTAAGGCGAGAAAAGTAGCAAACAAGTGAAAAAGGGGCTGGGACAATGGAAACTTCCATTTTTATTTTAGATACTTCTATTTTAGCTGAATGTACTGTTTTGCCTTTGTAATATAGACAAGTTCACACAATTAAAAAATGACTAACTAAAAGCATTAAAATGTACCATGAATAATGGAGGGAAAAGGAGAAAGAAAAAAAAATCTAAATAGTTTAATTCTTTTCACTTATGGACAAACTTATTATTTTCTCATTGCGACTTTCCATCCATGCTTAGTCTCCAAAGAATGAGCAAATGAATGAGCTTATGTGTTTTAGGAAACAGTGATTTTTTGGTGAGGAAGTACTCTCTCCTCTTCTCTCCTTTCTTCCTTTATCAAACTCCTCTCCTACAAAATGGAAACACTTCATGGAAGAAGCAGTAGTTCACATCTGTATCAAAGTATCAACAGATATCCACAGTCTAGTCCTATTTTCTTGCATTACACTTAAGTGGTTCAATCTTGACCCAAGCAGAAGACAGTAATTTAAATAGGTTATGAAGGCAGAAATATGTCATCCAAATATTTGGTCTTTATTCTCCTATCCAAGGATTTGTGTGAACCAAGTATGTTAGGAACCAAACAGAAAGAAGTGAGATTGAATGAGCCTGTCACATGCTCCTTACAGGCTCCTGGTCATTCCAGGGCATAAAAGAGGAGGTACTTAATTTTTTGAATAACCACATTCTGGTTTCTAAAGATTATGGATTCAAATGCCAACGCGATGATAACTGAATGTTGGTTATGACTAGTTAATCAGCTATCTTTTCATAAAAGGATGTCCAGGATAGTTACCTCAGCTATCTAAAATCCAGATCAACATATACATGAAGTTAGGATTGCTAGACCACCTCAGTATATGCCACTGGGGGTGCTGGGCATGTTTCTTTTTCCTAGTAATGATGGTAGGTTATATTAATCCAGCCACTGCTCATTTGCTCATAGGAATTAGAGCCATCATGTTCAACTAAACCATCTGACCTGAATAATGTATCTATTCACTAAAGGTAGAGAATAAGTGAGGAAGAGCATTTAATCAACTCTTATTATTTATAACCTATTTGAACTCTAAGCTTTGTTTCTTCCTTTTATTAAGTAAAAACTAAGAGCTAACTCATTGTACTAACGACTGGGGAAGAAAAACACCATTACTTTGAAAGAGATTACAGACTTTGGGAGTATACAAAATTTTTTTTAAAGATTTTATTTATTTTGTAGAGATGGGGGGGGAGGAAAAGCAGAGTGAGAGGGACTAGCAGACCCCGCCCCCCCCCACCAACACAGAGCCCAAGGGGGGGCTCAATCCCACAACCCTGAGATCATGACCTGAGCCGGAATCAAGAGTTGGACGCTTAACTGAGACACCCAGGTGCCCCAGGAGTATACAAATTTATACGTGATTATTAAGGGAAGCATGATATAAATGGCAAACAAAAGTAAAAAGAAAATTCAATAGGTATAGGAGAGCAAGAAGGGTTAATTTAGTCGAGAGAAACTGAGGTAAAATCTCAGTTTTGATAGACCTTGAGGAATAAGATTTCAGAAAGCAGTAATGGGGTGACAGGCATGAATGATTTAGAAAGTGAGGAGTGATCCAAGGTTTAAGTATAAGATTGGCTCTGAGACTGAAAGGTATGTTGAGCTCAGACTGTGGAAGACCCAAATATTGAATATGGATTAATTCTGAGGCATCAAAAAAATTTTTTTAAGATTTACTTATTTTAGAGAGAGAGAGAGAGAGAGAAAGAGAGAGAATGAGTGGGAGGGGCAGAGGGAGAGAGAATCTTAAGCAGACTCTGCACTGAGCATGGAGCCCTACATGGGGCATGATCTCATGACCCTGAAATCAAACCTTAACAGAAATCAAAAGTCAGACACTTATGACTGCCTGGGTGGAACCCTGGGTCATCAAAAGTTTCTGACTGAGGGAGTAAACTAATTTACAAATCTATTTAGAAAAATAAAGAGCAACATTGTAGAGGATGCATGGGAAGAAAGAAAAGAGGCTGATGGGGGAGGTAATAGCAATACTATGGGACCAGACAGAATGGCCCATACTTGAGAGATGTGTAGAGGGTAGGCTTATTTATTTATTTAAAGATTTATTTATTTATTTATTTATTTATTTATTTATTTATTTGAGAGACAGAGAGAGCACAAAAGTGGGCACAGAGGGAGACGGAGAAGAAGACTCCCTACTGAGTGGGGAGCCCGATGTGGGGCTCGATCCCAGGACCCTGGGACTGAGACCGAAGCTAAAGACAGATGCCCAACTGACTGAACCACCCAGGCGCCCCGAGGGTAGGCTTATTTACATGGCTTAGTAAGTGACTGACTGGGAAGAGGAGGCAGGGAGAAGGAAGAACCGATTCTAAAGAGTTTCACGACAAGGAGATCTGGTGCATGGTAATGCATGAAGATTTGATGTATGGTAATGCATGAAGATTTGGTGCATGGTAATGCATGAAGAGACACCGGGGTAAAGCAGGTTTTGGTTAGAAAGACAATGATTTCTTTTTCAGCCTTCCTGAATGCGAGTGCCTAAGGGATATTCAAAGAGAGATGTCCGATCTGGCAGGCAACCAAAAATATGAGGCTGAAGCTTGGGTTAAGAACTGAGGATTAGAATCTAGTTTGGGGGTTCACCTCCTGGAGTCATGGAACGAGATGAGATTCCACAAGGAGAGAGAAAAAAAACAGGAGGGCAGAGATCAGGAAGAAAAGTGGACAACAACAGAACCATCTCAGGCAAAAGGGAGCAAGAGAGACTAAGAAAAGTGGAACTGAAGCCAATTAACGTTGTCTCCTATAAATAACTGAGAAAAAGATTTAGGAGGACACAACATTAGAGCATTATTTCCATTATCTATGTGCTCCCTGACCCTGCCCAGCTAGTTAGTTGAGATTCAGTCCAGTTCTCTAAAATTTAATTATGGAACCAAAGATTCACACAATTTGTACCTACTATCTTTACTTGTCTCATGGAGGTACTCATCTGTTAGCTCCGAAGTACACATTCTTTCTTGTACACTCTTGCTCCCAAAAAGATTTCTAGAGTCCCTACCATATTTCTCAGAGCTTCCTTCCAAAGATCCAATTATGTAACTTCCCGATTAAAGCCTTATCCATGTTAAAGCTGAAATTATGTTAACATTAACCATAATGTAGTTTCAAACTAATTAGTTATTCCCTAAGCTAAAGTAGACAAAACTATTTTTATTTTTATTTATTTATTTATTTTTAAGATTTTTATTTATTTATTCGACAGAGATAGAGACAGCTAGTGAGAGAGGGAACACAAGCAGGGGGAGTGGGAGAGGAAGAAGCAGGCTCATAGTGGAAGAGCCTGACGTGGGGCTCGATCCCATAACGCCGGGATCACGCCCTGAGCTGAAGGCAGACACCCAACCGCTGTGCCACCCAGGCGCCCCAGACAAAACTATTTTTAACATTTTTAAAAAATATTAGACAAAACTTTTTAAAAGTAAACTATCCATGTTCCTAACATGGATAAGGATGCTTATTTAGAAACAGCCATAAAACCAAGGGCAGCTCTGTTTTACTAAGCAGTCCATTAAGTGATAAATGACTATTTAATCAGGAAGTTTTAAAGGGCACCTAAAAAAGCCCAGGTCAATCTTAGACACTTCCCCTCCACTCCCATCTTCCTATACCATTAAGGACCAGGCTGCCTGCCCTATGCTATTAGAGATCTAGAAGGATCTTTCTTTATTCGAGGAGTCTTTCTCTACTCTGACCAGCCACAGAGTGATAGGCTTGTTCTGACCCATCTCTCGCCAGACATTTATGAGAAAAAAGTCTCTCACCAGATCCTTACACATAATCAGCATTTTTGTTTGCTGCAATCCCAGTCATTTCCTACCTTAGGCCAGTTTCGACACGCACCACGCTTTTGCACTGAATCGACATTGTGTGTGCTGGCATGACATCAGCCGTCCTGCCTCTAACAGGGTCTCTGAGGAGGAGGCTTACAATGGTGCTTTGAGTCACAACAAAACCCCTTCCTCTCTATTTAGGATTTCTGACATTTTTTTCCCCTTCCACTTAAAATTCTTCTTCCCATTAAAAAAAAAAAAAAAAAAACCTAAAAAATTTTTTTTTTTTATTAAGACCATAAAGGAGAAAGAGCGAGTTGGCAGGCCTAGAGGACTAAAAATTGAGAGGGATGAGAGTTTAAGGAGTCATAAAACTGCTTTGTGGTTACATCTTTTGCCAACTGGTTCCAGTGTTAAAATAGAGCTAAAACTCATGCACAGGAAAGGGTTCTAGGTTTGCAAACCTTTAAAAATTCTTACTACATCCTCGAAATAGATGATCCTTTAAGCACCCAAGAACTTTTCAAGGCAGGAAAGCTATAGCCACTGCAAGTTACAGGAAGAGATAAACTAAGTCACGTCAAACATAACTGAAGATTATAGGACGAGTTAGCGAGTTTTTGTCTCAGAAAGAAGGTCTTATACCATTACTTCACACATGTAGGGATTTGGGCCAAGTATTTAGCTTAAAAATTTTCAGCTTTCCCATCTAGATGGAATCTAGAGAAAACGATGGCTTTGCTTCCTGTCAGATCTGTTTATTTCATTATAATGACTGTTGTAACAAACCGTCCCCATGTACAAAGCCAGATATGCAGGAAAGTATGAGAAAACTGGAAAAATTTACCAGTTCTGCCGCCCCTGGATTGTGTTATAAGTCACCAGCATATGTAACTCATTTTCTAGTTAAGTAATTCCCTCTGGGTACCCGGTCTGCAATCCACACGAAGGATCAAATTTCATTAGCAGTGGTAGGAAAATGCAACCCTGTGCATTTGCAAGTCAAAACTCCTGAAGGCTACAGCTAGTCTGGCTATCCTCATTGATTTTTCCTGGGAGAGGATTTTAGCTGATATAAAACATTTGTTGGAAAGCACAGATGAGGCAGTTGAGAAGAGAAGGAGTAAGCTAGCGAAGAGACAACTAAGCCTCAGTCTTAATGTTAAACTCCGGCCTTAACGCTCAGCCTGCAGCTGTGTCCAAGCGGAGAGAGAGTCGGCAGTAATTCCACCCCCCAAAGCTACAAATGACAAAAGGCAAAGGAAGACAAATTAAAAGGGCAAGCATACAAAAACACAAAATCTAATCGGCACCAAACTCTCTTCATTTTTAGATATGAACCTGCATCCCAGCGTGTGCTTGCTTTCACGTGAAACTGGGTCAAAGATCCGGAAATCTTAGCATCTATGTAGATAATTCGAGACTTTTAGTTAATTCATTTAATTCTGAATCAAAAGACATACCGGCCACCACTCAAACTGTCTAGATCAGAAAAACAGCTTTGTTTAATCACTTGAATCGGCTTTCTCAAGTCTGCCATCGGCCCAGTCCTTACCTTGGTTTGAGTTGGTTCACCTTTCTCAAACATCATCTTAAGCCTGTTCAGCGGAACATTGTATTTCTCTATTTTGTTTGCGGCTTCTGTGTTTTCACTGATTTCAGGTTTTCCTACTTCATGCCTGGATTCTCCTAGACAATTTTCCATTTTTTTACTTTCTTTCAAGTGGTCTTTAAGACGCTCACTGTCCTCAGTGCGGGGATACGGACACTGAGTAAGGGCTTCAGGAGGTGATCCGAATCTAGGTCTGGGGTGGGCTCGTTCTTCCTGGTCAGCTTCGGCCTCAGAGGCAGAGCTTCTAGCCACTTCACCGGCAGGATGGTTGCCTCCGTGTCTGACCTCAGCGCTGCTGTTTCGCAGGGAGTCTGTGTGAGGCTCTGTTCCCAGGGCTGGGTTCTCCCACTTCTTCTTTAACACAGTCAGGATTCCCCTCCTGCAGTGCTGGGGGAGATTTTCAGTGTTCTAGAAGAACAAGAAGTAAGTGCCAGTTATAACTTGCCTGTTGAAACATTCAAACATGTTCTTTGTAAAATGAAAGTTAAAACCCTAAGCTGCTCCTGGTCCACTGGCGTTTCACACAGCTGTGAACAGTTACAGCCCTGCCACATGGAGAAAGCATCCACCCCGGGAGACGGAGAGGGGAAGAGAGAAAAAGTCAGGAGCTGAAGCAGGAAGTGATAAAACAGGATAGCCTTATAAGGACAAAATGAGAAGAAAGGAGAGCCCAGATCTAATGACAGTTACATTGGAGACGAGGGATTTTTATCCAAAGATTAATAAGGAAAACAAGAAAGAGGAAGCAAAATACTCGGTACTTTTAAACACCGCAGATATGCATTAATACAAGTTCATCGTTACATACCACAGAATTACATGGGGAATCCTGCTGGTTTTTTTTTTTCTTTTAAATATGACAAAGACGCAGTATAGCTGAAACTAGGCAATACCGTAACTGTGGATAGTATCATCAAGGATTGAAACTATATGTAGAAATGTAGACAACTCACCACACGTATTTGCATAGATGATATTTCACCATATCTGACATAATCTACATGCATATGAACAAATGTTATTTTCACATAAGAACCTAATCCTCTTTTTTTCCTCTGCTCTTCTCTACATGTTTGTCCACGTGTAAATTCTCAGTTATCAGAAAATTTACTATTTCACAGACCTTCTGGTAGAAAAATATCCAGGCTTCACATGAAAACACTACCCAACCCACTTTCTTTCTTTTTTTTTTTTTTTAAAGATTTTATTTATTTATTTGACAGAGATAGAGAACAGCCAGCGAGAGAGGGAACACAAGCAGGGGGAGTGGGAGAGGAAGAAGCAGGCTCACAGCGGAGGAGCCTGATGTGGGGCTCGATCCCAGGACTCCGGGATCACGCCCTGAGCCGAAGGCAGACGCTTAACCGCTGTGCCACCCAGGTGCCCCCCAACCCACTTTCTTGACTGAAGGACACACATTTACACATCTAAGTAAAGTCACGTTTACCTGGGTCAAAACGTAATTAATTTATACATACAGGATTGCAAACATCCTGGGAACAGCCACCACTGTTCCACAATAACAGAGGAAACATGCTCGATGAAGTAAAATTCAATGTCCCATACTCTGAAAGCGTTCCTATAGATAAACCGAGCAGTACCACCTCCCAACAAGCCACAAACTCCAATACCTCCGTGCCCTCCGTTCCTGTGGTCTGTGACTCACCCGTCTTCCAACTAAGGAAGAAAGGACAAACCACCTAGGACTGAAAGACTTCCGGGAATTAAACAGGATTAGCAGCTATATTGGGAATTAAGTCTCTCACCCTGTTACTCCTCTGAATACACTGCACGAGCTGCTTCATCAAACAGCACCAAGGTCTGAAAAAAAAAACTTACGGAGGACAACTGCTTGATTTGAGGGTTTAAATCTTTATTGACAAGATGATTCATTGGTGGAAGAATGAATGGATCAGGGATACAAGAAGCGCGAAAAGTTTTCTTGCTGGAAAAGAATTAAACTGCTCTGGACGCTGGTGCTGCCTTATCGCCGGCAGCATGCTTTGCTGGATGCCAGCTCCTGACACACAATGGATGAGTCAGCTGGGTCTCCAACTGCACCTGCCCTGCCCTTGTCCTGCCTAAACAAGAGCCCTGGGGCGCCTGGGTGGCACAGCTGTTAAGCGTCTGCCTTCGGCTCAGGGTGTGATCCCGGCGTTATGGGATCGAGCCCCACATCAGGCTCCTCTGCTATGAGCCTGCTTCTTCCTCTCCCACTCCCCCTGCTTGTGTTCCCTCTCTCTCTGGCTGTCTCTATCTCTGTCAAATAAGTAAATAAAATCTTTAAAAAAAAAATTTTTAAACAGGAGCCCTGACACTCTAAGTGGCATTTTGCCTTGGCAACTGGACACTACTTTTCTCACTGATCATGTGATCCAAGTATATTTATTGACATGGAAAGATGCTCATAAGACACTTCTGAGTGGAAAAAAGCAAATTTTAAGACCACAGGGACGCCTGGGTGTCTCAGTTGGTTAAGTGTCTGTCTTCAGCTTAGGTCATGATCTCAGGGTCCTGGGATGGAGCCCCGCGTCAGGCTCCATGCTCAGCAGGGAGCCTGCTTCTCCCTCTGCCTGCTGCTCCCCCTGCTTGTACTCTCTCTTTCTCTCTCTCACAAATAAACAAAATCTTAAAAAAAAATTTTTTTTAAGACACATAATCCTATTTTATAATACAAATGTGTATTTATAAATAAAAACATAAAAGTCTGGAAGAAAAGACATCAGGATGTTAACAAGGTTACCTTTGGCTCATGGATTATGGGCATTTGTATATTTTTTTTTTGTTTCTTTTTACAATAAATGTGTATTCATTATGTAACACAAATGAATAAAAAATAGAACTATATATCATCTTCCTATCACGAAAATCTACAGAATATTAAAATGTTTCAATGTTACTATAAGCAGCTCGAAAATGACCATTTCTCCTTTACTTATGATGACCAGGAAGAGAGGGATCTGTTGAATGGAGTACCAGCAGTGTCCCAAAAAGGGCCTGGGTGGAGGACATCCCTTAGGGGGCATTGTAACAAGGAATAAGTGTGCTCTTTTATTAAAAGGAGTTCTTTTTTTTTTTAATCTTTTTTTTTTTTAAAGGTTTTTATTTATTTATTTGAGAGAAAGAGAGCATGAGCAGGGGGGAGTGGGAAGAGGGAGAAGCAGGCTCCTCACTGAGCAGGGAGCCCGATGTGGGCCTCAATCCCAGGACCCTGGGATCATGACCTGAGCCGAAGGCAGACGTTTGCTTAACTGACTGAGCCACCCAGGCACCCTTTATTAAAAGGAATTCTTAAGGGTACACGTTCAAAAGTGTTTAAGTGGGGACAAAAAGGGCTGTCTGGTCTGACAGCATGAAAGGTGCCACACCCTGAAATCACTCCTGGCAATATACCCAGGCAATGCCAAGTGTGCAGGTCTTTAGGACCCAAAGAGAGCAAAAATGGGGAAGAAGCAGTGATTTGGGGGAGGAAAAAGCAGCAAGAAGGTACAGAACAGCAATAGCTACAACAGTCTGGGCTGCACAATGGCAAGAGTATTGTATTTAGATGGCCTGGGTTATCACTGGAGAAGGGATTACAAACCGCTTCTATTTTCTACAATGAACATATGTTACTAGTCGATTCTAGCCCCACCCAGACAAGTGACCTTGGGCAAGTTTAATTTCTGAAACCATACTGGGCTATTGTGGAGAACAGATGTGCCTACATTAAAGCGTGTAGTGTAGTATTTGACATAAATAAAGCACCCAGTAAGTGGTGACAATTAATATTAAGTGGGTGGTCCTCCCTACTCCTCCAGCCACATCTCATGATGATCCACCACCGTACCCAGTCACCTCCCAAATTCTGAACTTGGGTTACAGTCTCTTACTGTTCCTTCTATTCTCTCTATAGTCTCCACTGTTCCAGAGTGGGGGTGTGGGGCACATAGTAAGGTGAAATTCTAGTTGGTTTTAACTTTTTCCCAAGTATTTTCCTAGAAGAGGCCATGGGAAGTCATGGCGGCTACAAGTTTTCAAGGGCCCCAGTGGTTGCTACACGACCACAGCCGCCTCTCTCAAGTGTGACATCCAGCACGCTGTTCATTCTACCCAGCAAGGCTGGGAATCTTGGCAGATTTGCCTCTGGACCGTAACTGGCTTCCTGAATCCTGATTAGATACAACCTGGAAATGCAACACAATGTCTTTTCTGCAGGAGCATTTGACTTGGAATTGGGATGTGTCCCAGCACTGTCCATCTGAGATGTATGACCATAGATAAATCCTTTCCTCTCTTTGGGTCTCTGTTATTCCACCATTAAAATGAAGAGGCTGGGACCAACGAGCATTAGTGCTGAAATCTTGGCAGGGCTATCTTCATCTTAAAAGC
The DNA here is from genome assembly GCF_002007445.2 of Ailuropoda melanoleuca. Classification (NCBI taxonomy): domain Eukaryota; kingdom Metazoa; phylum Chordata; class Mammalia; order Carnivora; family Ursidae; genus Ailuropoda; species Ailuropoda melanoleuca. The sequence goes on from NC_048233.1 coordinate 40,261,686, forward strand.
TGAGGGCGTTGGGTAGGAGTTAGCAGTGCAGCTGCAAACATGGGACTACTGAGATACACAGCCCCCAAGGAAGGGAAGAAATTCCTAGGCTGAGAGCTTCCCAGAAAAGTGGTAGACAGTCGTCATGGAGAGGAGTGCCCAAACTGTACGGATTTCAAGATGTGGCATATTGCATGCTTGAAAGGAACCTGAAGATATAACTGATGGCAGTATTAATGGTCTGTGTTTCTCTTTCCTAGATATAAGTGGAAGAAGAAGGAAAAGGGAAAAGTAAATTTCTGGAAAACTAGGCTATCGTGTAACCTGACCCACTATTTACTGAAGGAATAAATGTACCCACTTGCTTCTGAATGTTTCTCTTAACTTGCTTTCCATGACAGAAATGTAAGTATTTCCTCTGGTCAGTCACTTCTATAAATTTATATGGATATTTCTCCCTGTTCTTCAGGAGACAATTCAGGCTTCTGGTGGATCTTAAAAGCAACCCTCTGTCATTAGTGGAAAAACTGGTAGATCTGAATAAATTCTATAGTTTAGTTAATAGCATTGCGCCAGTTAATTTCTTAGTTTTGATAAATGTTTGAGAGTTATGCCAGATGTTAACATTGGGGGGGGGTAGGTGGAGATACATGGGAGCTCTCTGTACTATCTTAAGAACTCTACTGTAAATCCGAAATCATTTCAAAATAAAAAGTTTCCTTAAAAAAAACAAAAAAAAGTAACGCTCCCTCAACTTTGTATGTTCCTCTAGCTATTGCTGTCTCTTGCACTTTATAGTTAAGGGTCTTGAAAGCACTGTCTGTATTTGCTGTTTCCACTTGCTCGCTCTCCAGTCATGCTAACCTTATCATCCAAACATTTCTGAAGGAGCTCTAGACAAGATCACCCATTACCTTTTTAACATTTTCATTTTATTATCTTATTTTTAACTTCCTATTTTCTCAATTACAAAAGTAATAAAAGGGGCGCCCGGGTGGCTCAGTCCGTTTAGTGTCCAACTCTTGATTTTGGCTCAGGTCATGATCTCAAGGTTGTGGGATTGAGCCCAGAGTCAGGCCCAGCGCTGAGCATGGTGCCTGCTTGAGATTCTCTCTCCCTCTCCCTCTGCCCTTCACCTCCTTCAGTCACTCTCTGTTTAAAAAAATAAATTAATAAAATAAAATAATAAAACTTATGGGGGGAGTCACAATCAATATAGGAATGTATACATGTCTTGAATATATACTCTAATTTTCCCTATTTGACTTCCTTATCCCTTCCCATCAAGATACCCACTGCCAACAGTTTGGTGCATAAGCTCTCAACTTTTTGCCCCTTTTTTAATATACTATATGTATTTTTTAGATATTATAAATATATATATTTACGTGGGAAGATACCTAAAAGCATGTTATGTGTTTAAAGGCAAGATGTGGAACAGCACAGTATGGTTACTATACTATTACTACCAGTGTATGAGAGCTCATATTTCCTCACATACTGAATATTATCTAAGGAAAAATCTGCCAACTGTTTAGATTATAATTTATATTTCATGGTTACTTTAATTTACATTTTTTTATTATTAGTGAGACTAAGCATTTTTTCATATGTTTATTGTTTCTTCTTTAATTACCTGCTCACATCCTTTTACCTCAACTGGCAAATGCAATGGACACTTCTGCTTTATTTTATTGATCTCTCTATAGCATTTGACACTACTGACCACTCCCCCCCTTTAAAAATTCCTTCCTTTCATGGCTACTGTGAGATACCCCCCCTTTTTCCCCTAGATTTCTTCCCATTTCTCTGGTCACTCCTCAGTCTTTTTTACGGGTTTCTCTTCCTCTGTTCCCCCTCCCCCCCCACACATGCTGGGGTCCCTCAAGGTTCCATCTTAGGTCCTCTTTGCTCACTTACCTATTCCCTGTAGATGATGTCATCTACCTTTTGGTTTTACCCACCAGTTGCCTATTGATGACTCATACCCTATAACTCTACACAGATATCTCTTCTTACCTGGTATTCCACCTGGGAATCCTAGAGGCATCTTAAACTCATCCTCGTCTAAGGCTGAAGTCTCCTTTCTCCTCTCTTTACCCCTCACCCTTTAATTTGTTTCTTTTCCTGAATCCTCCATTTTGGTGAATGTGACAATTATCTTTTCAAACATCAAATGTGCCTGTTCTCATGTCTCCATGCTGTGCAAGTGTCACTTCCTCTGCCACTTCTTTGCCCTTTGCTTAGTTAATTCCTATCTGTCCTTTGGGTTTAGTCAGGCACCACTTCTGGGAAGCCTTACTTGACATGGCATAGCCAGGTTATGAGTTTCTCCTAAATCCTCCCCCAGCACCATGAGGATTTCTCTAACATGGTACTAATTGCACTGGGATTATAAACTCTATTTTCTAAACTCTAAATAGTCTCTTGAAGGCAAGGACCACATCTTATTCCTCTTTGTATCTTCAGCACCTGGCACCTAATAGATGCTCCATACATGTTTGTCTGCCACTCTAGAAATCTATCTACACTGTCTTGAAGCTACTCCGTTAGGCCTTTATCCCACCGCTCCCGAACAGCACACGATTACCAATGACCTTCACGTTGCCAAATCCAATGGTCAGTTCCCAGCTTCTCTGTGTGTTTGACTCTGCTAACAACTCTCCTTTTAGAAGCATCTTCTTCGGGGCGCCTGGGTGGCACAGCGGTTAAGCGTCTGCCTTCGGCTCAGGGTGTGATCCCGGCGTTATGGGATCGAGCCCCACATCAGGCTCCTCTGCTATGAGCCTGCTTCTTCCTCTCCCACTCTCCCTGCTTGTGTTCCCTCTCTCACTGGCTGTCTCTATCTCTGTCAAATAAATAAATAAAATCTTAAAAAAAAAAAAAAAGCATCTTCTTCACTTGGCTTCTGGCACCCATTCTCTTGTTTCTACTGCTATTTCACCAGTTGCTCCTGCCCAATTTCCTTTGCTGGTTTCTCCTTAACTCTCTAACTCTGAAACATCAAGGTGCTCCTGAGCTCTGTCCTCAGACCTCTTCTCTTCTATCTACATCCAACAAGTGATCTCATACATCTCAAGTCTTTATATACCACTGATCCTTCGATGCACACACATCTCACCTCCAGCCTGCATCTCTTCCAGTTCCAGATTTATATATACAAGTTCTTTTTTTTTTTTTAAGATTTTATTTATTTACTTGACAGAGAGAGACAGCCAGCGAGAGAGGGACCAGAAGCAGGGGGGAGCGGGAGAGGAAGAAGCAGGCTCCTAGCGGAGGAGCCTGATGTGGGACTCGATCCCATAATGCCGGGATCACGCCCTGAGCCGAAGGCAGACGCTTAACCGCTCTGCCACCCAGGCGCCCCAATATATATACAAATTCTTATATAACATCTCTACTTGGATGTCTTTAAGGCATTTCATATTTAACATGCCCCAAAACTGAGCTGCTATCATTTTCCCTTCTCTCAACCTGCTTTTACTATAGTCTTTTCCATCTCAATTAGTGGTATTTTTCCAGGTGTTTGAGTGCAAACCACTGTTGCCACTCACAAGTCCTCTTTCTCTACTTTCAGTATAAATCCTGACCACTTCTCGTCACCTATATTAGCTACTACTCCAGTGCAATCCATTATCATCTCTTGCCTAAATCACTGAATTGTCTTATAATTTGTCTCCATGCTTCTGCCATTGTTCCTACAGTTTCTTCCTCCTCTTTTTAAAATTTAAGTCAGATCACAACACTCCTTTGCACAGAAACCCTCCAAAGGCCCCCATGTGATCAGAATTAAAGCCCAGGTCCTCAGAGTGGCTCTCTATGACTTTGCTTTTCCTACTTCTAAAACATGTTAAGAATGTTCCTGCCTCAGAACATTTGCATATGCTCTTCCTTTCACCTGAATCATTCTTCTCCCTGGTTCATATCCTCAGATCTCTGCTCCAACGTCCCCTCATCAGAGGCTTTCCTGGACCACCCTACATTCTATTCCTCTTACCCACTTTGCATTGTTTCTTAGCACTAATCACCACCCAAAACAATTTCTTTATTGTTCATCTCTCCCATTACCACGTAAACTCCATGATGGCCAAACTGTCATCTGTATTTGTGCCTAAAACAGTGCTTGTCACGTTGTAGGTGATCTGTGAATGCTTGCTAAATGGATGAGTGAAAGGAAAGAAGGAAGGAGGAAAGGAGGCAGGGAAAAAATAACAGGCAGGAGAGAGAGGAGGAGGAAAGAAAAGAAACCAACAGTTGAGTGAAATGATGGTAGCTTTTGCTTACAGTGTGCCAGAGGGGATCCATTTTTTAATTACAGGAAAATTAAGCCAAAGACCTGGTCAGCATTACCCCCTGAGAGAGAACAAATTGACAGGGGCACGTTATGTACTAATTTAAATAGGTTGGGTACTATAAACTGCCAGGAGGATATTTTTGCAATGCCAGTCAAATTAAAGAATTCTTAACCAAATATGTGAGGTTTTTTCCGCATAAGATTAAATCAAGTAAGATTTCAAAAGAAATACACTCTCCAGCCCAGCTGGAGGCTAGCCAGCGGGGAGAGTGCAGAATGGTTATGAGCAGAGAGCTTGTTCTAAGGTTTTAGCCTTTGATGGATCCTGCAGCTGAGAAATTTGCTAACTAGAGTGGGTCAAGAAGTGTGCTTTAAACAAAGAACCCAGAGGATGACAACAGCTGCACAGCTGCTACCATTTAAATGCAGAACTATAGAAATCCTGGCTGTTTGGTTTGGAACAAGGGCTGAAGCCTAGAGGACCCTGTATTCTAACTTGAGCTGAAGGAGTAAGCCATTTCACTAACCTCAGGCAAAGCACTTGGCCTTCTATCTTTCACTCAACTCAGGGAAGGAAAAAAAGGGTTCAAAAGGAGAACTTGAGTGGAAAAATAAGATTCCCTGCACCCGAGCCACATTCTCCTGAGTAAATGGCACACAAATCAGAGCAGCTGGCACCCATGCCCGGCTCAGCTGACATGCAGCCCAAGCCCCGCGGAGGCTGCAGGTGGCTGGGCCACACAGACTCCCCTCCGGAAGTCCCACCTGCCCCAGGGCTTCTCAATACTTACACGTCTCCTCTTTTCCATGTTTGCTTCTTCAGCTGCTTTCTGGTACCTTCAGAGAAGAAGGGGAGAAAGAGAATGTCCTCAGATTAAATTTATATTTTTACTTTTTAAATCTTTAAGAAAACAACTTCTGCCTACATATTTCTGCCAGCAAGTGTCTTTAATCAACTCTATCAGAAGAAGCACAAAATCAGAGCGGCCCTCCCTTCCTGCATGGATCCAAGGCGAAGAGGTCAAATGCTGGGAAATAACTAGGTAGAGCAGAAAGTCTGGGGTTAGAGTCCTACTTCATTCACTCATTTACTGTGATATCTGGCAAGTCTCAGTTTCCTTATCTAGAAAATGGCTTTATATATCTATTTTCCAGGTTGCTTTGAAGATTGAGATCACGTGTGTAAAAATGCTTCAGAATTAGTCATAGGATATAACATTGCATTGATCGGAGGATGCACATTTCCCCCGCACTATTGTCTCTGGAATCTTATAATTCTTGCCAAATGATGGAGAAGTAGTCATACTGCCTGGTCATGTGTGAATTTAATCTAAGTTGTTGGTATTGTCACTTTAGCTCAATGTATTTGATGGTATTGCACATGTTTTAAATGCCACTTAAAATGTCTTTAAAGAAATTACACTATGATTTCGTATTTAAAGAAAAACTACTTTATTGTTTAGGATACATGAGAAAAGTTTATGCGCTAAGCAAGCATCGGTCCTTTTAATTGGCAGTATTTTTTCTTAGTGACGCATAAAATAGTGGCAAGGCTACAGTGGATGGCATCTTAGATTTGATAAACAGGCATATATGATTTAATTATTTTAATTTTATTATTACTTTTATTATTTTTATTACTTGGATCAGAAGATCCCTGAGAAACGACTGAAGTCCCAGAGCTTTTCAGGGGAGATCTGGTTTTCTCCATTTGAAGACAAAGATGGGCTGGGAGGTGTAGGCTGCAGCAAATCCCCAGACCACCCAGAACAACCTTCACCTAGCTTCCTCAGGGTCTCTGAGTCAAGCACGGAAAGGCCTTGTACCCAGAGAAGCCCCATCCCGTGACTCTCCTTAAGCCTACATGCCTACCACTCAGCACCAATCCTACCCTAGAAGAGGGCCATTTGTTCTGTCTTAAGGTAGAATTGCTCAATTTCACAAGACATTTGGGGAAGGAAAAGGAGGTGAGAGAAAAAGATAAAAAGCAGAATGGGGAAGGGCCCATGCCTCTACCAAAACCAACTTTCAATTAAAAAAATACCCTCATAAGTTCAGAACTTTCTTGGTGTGTGTGTTAAACAGAATAACCTTATTCAAAATGAAGGACAGAAAAATGCCCTGGTTCTGGTATATATATATTTCAAATACAGACAAAGACTTCTCAACAAGGTGCCACCATTGCTTACCTGCTATGTAACCTCGGTTACATCGCTCCATTTACTTTTACTTGGGCCTCATCTACAGAATTAAAATGACTATATGAGAAGATTTCTAAGGTCTCTTCCAGTTCTGTCACTGTTTAAATTTGAACAATCAGATATTAATAAGCGTCTCATTCACCAGGCTGGGAATCACTCTGCAACTGAGCAAAGCTTTCTAATAAAGTAGGGTGAACGACTTCCAAAAAATCTCTGGTATTTCTTTGACCATAAATAGGTTATGGAAGATAATGGGCAAGTGACAAGCTGGGAAGATACCTGGCAACTTATATTACAGACCAAAGGCTAATATTCCTAAATTAAAAAAAACTGTTACAAAGAATGATTACCCAACATTTGCATCAACATGGATGGGACTGGAGGAGATTATGCTAAGTGAAATAAGTCAAGCAGAGAAAGACAATTATTATATGGTTTCACTCATTTGTGGAACATAAGAAATATGATATGGTTTCACTTATTTGTGGAACATAAGAAATAGCAGGGAGATCGTTAGGAGAAGGAAGGGAAAAATGAAGGGGGGGTAAACAGAGGGGGAAATGAACCATGACAGACTATGGACTCCGGGAAACAAACTGAGGGTTTTAGAGGGGAGGGGAGTGGGGGGACGGGCTAGCCCGGTGAAGGGTATTAAGGAGGGCACGTATTGCATGCAGCACTGGGTGTTATATGCAAACAATGAATCATGGAACACTACATCAAAAACTAATGATGTACTGTATGTGGCTAACACATTGTAATAAAAAAAAAAAAGAACTCTTACGAATCAATAAGAAAACCACAAACAACTTCATAGAAAAATGGGCCCAGGTACAAACGTACAGTTCACAAAAAGGATATCAAATGGCTCTTAAACAAAAAGGATGTTCAATTTCAAAATGAAAATTCAAACAACACTAAAATTCTTTACCTTTGACATAGGAAGAGATTTTTTTTTTTAAGCTAATATACAGGAATGCCTGGGTGGCTCAGTCAAGCATCTGCTTTGGCTCAGGTCATGATCCCAGGTTCCTGTGATCGGTCCGCATTGGGCTCCCTGCAGGGAGCCCGCTTCTCCCTCTAACTGCCGCTTCCCCTGCTTGTGCTCTCTCTCTCTCTGACAAATAAATAAAATCTTAAAAAAAAAAAAAGGCTAATGTACTGATAGTAAATTAATAAAACCTCTATGGAGGGCATTTTGTCAATTTTATAAAAATCACAAAAGCACAAATGTTGTGATTCATTAATTTTGTTTCAGAATTTGTCCTACAGATATATTCATACAGGCAAAAATGACTTTTATGTTAGACTATCTGTCATAGCATTAAATGTAGTAACGAAAGACTGAAAACAAGCTGAATGACCATTAGCAGAAGACTGGCAAAGAAATTATAATCTACTCATGTATGGAATACTATGTAGCTATAAAAAGAAAAAGGGATGGTGGTGACGGCTGCACAACAATGTGAATGTTCTTAACATACTGAATTGTATACTTAAAAATGGTTAAAATGATAAATGATAAGTTATGTATATTTTACCACAATTAAAAAAACACAACAAAACAGTGTGATATTGGCGTAAAGACAGACATACAGATCAATGGAATGGAATAGAGCCCAGAAATAAACCCTCACATATATAGTTCAAAGGCTTCTCAACAAAGGAGCCAAGACCATCTAACAGGGAAAGGACGGTTTTTAAACAAGTATTGCAGGCAAACTGGATATCCTGGAGCAAAAAAAAAAATGAAGTTGGACCCTTACCTAACACCATATACAAAATTAAGTCAAAATGGATTAAAGACCTAAGTGTAAGAACTAAAACTATACAGGGGCGCCTGGGTGGCACAGCGGTTAAGCGTCTGCCTTTGGCTCAGGGCGTGATCCCGGCATTCCGGGATAGAGTCCCACATCGGGCTCCTCTGCTGTGAGCCTGCTTCTTCCTCTCACTCCCCTGCTTGTGTTCCCTCTCTCGCTGGCTGTCTCTATCTCTGTCGAATAAATAAATAAAATCTTTTAAAAAATTAAAAAAAAAAAGAACTAAAACTACACAACTCTTAGAAAAAAATAGGGACTGAGCATCATGACACTGACTTTGGCAATAATTTCTTGGAATAAAAGCACAGCAACAAAAGAAAAAGTAGACAAACCGAACTTTAACAAAGCCTGTGCGTCAAAGGAAACCATCAACAGAGTGAAATGGCAATCCATGAAATAAAAGAAAATATTCGCCCATCATATCTGATAAGGGATTAGCATCCAAAATACACCAATTTTTTAAAAATTGCAAATATGGGATAATATTGTATTCTTTTTATTTTTTTTTAAAGATTTATTTATTTCAGAGTGGAGGGGCAGAAAGAGAGTTGAGAACCTTAAGCAGCCTCCTCACTGAGCATGGAGCCCAACACAGAGTTCAATCTCAGGACACTGAGTTCATGACCTGACCCAAAACCAAGAGTCTGACACTCAACCGACAGAACCACCCATGCACCCCTGTACATACAATTCTGCATCTTTTTCCACTTTAGAAGAGCTGAATTTTCATTCAAGCAGTATGTTCTAAGCCCTAGAGAAAAGGAGTAAAAGAAATAACCCAAAGAGATACAGTTCCTGCTCTCAGACAGCTTACAGTTTAGACATTAAACACATAAGCACATGAATACAAACACACACACACACACACACACACACACCCCAAAAATCCTTCAAAGAAAAAGAACACAGTATTATGAAATAACCTAACAAAGGAACCAAATTGGGAAGGCAGTGGGTGGGGTGTGTGTGTTGCATGTGTGAAGGAAAGTCTTGTTGAAAAAATGACCTTTAGGGGCGCCTGGGTGGCACAGCGGTTAAGCGTCTGCCTTCGGCTCAGGGCGTGATCCCGGCGTTGTGGGATCGAGCCCCACATCAGGCTCTTCCGCTATGAGCCTGCTTCTTCCTCTCCCACTCCCCCTGCTTGTGTTCCCTCTCTCGCTGGCTGTCTCTATCTCTGTCAAATAAATAAATAAATAAAAATCTTTAAAAAAAAAAAAGAAAATTAAAAAAAAAAGAAAAAAAAAAGAAAAAAAAAAAGAAAAAATGACCTTTAGACTGAGATCTAAAGTTTGACCAGAGGAGTTAGCCAGGCAAAACAAGGTGGAGCGGTGGGGGAAAGCATTCCAGGCACAGAAAACTAGCACAGAGAAAGGCCCCAAGGCAAGAAAGTGTCTCTGGTGTATAAGGTACACAAACAACTCCAGTGTTGCTGGAGCACAGTGAGAAAGGGAGAGGGCAAGAGATGGTGCGGGGAGGCAGGCGTTTTATGTGCCATGGTGAGCATTTTGAACAGAATCCTAGGTACAAGGAATGGCCTCTGATCCAATTCATGTTTTTAAAAGAGTGTTCCACAAAAATAAACTCAAAATGGATGAAAGATCTAAATGTGAGACAGGAATCCATCAAAATCCTTGAGGAGAACACAGGCAACAACCTCTGTGACCTCGGCCACAGCAACTTCTTGCTAGACACGTCTCCAAAGGCAAGAGAAACAAAAGCAAAAATGAACTACTGGGACTTCATCAAGATAAAAAGCTTTTGCAGAGCAAAGGAAACAGTCAACACAACTAAAAGGCAACCCACGGAATGGGAGAAGATATTTGCAAATGTCTTATCAGATTAACGGCTAGCATCCAAGATCTATAAAGAACTCATCAAACTCAATACCCAAGAAACAAAAAAATCCAGTCAAGAAATGGGCAGAAGACATGAACAGACATTTCTCCAAGGAAGACATACAAATGGCCAATGGGCACATGAAAAAATGCTCCACATCACTTGGCATCAGGGAAATACAAATCAAAACTCCAGTGAGATACCACCTCACACCAGTCAGAATGGCTAAAATTAACAAGTCAGGAAACAACAAATGTTGGCAAGGATGCAGAGAAAGGGGAACCCTCTTACACTGCTGGTGGGAGTGTAAGGTGGTGCAGCCACTCTGGAAAACAGTATGGAGGTTCCTCAAAAGTTAAAAATAGAGCTACCCTACAACCTAGCAATTACACAACTAGGGATTTATCCAAAGGATACAAACATCATGATTCGAAGGGGCACATGCATCCCAATGTTTATAGCAGCAATGTCCACCATAGCCAAAATATGGAAAGAGCCCAGATGTCCATCAACTGATGAATGGATAAAGAAGATGTGGTATACATATACAATGGAATATTACTCAGCCATTAAAAAGAACGTAATCTTGCCATTTGCAACGATGTGAATGGAACTAAACAACTGAAATAAGTCAGTCAGAGAAAGACAAATACCATATGATTTCACTGATATGTGGAATTTAAGAAACAAAACTGATGAACATAGGAGAAGGGAAGGAAAAATAAGATGAAAATTGAGATGGAGGCAAACCATAGAGACTCTTAATCATAGGAAATAAACTGAGGGTTGCTGGAGGGGAGAGGTAGAGGGAAGGGATAATTGGGTGATGGGTATTAAGGAGGGGACTTGATGTAATGAACACTGGGTGTTATATGCAACTGATGAATCATTAAGCTCCTCCTCTGAAACTAATAAAAAAATTAAAAATAAAAAATTAGCCTAAAATAGAATAAAAATAAAAGAGTGCTCCAGAGGCTGTGCGGAAAATGGACTGGAGGGGTTGAGAAAGGAGGCGGCATTAGTGGGAGGTGATGCTGGCTTGGCCCAGGGTGGTGGCCTTTGAGAGAAAGAAAAGTGCAATAGACTTGAGGTGCATTTCAGAGGTGGAATCAACAGGATTGGTCACGAGGGAGAAGGTAGAAGCAGTCAAGAACGATTCCCAGGTTTCTGGCAGCTGAGTCAATGGAATCACTGTTTACTGGGATGGGGAATTCTGGAGGAGGAGCAAATTTGGGGATGGGGAAGATAAAGAGTTCAGTGTTAGCCATGTTAACTAAAACATCCATTTGGTGGTAGCAGTGATTAGATACATGTGTCTAGAGCTCAGAAGAGAGATCTGAGCGAGCAATATAAATTTAGGACTTGTCTGTCCACAGATGGTAAAGCCATGGGAGTATATGAATGATATCATCTGTGAAGAGTGTGTAGTGCGAGAAGTAGTCCTGGAGACTCTAACATTTAGAAGTCAGCAGAGGAGAAAGAGGTGTAAGGGAGAATGACAAGGCACAGACAGAGAGGTGGTAGGAAAACCAGGAAACTGCCAGAGAAGCCAAGAGAAGGAAAAATGTGGGAAGGACAAAGTGCTGAGAAGTCATGAGAGGCAAAGACTACCAGCACAGAACGCTATGGGAACCCTGGCGATCCTCTTCCATTATAAATACAATTAATTCACCCATACTGCTTTTAATGCACATTTGGATTGGTTCCAGTTTTCTACCATTACAAATAGCACTTTGGTGAATGTTCTGGTACATATATTTTCCCCCACTTGTACTAAAATACATCTGTCTGACAGCCCCTAAAAATGGAAATGCAGGGGAAAAATGGATTAGAGGGAAAGGAACTTAAAATTGGCCTTGAACCTTGTTTCCACACCCCCTGGGTAATCATCTGCAGTATACTACAGCAATAATACAATATATGAGAGGCAGAGCCAATCAGCAGACAGATTTATTCTTAGTCAATTGTTCTCTAAGACAAAGTATTTACACTGTGGTTAGTTGAGTAAATAAGCTCAAAGGTTCCCTTCCCTTTACTGTCTTAACAGAAACATAGATTTAAAGTAAGAAGACCAGAATAGTTTTCATCTTCAATCCCGTCCTTTTAGCACTGAGGCATCTGCAAGACACAGGTATATACGCTGGTGGCTATCTTGAATTATGTTTTGAAACTCCCACTCCAATCTCCCCACCCTTTATTTACAATGAGGTATTGCTAAAAAGTAGATACACAGGGAGGAAAGGTTGCATACCTCTGCTTTCTTCCAAGTCAATGCCTTGGTGCTTTTACATTTTGCACTCCCAGGATGATAAGAGACGCTGAGGCGCCGAACTTCTGAATTCAGTGTTAGACTAGGATTCAGGCCTCAGACTTTCCTCAAAGGCACTTGGAGCAACTAAGCATTATTCTGACTACAAAATGTGAAGGTTGCTGATTTTGCGGGGGCAGGGGAGGGGAAAGGCATTTTGAAGATCCAAATTTGAGGTAAAAAATATTTGCAGTGACATTTCTATAATTAAAATCTTATCCCTCTTCCCTTCCCGGATTGTCTTGTCCTCCAGTCTCTTCTTCACACACAGAATTTAATCTTGCAACTGCTCATTAATGCTCAGCTGTGAGGCAGGCAGCTGATGGAGGATATTAAAATTATCTTGGGAGCAATAACAGTGCCTCAAACTTTTCTAAGGCCAGAATAGAGTTCCTGAGCTATGACTCTTGCTTATATACCCTCAAACAGAGCAAAGGGAAAATGGAAACTCCCAAGTTTTAGGCAATGTATTTTCCTCTGGAACTATTTCACCACTAAAATATTACAGAGAAGCAAAAATGGGGTGAAAAAAAAGAGGAAGTTAGCCAGGGAGATCTGAGGGTCAATTTTTTCTTAATGAAGGAAGAACAGTCAGAGAAAACTAAATATAAACCATGTTCTTTCTTCAGACTATGTTACCGGGAAAGTTATAACAAGAGCGGGAGGAACTGTGACATGGGGGAAGGGTGATGGGGGGCAGGGATCTGTTTGCTGAATTCAGCTTTGCCATTATCTTGGGGGGTGAACTTCAGTCATAATTGCTGGATATCAAGTTCCTTGTCTGTCAGAGGAATGGGGCAAAGGTTGGCCAGATAAATGGTTTTAAAACTCTTTTCACAGCAGAATCCTCTCTTCAAATGGTATCTGATTTAGAACCTAACATATAAAAGGGATCAAAGCAGGACGGCTAGTGTGGAAGGTCTGAGGCTTGGCCCTTCAGATCTTCCCATCTTCCCAGAACGGGCCCCTGAGGTTCCTCTGAAGAACTCAATTAAGATAGGTTGAAAACCACTGAGCTAGATTCCCTTTACTTCCAAAAATGTAAGAGTCAAAGAGGAGTCTTCTGCAAAGAAACCAAACTCCACCAGAAGAGCAACATTTCCATCAAGCAAAGGGCTATTTCATGCTGAAGTCAATGGTGAATAAGACCAGAGCTAGCCATTTAAATGGACTCATCAATAGGGCCTTTCTTACCTCAAATCTAATAATTTATATAGTATAGAGGTTCAGTAAAAGAAATAAGTCTGGAGCTATAAAGAACTCATGAGACGCAAGCTCTGATGCTAGAAAAATTACACTTATGTACAAAGAAATGTAAAATGTGCTAACAATTAGAAAGTAAAGCCCAGTTAATTCTACAAACATGAGCCAGATTAAGCTTCCCCCAAACACCACTTTTACATTTCTCTCTGATCAGAAACTTCTAAAGGTTTCCTACAGTCTCTTAACTAGGCCTGTGCAGGATTTACTAACTCTAAACCCCGTAATAGGGAGTGTTTGAAAATAAGAGAAAACCAGGTCACCAGGTAGTGGAAGTCGAAATTAGTATTTGCTTTGCGGACCCCAGTCTTGCAATCTGCTTTAGGAACCTACGGTGAGGGAACCCTAAAAGCTGTAAGCAAGATCAGCAATGTTGATTCAGGGTCTCCACTGAGCATGAAACGGAGAAGAGGTACAGGCCGAGTCTCCGGTTTTTACCGCCCTAAGTGCACAGGACGCCCTGTAGCACTTCTGTGCCTTCTACGTAGACTCCCGTGGTTCTCTGCAATGTCGCCTCCATCCTCTCAGCCTACCAAATACGATTCTACTCACTCCTCAAGATCTATTCAGTGCATTAGAATACAAGAATCAGATGAAAAATCCTAGACAGAAAGAAATCCAACTATCCACAGTGCTCTCAGCTATAAAACAGGCCTAAGGTCGCTCCCTCATACAGTTTTTTTTTAGGATTAGAAATAGTATCTGTTTCTATTAAGAATCTAGCATGGTGCCTGGCACACTGATTCTGTTAATGGGTTTGGAACTTACAGTTTTGGATAGCTGTCATTTGCCCTTATAACCTTTGTGGAGAAAAGACAGTCACCCTGCTATGCTATGAGAAGGTGACCTCTAAGATTACTTTGTACTTTCTCTCTTTAAGATTAAGATGGCCCCTGAGATGAACTGCTTTTTCCAACTTTCTAATTCTCATCAGTGCTACAAGACCCAATTCCTCTATTTTGAGAACTGGCTGGGGTGTGGGGGGAAGATTACAGAATAAAAGGATGGGAAGAGAACTGAGGAAGGGGTGAGAGTTGCACTGAGGTGACCAACCGAGGTAGGCAGGGAAGGAAGTGAAGCCAGGAAGGAGACTAACATCCAGGGCCTCAGTGTTCTGTTTTGGCCCAAGAGCAGCATCAGTGGGAATAAAAGAGTAGAACAGCATTAGGATAGGAGGCTGCAGTCAGACAGGGTATTCCAAATGCACGTTCCAGAGATGGATTCTCTGTGACAATAAGGCTGGGACTGGATTCAAGGCCTCAGGACACAATGTGCAGGTTGAAGAAGTAGGGAAGATCAAGAAATTAAGAGTCCAGAGTATGAAACAGTTCCAGTGGACCAGTGATTCTTCACTGGGGGGTCCTACTGGCCCTGGGGGACATTTGGAAATGTGTGAGGGAATCTTATTGGGGTTTCTCTTCCACCCCATTTTTCTTTTTTGGATGGCACAACGTCATGGGGTACTACTAGCATTTGGAGGAAGGCAAGATGATGAACATCTGGCAAAAGGAAGGTCTATCTCCTTGAAAATGCCCAGAGCACCCTCGCTGAGAGACACTGAGACTAGAATGAAGCTGGAAGCTAGCGTCCCCAGTGAAGGTGAGGAGTTTGGCCAGGCGGCTGGCACACCACTGCAATGAAGGGGAGGATAAAAAGAGTCTAGTTAGACGTAAGCCTCAAAGCACAGGCTTAGAACTTCAGAACAAGGAGTGAAACACAATGGATGGGAACCAGTAGGAGAGATGTAGGAGAGCAGCAACCTTGACTCCTGGCCCCAGGATATTTCAGGGAAGCGTATGCAGAAAGAGCAAGCAGCCACTGCTCAGAGACAGAATGCAAGTGGAGGGAGAGCCAAGTTCAGCTAAAGAGAGGTGGGGCTAGCCAGGGTGAAAAGGGTAAGAATGTAGAGAAGTCTCTCTACAGAACAGGGAGTTTCCAAGTCCCATTAATCACATCCCAACAATGTCTCAATTCCTTGTCTTCCTTTCCACCCCTGCTGCCCTCCGCCTTCAAGAGCTTTCACTTGGGTTCTCAAGAGAGCCTTACCGCTTGTCTCTACGCTATCAGTCTCTCACCTTGCCAGTATACCTTTTACATCGTTGCCAGAAACATCTTTCTAAAATACAAGTCTGACCATGTCATTCTCTGCATGGAAACCTTCCACTGTTCCCGTTGTTCATCTAACTAAATCCTAAACTTAGGAATGGCATTCAAGGCCTTCTATCCCCTGGCCAAAACTGAACTGTACCAGTTGCTTCTCCTTTTTGTATTTCTCCATGCCAGACTGCTTGCTTTCCTATTCCCTTTATTCATGGTCAGTTTCCAAGGTCCTCTGGTGGAACCTATCATAAACCGAACTCATTCTGCTTTATGTTCAAGTTCACTGCTGCGAGTTCACAAGCCCATCTCTTCCACAGAAGGTAAACTAAACTTCCCTGAAGGTAAAATTCACCTGGGATACTTGGTGAAAACACAAATTCCTAGGCCCCATCCCAGACACATGGAATCAGAATCTTTTTCTTTTTCCCGTTAGATTAGTACAAGGACTTTCCTTTTATTGTCGATTAGAACAGCCACTAGAGAGGTTTGAAAAATGATGGACATGATCTGTTTTACATTCTTGAAGGTCACCTTGTCTGTAGCGTGGGTAATTAAGTGTATAGCAGCAGAAGTGGAAGTAGTGAGGCCACTGAGGGAGCTAGTGCAGAAAACTAAGGGGAGATGGAGGCAGCTCGGCCTCACCGGGACAGCTGTGGAAGTGCTGGGAAGCCGTCAGACTGAAGATGCATCTGACTGTAAAGCTGGCAGGCTGCTAGACAGTTAAGACTGAAATTTGCCTATGAAATGTCTTCGTGTTAGTCACCTACATAATGGTTCTTTGTTAGTGTGAGTGAGTGTGTGTATTTATAAAACTTCTTCTGTAGTCTTAGGTTGCCAGACCTTGCTAAGTAAGACCACAGTACTACCTGTACAAAATATTTGATAATGCCCCAGAATGCTGGATGGACTACTCTAGAAAAGAAGAAATGGTTTCTAAAATCACATTTTGCATTGTTCTAACACAGAATCAGAATCTTTAGGGGAGGGGCAAGAGTAGCCATATAGGATGGTTTTTAAAACATGTCCAAAAAAATCTTTGACATTCCTCCCATTAAAAAGTACAGTCAGGGGCACCTGGGCAGCTCAGTCGGTTAAGCGTCTGCCTTCAGCTCAGCTCGTGATCCCAGGGTCCTGGGATCGAGACCCGTGTCAGGCTCCCAGCTCACTGGGAGTCTGCTTCTCCCTCTCCCTCTGCCTCTCCCCCTGCTTTTGCTCTCTCTGCCTTTCTCCCTCTCAAATGAATAAATAAAATCTTTAAGGAAAAAAAAGAAGTACAGTCAAATTCCCCTCCCTCTGAAAATGGGCCAGCCCTAGGGGCTGGTTTCCAATGAAGACAATGTGGCAAAAGTGATTCTATATAACTTCTGAGGCTAGGTCATAAAAGGCCACACAACCCCTGAACCTGACTCCCTTCTTCCTTTGTTTCCTCCCTCCTCTATCTCTGGATGCTTGCCTTTGGGACCCAGCCAACTAAGCCAAGCAGCCACATGGAAAAGCCACGTGTAGGTACTCTGACCAGGGCTCTAGCTGAGATCCCAGCTGACTGCCAGCAGCAACAACCTGAACTGTGAGTGAGTGAACCTTTAGATGACTATGGGCCCTGTCTTTGAGCCACCCTGGCTTATGCTAAGGGGAGTAGAGGCAAGCCCGCCCCAAACTGGAGACTCACAAGCAAAATAAGTGTTAGTGTTTCAAGCCGCTAAATTTGGGGGATTTTTTTTCCCTAGGCAACAACAGATAACTGGAACACCATATTATTAACAGGCACCCCATGTGATTCTTAAGATGAAGGAAGTTAGGGGACTTCATCCCCTATATAAATTATACTAACCTACACCATTAATTTCCTTGAGATCAGGGATTAAATCTTAAGAGCTTTCCAGATCTCTATCCCTTTTTTCTGAAATCTCTATTGATTTTGTTTTGATAAGAACGATACATGTTTGTTATAAAATTACAATAATATAAAATGTATAATGTGGAAAGTAAAAGGGCTTCGTAGTTTCTCTCCACCTTCACTCTACCTTAAGCAGTAACCAAGGTCAGCAGTTTGGAAGGGCAATGTTTTCCACAGAAAACAAGTGTGTGATGCATTTGTTACTGAAGAAAAGGTGACATTGTAGATTACAGAAACCTCCTATTGGTATTTAGCTGTATCCTAGATACAGTTCTCAGAATCATTTCCTTCAAATCTTGACCATCTTTTTTCTCTTCAGTGTATAAGAGCTTCCTATTAATTAACAGACTCTATTCGTGAAGTAAACCTACCACCTGTCCTAAGCTCCTCCCAGTATGGCATCTCTGTTGGAGTGAAGTCAATGTGTTTGCCATCCCTGGTCATATTATTTACATATACTATCCCTCTTACATCTGTTGAGTGCCTACTGTGTTCCAGTCACTGAGATATGCACTGCTATACATGTGCTAGGCATATAAATTAAGCAAGAAAGGGATCCTCATATCAAAGAACTCATGGTCCAAGCAGGGAGTCAGCAAACTTTCTCTTAAAGGATCAGATAATAAATATTTTAGACTTCGAGGCTATATGGTCTCTGCTGCTGTAGCATGAAAGCAGCCATGGAAATGCACAAATGGATATGGCCATGTTTCAATAAACCTTTATTTACTAAAACAGGCAGCCAGCAGGCCATAGTTTGCCCAGTTTGCACTGCTCAACAGAATGTTACGCAATGGTGAAATGTTTCTGTGATCTCCAATACGGTAGCCACCAACTACATGTAGCTAGTGGACCCTTGAAATGTGGCTCGTGCAGCTGATGAACTGAATTTTAAATATTATTTAAATCTAATTAATTTAAATTTAAGTCGGTACATATGCAGTGCTTACTATATTGGATAATGCAGATACAGAGTATACCTACCACTCCCTTCAACTAAATCAAAACTTGCCTCAAAACTCATCTCACCTCTGGAAAGCCTTCCTAACTAGCTTCTGCCCATGATGGTCACTTTCTCTCTCTTACTCTGTTTCTGGTCCTTACTCCCATTCATTTTGGACGTGCTGACACTTTGAGTAAGAATTACGTGTTTTATAATTAACTTTTGTGTTTGTAACTTTTTCTATTCCCAACTAAAAAAAAAAAATTCCAGGATAGAGAATGTGTCTCCTGATTATTATCATCCTTCTCCTTAAGCACCTTCTACGGTGCTTCAATTTCAGAAGGTGTTCAATAAAGCCATTTTACACAATGTACTTCCTTTACTGATTCCCCTGACAGGTGGTAATGTTTGCTCAAGACAGATGGTCCTTTTGGACCAGGATCAGTACTTACTTGGAGAATTTTTCTACAATAGCCGATGATTTGTTCTTGTTGACAAGAGAAAGTTCTTTGGCAGTTACCCTCAATGATACTGAAGTCCATTGCTGTCTATTAAATGGAGCTGGTTCCATCTTGTCTACAGATATACCTATGAAATAAAGAAAGTCAGAATATTAGACACAGAAGAGGATTCTCCAGCATCCAAGGACTGGCAGTGGTGTGCCGAGAGAGAGTAGAAAGCTCTAGACCAGCAGAACCACACTCCTCTACTGGTTCTCTCAGAAACTGTAAACTTGGTCAAATGATTCAATATCTAAGTTGTAGTTTCCTGTAAAATGAGAAGGTTAGACCAGATGATCTCTAAGGCCCCTTCCAGTTCCATCATTTTATGACTGACCTCACTGTACAAACATCAATTGGCCTACCCTGAACTTAAGTCTGTTCCAAAGTCACATTTGAAGTGAAATATTCCACTCTTCTGAGTTGCATCCCAGGGGAAGTTCAATTGGCATCTCTGTAGATTCAGGTCCAAATTAGGTTCCACCTACCTCCTTTCTTTTGGCTGCTCTCCCTCCCCAAACTCTGCAGCACTGACCACTTGGTTTGGAGAGAGAGCTGGGGACACCGTATGGTATCATATAAAGAGCAAGGGCTTTAAGTCGAGGTAGACTTTACTTGAAATCATAACTTTTGTTACCTTGAACAAACTATATGATCTTTTCAGTTTTAGTTTCTTCAGCTGAAAAATGAGAATAATACCTACCATTATAAGTGTTTTGATATGGATTTAAGGAGATAATATATTTTAAATACTAAGTATATTATAATGGCATTAAAAACATTTTAATTATAATATATTAGAATTGGCGTTTATATAAAATAAATGGTATAAAATAAAATAAAAATAAATTCTTATTATTTTTACATTTTAACAATCTTAACGGGGGAAGTATAATGCACTTTATATATTTTTAAAGATGCTTTTATTCATTTGAGAGAGAGAGAGATAAAGAGAGAGATTACAAGCAGGGGGAGGGTCAGAGGGAGAGAGAGAAGCAGACTCCCTGCTGAGCAGGGAGCCCTACACAGGGCTTGATCCCAGGATCCTGAGATCATAACCCTAGCTGAAGGCAGATACTTAATGGACTCAGCTACCCAGGAGCCCCAGTATACTGTACTTTAAATTCAGAGGACAAAACCTCTATTCTGAAATTCTTTTCTAAAATCCCTTTGAGTCAAAGCATACATAAAGCCATGCCCCTGAAATATCTAGTCCCTATTCATTAATCTGGATGGCTTCGTTTTTGTCCTAGAAATTACCAAAGGAGTTTTTGCCCTAGTAATTACCAAAGGAGCTCCAACCTTCGTCCAGAAGAGGTAAGATTAGAAATGAGCCAATGGTTTCCTTATTTGAAGAGTGAAAAATACTACTTGCAGGTCTCTTGACAACCACAAAGCATAACTGATCTGGCAGAATGCATGGTTCATCAGTTCTAACCACCTTGACGACAACGGAACACACGGAACACTCAGTGTGCTTAACCAAGAGACTTGGGCTGCCATTTCACACTAAAAGTCCTCTTATGCAAAGTAAGTGATTAGCAACCCTAAAAGACCACACTACTTTTCCACCTGTAGTACTCATTCTTCCAACTAAAGCACTGTCTGAAAACAATGCTAATTTTATTGTTCTGTTTAGTTGTTCATCCCCATGCTGGAAGGTAACATAGAAGCCTCTCATGGTAAGGAGGTCTACTGTTAGAGACAGACACATCTAAGTGGGAGTTCTGGCCCCATCCTTAAAACTTAGATTTCTCATCCATAACAAGAGTACTTCCTTCATAATATCCTTATGAGAAATAAATAAGATAAACAAGACTGTGACACAGAATAAGTAATGAATGTTGGTTTCATATAATATCGCTTTTCCTGGATAAAATAATCTTAATTCTACATGTTCTTTTTTTTTTTTTTTTAAGATTTTATTTATTTATTTTGCAAGAGAGAGATGGCGTGCAAGCAGGGGTTGGGGCAGAGGGAGAGACAGAATCTCAAGCAGATGCCATGCTGAGCGCAAAGCCCAATGTGGGGCTGGATCTCATGAGCCTGGGATCATGATCTGAGCCAAAATCAAGAGTCAGCTGCTCAACCAACCAAGCCACCCAGGCGCCCCTCTACATATGTTCTTTGAAGTAAACTTGAATGTATCAAATAATATATATTTATTTGTCTATCTGCTTTCCAGTTTGTATCTGACCGACCAAACATTGTCAGCCCTTATTCTAATGAGAAAAAGACATAGAAGGAACAAACAATTCAGCTAAACTTAGTCATGTAAAACCACAATAATGACCCTTTGGGCCAACTTTAGGAAATACTGAACAACACTTTAAGACACTGTTTGGTACAATTGTGTTTCCAATGTAGGTGTGGGTATAAATGTTGTCAGTGCTTCTATAGCAATCAATTCTGGATCAAAGAAAAAAAGGTATTCAAATTTCTTTATAAAAAGGAAAAATCATTATTTGAGGCACTGAGTGTGGTTAAAAATAAAAAAAAAGAGTTTAATTCCCAAGTCTAATTCCATGGTTTTGACTAATCTTGACCAGAAATCCAAGAAAAGTTAGATTATCTACCTTGGTATAAGACTAGGATACGGGGCGCCTGGGTGGCACAGCGGTTAAGCGTCTGCCTTTGGCTCAGGGCGTGATCCCAGCGTTCTGGGATCGAGCCCCGCATCAGGGCTCCTCTGCTGGGAGCCTGCTTCTTCCTCTCCCACTCCCCCTGCTTGTGTTCCCTCTCTCGCTGGCTCTCTCTGTCAAATAAATAAATAAAAAATCTTTAAAAAAAAAAAAAAAGACTAGGATAAGCATGCTTTACATTCAAGGAATGAGGTTGCTCACACCCTGACCACACTTCTCGTTACAGAAGCAATACTGTTAATTTCTTAACAACGTGATTAGCACCCTATGAAACAGATAAAGGTAAGAAGCAGTGTATGATTTTTGATAGACTCTGGTATCAGGTTGCTGAGTAACTAGCTACTTTCTATAAGGTATAGGGACAGGGCCCTGCCCAAATAGAGTGTAACAGCTATTGACTTGGGGTGGGTTCCCTGCTCAACGGTGAGTTGGCTTCTCCCTCTTCCTCTGCCCCTCCTTCTGTTCATGTTCTCTCTCTCTCAAATAATAAAAATCTTTATAAAAAATCTGTTGGCTTGCTGACATGTACCCCAACAACTGTAGCATAAAGCCGAACGTGATTACAGGTAATGCAAGGTCTGGGAGTAGAGGATCTGATTTTCTGGCTTGATGGGAGGGAAGGGAAGAGACATCAGATTGACCTGGGACATAACGATGGGCAGAATTTCATCAACTGACGGCGGGAGGAGGAAAGTGCATCTCAGGTAGAGAGAACCGTATTACACTCTTAGGGAGTTGAAATAGCATAGAATACTTCAATGGAGTTGACGGTAGGTGTAAGAGTAGTTGAAGATAAGGTAGGGAACTAATGGGGCCAGAATTGGAAAAGCCTTGAAAACCATGTTAAGGAGTTTGGGCCATATTCCAATAGTGGAAAGAACTAGCCTGTGAATGAGCAGAGATAAGGACTGGTCTTAACATGCCACTCCCTAGCACAGGTGTGACCTTCATGGCAAATCAAAAAAATAATTTCCCTGAGCCCAACACCCACAACTGTAAGATAAGAGTTTTATAGCAGATCACCCCCTAGTCTCTATGGTGGAACATGGCAAGTTTCCGAAAAATCAAGTAACATAATGGGAAGCATGTTTTAAAAGCTGTTTCTGCAGCAGTGTATAACTTGGTAAGAAGGGAAAAGATTGGAGTCTAATTTACTTGTCAAAAAGACCCTAAAACTGTTGAAGTGAGAGGTAATCAAGGTTTACATTAGGATGGAGGGAGTGGCAAGGTGGGCAAAGAGAACTGACAGTTCTTAGAATAAAATGGACTTAGGGATAGAGAAGGAATCAACACTGGCATCACCAAACTTGAATGATGAGAAGATTGCTGATGTCTTAACAGAGAGAGTAAATATAGGAAGAAGTGGGAGAATGATGCATTTTGCTTTACACGTGTTGAAATATACACATCTACAAGAAAAATCCTAGTGAGACATTACAGGAAGCTAAAAATTAAAAGCTAAGGTTAAAAATCAGACTCTTGGAAAGAAGTGAACATTTTACAACATCTACTTATGTGAAGTACATATCTCAATTTTCAGAACCATTTTACAAGACTGGTTTTATTGTCATATTTATGATGAAAAACTAAAATTCAGAGATTTTAAATAACTTTACAATGATCTCTTAGTTATGAAGTAACAGGGCTGGGATTCAAATCCATATTCTCTTTGATTTCCAAACTCAATTTTCTCTCTACTACAAGTAATGAATAATGATTAAAACCATCACTTTTAGCCACAGTAGAAAATTGCGTAGCAAAATTTTTGAACCACCTAGCTGCAAACCCATACAAATTATCTCTCCGTTAAGAGTGTAGTAGCAATGATCTTCTCAGAATGGTCAGCATCAGAGATAATCATTTGTTCTTTCAGTGAAACTTAGAGGTACCTTGAGCCTATTTGAAATACTCTCCATTTTGAATATTCTGACTTCGTGGGCTTCAATTAAAGGTGTGACAGCTCTCCCTACTTACCCACACTCTCTTAGATAGGAATCCCATTGTTAGACTTAAGGACAATTTCCTTAATTTTAGAAATCTTGTTAAGAATGAGAGGGAAAGGGGCACCGGGGTGGCTCAGTCAATTAAGCATCTGCCTTCAGCTCAGGTCATGATCCTGGAGTCCCGGGATTAAGCCCCACATCGGGCTCCCTGCTCAGGGGGGAGCCTGCTTCTCCCTCTCCCTCTGCCGGCTGCTCATGTTCTCGCTCTCTCTCACTCTTTCTCTCTCAAATAAATAAAATCTTTAAAAAAAAAAAGTGAGGGGGCAAAAAAGGAGGGGGGTGGCTGGGTAGCTCAGTCAGTTAAACGTTCAACTCTTGATTTCAGCTCAGGTCATGATCTCAAGGTTGTGAGATTGAGCCCCGCCTGGGATCCGTGCTGGGTGTGGAGCCTGTTTAAAGATAAGATTCTCTCTATCCCTCCCCTCTGTCCCTCCCTACCCTCCTTCTCTTAACNTTAAAAAAAAAAAAAAAAAAAAGAGAGAGAGAGAGAGAGAGAGAGAGAGAGAAAGGCATGTATTGGAAAGACCGATCCAGAAGGAGGTATTCAGTTTGGGCTGCAATATCTTTTAATATTTTTTTCCAGAGGCCCATTTGACTTTAAGATCCAATCCATTGCATTACTATGTACAAATAATAAGACGTGCTGTCACTTATTGGACACTTATTAACTCATTTAATCCTTACAACAACCCTGGAGTTAGATAGTGTTATTTCCATTAAAGAAAAAAAAACAACACACCAAAAAACTGGTCCACTGAGGCTGAAAAATTTGCCTGAGCTCATATAGCTAATACATGGCCCCGGCAGAAGTCAGTGTTCAGACTCCAACACCCAGCCTCTCAGGTCAAATGCATTCTACCGCCACTTCAACTCTGATGGAAGAATTGCAGGACTGGTTGTCAATTGTGTGCAGGAGTTAAAGGAAATGGATATAACAAAAATAAGGTTTTTAGCCTCAGAGATTGCAAGGACAGTGGTATAACTAATAATAATGGGATAAAAGGTAACCATTTCCTAAGAAGGAAGATGCCTTCAGTTTTAGATACATAGGGCAGATTTTTTTTTTTAAAGATTTTATTTATTTATTTGACAAAGATAGAGACAGCCAGCGAGAGAGGGAACAAAGCAGGGGGAGTGGGAGAGGAAGAAGCAGGCTCATAGTGGAGGAGCCTGATGTGGGGCTCGATCCCACAACGCCGGGATCACGCCCTGAGCCGGAGGCAGACGCTTAACCGCTGTGCCACCCAGGTGCCCCATAGGACAGATTTTAACATCAAGAGGGAACCTTAGAAATCAAGTAACCAAGTCCCCCTTTTTTACAGTAGGAGAATTGAGCCACACAAAGGTCCAATAATCTCCCCAACTCACCAACTAGTTAGTATGAGTCAGAGTTCTAATTCCCAGTTCAAAGTTCTTCTATCACGCTTGGTAGCTTGAGGTAGGATAGCTAAATGTCCTATGACTGAGCGGTAGCCTGGAGATAAAAATCTCTTAAACAAAGGTTCTTTAAAGTTTAAGGGTGGGGCAATGACTCACTGGGAAATTTGGTCCCAGGTATCTGCTTCCTTGAGCTATTGCTGAGGGTGAGGCCTGTAGCTGCCCCAGGAAACCTACCTTAATAAATTCATTTACAGACCTAATCTAACTAAGCAAATTGTCTTTCAGAATCCATTGGAAGAAAATAAATGAGCTGCCACTAATACAATCCTGTTCTTATAAATCTAATCTCCTAATCTCATCATGTCTTTCTCTCTCCCTCTCACTCCCTGCAACCCCCATCCCCAGGAGATAATTACTTGTGTAAGAGGCATAGTTGCCTGGACAGCCTCAAGAAAATGAGAGAGAACAAAGTACAAACTCAATTGTTAAAGGAAAATGCTATTTTTAGAAACAGATTGTAGAGTTTGAAATTTTTTTTTTAAATCAAGAATTCTTTGTGATTCAAATGTCAGAGAGCAACTAAATTAAAAGAAAAAAACAACCTAAAAGAACTTCAAGGTGCAAAGGGAAATTTTAAACAAAAGCAACATGAAATATATTCCCACATAATGTTTTTTTCAGAATATAAACTACATTTCTTCCTTTCTTCCTCCCTCCCTCCCTCCCTTCCTTCCTTCCTTCCTTCCTTCCTTCCTTCCTTCCTTCCTTCCTTCCCTCCTTCCTTCCTAAGTAGGTTCCACACCCAGCATGGAGCCCAAGG
Source organism: Ailuropoda melanoleuca (assembly GCF_002007445.2). Lineage (NCBI taxonomy): Eukaryota > Metazoa > Chordata > Mammalia > Carnivora > Ursidae > Ailuropoda > Ailuropoda melanoleuca. The sequence goes on from NC_048233.1 coordinate 40,287,669, forward strand.
TGGAGTCTGAACTCATGACCCTGAAATCAAGACCTGAGTCAAAAGTCAGATGCTTAACCAACTGAGCCACCCAGGTGCCCCTACATTTATTTCTAAGGGTATATGTATATTTTTTTACAAACACAGTGACTAAATTCACATAATTGAAAAAGCTTTTGAAAGTTAATAGTTTTAACTTATTAGTACTTTTTAGATTTACACAAGTTGCAAAGATAGTACAAAAGTTCCCGTGTAACTTTCACAAAGCTTTATCTTATATCATCATAGCACAACTATCAAAATTAAAAATTTCCACTAAAGTCATCTTTCTGTTCCAGGATCCTACACTACACTTAATGGTAATGTCTTCTTAAGTCTCTTACAATCTCTATGACAGTTCCTCTGTTTTTCCTTGTCTTTCATGAGCAGGACACTTTTGAAGAGTACCGGTTACGTATTATACAGACTGACCCTCAATTTGGGTTTGTTGCTTCTTCTGACAAAAAGAACCCGGGCTCCTCTAATAAGTAGTTGATTCCAGAGCTGGGGCGGGGCAAACACCAGATGAGTCTGGGCTATCTCACAATCCTCAGAAAAAATAAAAATAAAAAAGGTTTTTCCTTTAAAAAATATGATGCTTTCTTAGATTGACGTTATAGAACTTTGGGAAGAATACTACAGAGCTGATGTGCCTTCTTCCTCATTGTATTCTATCAGAAGGCAAAGATGTTGATGTCTTGTTACTGGGTCATTTGGTTAAGGTGGTGTCTGCCAGGTTTCACCATGTAAAGTTACTATGCTTCCCTTTAGAATTCATAAATATTTGGGGAGAGATCCTTTAATCCTATTCCTTCTTAAACTTTTATTCATCAATTTTAGCATTCATGGGCTGATCTTGCCTTCAGCAACTATTATGATGTTCTAATGGTGATTTTCTATTGCCCTCATTTCTTCTGCATTTATTAATTGGAATTCTTCTATAAGGAAGAATTGTCCTTTCCCTCTTGTTTATTTATTTAATCATTTATTTATATTAGGACAGACTCAAAGATATTTATTTTATTTCCTGGGTTATAATAATTCTTGGGTTATTTTATTCCCTGGCTAATTTTATTTTGTTGCTCAAATTGTTCCCAGCTTTGGTCACTTGGAGCTCTTTCAGCTTGGCTCTAGTGTCCATTCAATGTGCCACCATTTTTTTTTAAAAGCACATTCTTACTTTTTAGCACTGTAAGATGTTCCAAACTCGTCTTCTATTTGCCCAGCACCAGCCCTAAAATCAACCACTTCTCCAAGGAGTCCTGATTCCTTTTATTGGAGAAATCAAATCTGGGTACTACATGTGCTCATTGCTACTGGGCTCTCTTGGGGGACAGAACCAGGAGTATATGTATGTATATTAACTCATACATATAACACACGCACATATATTTCCATATTCATCTCTATATCTATCTGTGTGTTGGTGTGGATACACACACACACACAATCTAGCATCATAAGATTCATTATCTAGCATTCCTTTTGTTTATTTGTAACTTCTTTCTATGATAGGGAGAAGCCTAACTCCATATAATTTTGACAGGAAAAAAGAATCTCCAAAATTATGCCATTACCAGTTTCTGCTCCTTTGATACACCATATATTTTTTCACTCCACCTCGAATGTTATCCCTTCCTCAATCTGTTCAAGAGTCCAGGAAAGACCACCTCCTCAAAGAACACTTTCCTGAACTGCCCTAGTCCTGTTCCCAATCAGTATAGGTCACTCCCTTTATTTTACCATAATTTTATAAATTCTACTCAATAGAAAGATTCTTGAGACCAGGGGACAGATCTACTTTGCCTCTTGCCCTCTTGGCATCTAGTATATTGCTTTCTAAATAGAAGGAAATTTATGCACGCTTTGAATGAAATTGCATGAAGGTTTACATTTTATCCAAAACACTATCAGTACAACAAAATGAATGCTTATTATGCAGTCTTAAGTCCAGTTGTTGAGAAAGTATGTATCATTTTTCAGAACTGTGAATTAGCAATTTTAGCTTATTCAAACTTTGAGATAAACTCAAGGGATATGAAAAAAGATGGAACCAGTTAATAACTTCAAATAACTGTACATACATAAAAGCCTCGCTACTCTATTATTCAGCAACACTGTGTTAGGCAAGTCTAAGGAGTCTGTTGGAATTATCATTACTACTGTTCTTGGAAGAGTTTTAGCCTGGTCTCTGTAGAAAAATGTATCCAAGACAATAAGAAAATTGTAACAATGATCAAATTCCCAGGGGTCAACAAGGATGTAGATGTTTGCATCAAGACAAAATCACTTCAGTAACATCTTGTCTCTTTTTAAAAATCTCCTTTTAAGGATATTTGTTCTTAAAAAACACTATGATGCAGGGTCAGAGTAATGAAAAGGAGGTTGTGTAATTCTGAGAAGCAATTTTACTTCTGGAAACTGCTCACCAAAGAATCAGAGCCACTTTCACTGGACGCTTACAAAATTCACCCTTACTGATTCACACTTTACCACTCCAGAGAAAAGAAAGCACACTTAGATATCACCTTTTCCTCCCTACACCTATTTCTGGGGAAAAATAACTGTCATGACAGTCTACCTGAGCTTCCAACCTTTCTCTTCTGTCTTTCCAAAACTCCCATTTCACCTCTGCCTCTGACTTTGCCCTCTCTATCTAAAACCATGGTCACATTTTTTTTTTTTTTTAGAGGCGGGGAGGGGCAGGGGGAGACGGTGGGGGGGTGGAGAGAGAATCCTAAGAAGGCTACACACCCAGCATGTGAGTCTGACAGGACAGGGCTCCATCTCACAACCCTAAGATCTTCCCCAAGCCTTATCAAGAGTCAGATGCTTAACCTACTAAGCCACCCAGGAGGTCTCATGCTCACATTTCTGAAGTGTGTGTTTGTGTATACAGATCTGAAATTTGTATATACAGATTAAAATAAATCATCCTTTTTTCTCTTAAGCCTTTCCCCCCCTCAGTCTCTCAGCTCGACCTTGCTCCTACCTTCACAGCCAAGCCTTAGTCTCCAGATGCTCATTGCTTCCATTTCCTCATCTTCCATTCATCCCCCTGACCACTTGGGTCTGGCTTCTACTTCTACCATCCTACCGATGTTACTCTCCTAAAGATCTCTTGCTGTCAAATCCGAGGACTATGCCTCAGTTTTTATCACTCTGCTGTCATCTGAATTGTTGATTCAATTCTGATTCATTTCTGACATTGTATTTTCCCTTGTTTTTTCTTTACTGGAATGCTCCTGATTCCTTTCCTATCTTTCAAACCAATTTCAATTTCACTCTCCCTCTGCTCACCTCTGTTCCTAGGCATTACCGAAGGGTCAGTTACTTCCCTCTCTCTGGGTGAGCTCAGCCACTCTCAAGTCATCAAAGGTCACTTACACCAGACGATTCCCAAAGCTTCTTGACTTCCAGCCCTAGAATTCCTACTGCATGCTGAGCAGCTTCGTATGTCCCATAAATCAACAACATAACACAGTCCAAATCACATGTGTCATCCTCTCTTATCTCTCCTCCTTGAATTAAGTTTATTTCACCACAAATAATTTTTCTCCCAAGAAGAGCTGGTATATACATTTTTGCTTTTATTAAATAACATGAAGTATAGTATAACATGCAGTATATAGTATGATATAACATGCAGTATGAAGTACAGTGTGATATCACATGAGGTATAGTATGAAGTACAGTATGATATCACATGTAGCATGAAGTACAGTATGGTATCACATGTAGCATGAAGTACAGTATGATATCACATGTAGTATGTAGTGTGATATCACATGTAGCGTGAAGCATAGTATGATATCACATGTAGTATGAAGCACAGTGATATCACATGTAGTATGTAGTGTGATATCACATGTAGTGTGAAGCACAGTATGATATCACATGTAGTATGAAGCACAGTATGATATCACACGTAGTATGAAGCACCATATGATATCACATGTAGTATGTAGTGTGATATCACATGTAGTTTGAAGCACAGTATGATATCACATGTAGTATGAAGCACAGTATGATATCATATGAAGTACGGTATGAGGTACAGCATGATATAACAAAATGCGCACAAGTTCTGAAGTTAAAAAGAAGACTTACAGGCTCTTACTCTGCCCTTTCTAGTTGTGGTGACCACTGGCAATTTGGTCACCTCTCTGAGGAGTATCCCACCACCTATCTTAGCTCGTCAAATGTTCTACACGAAACGTCTAACACAGAGACATATAGAGGAGAGGAAAAGGCAGAGAAGCTAAGAGTATAGGCAATTGAGTAGAATCTAGCTGTTGAAATCTCACACCACTTCCTAGCTCTGTGATCTTGGGCAAGTTGTTATACTCAGTCTCAGTTTCCTCATCTGCAAATTGAGGATAAAAGAACCTACTTCATAGCTTTGTTTTGAGCATTAAAACAAGTTCCTAAACATCAAGTGTGAACACCACTACCTACCACCTAATGGATGCTCAAAATATTTATTATTATTACTACTAATTAATAAGCATTATATTACACACACCCTTTCTTTCACATGTGGACTTTATATAAACTTTTTCTCATATCTTTAGGCAGGCTCTCCTTATCTCTCTTAATCCCTTGCCTTTCTTATTACATATTCCTCACTCTGTCTAAAAATGCTTTAGGCCCTCCCTGGCCTTATGCTGTCAGTCTCAGCTAAAATGACACTTCCTTCCAGATACGCTCCCTGACCACCCAAGCCTAGAAGATTCCTCTTAAGTCCCCAAAGTACAGACCTATCCCTGACACTGATTACATTCTTTTGTTTTGTTTAATCACACTGTATTTTACTCTCAGAACAGTGCCTGGCACATGGTGGATACTCAAATATTTGTAAAATAAAGGGAGGAATACCAGGTATTTGAAATCATTTGTTGGATTCAACTATTTGTATAGACTAGTGCTTTGGGGGGAAAATGAAACAGCAAGCTGTGTTTATTTATTCCAAGGCAAATTATTCCAAATTATAGGAAACCAGTGGATACAGCCATAAAAAAAAATGATTTCTAGCACCAAACTCAGGTAGAATAATACTGAACCCTATCAATACAGATTGTTTTAGTTAACTCCCTCTGTTGCCATAATTCAGGTCTTTTCTTACAAATGCTATTTCTTACAAATAACTCTTTGGCTTTTGAAACCCTTAATTTAGTAGGTCACAACCTTGAATAAAATAAGAATCACCTAGGAAGTTTGTTCTATTTTTTTCAAGTTTGATATTAATTTTATTCTATTTTCAGTATAACTTTAAGTACATAATGGTTTATTTCCACAGGCCTCAGGAAATGGGTAGAAGTCACAGGACAATCTCTCTTCTCACCAAGAATGTTGCATATTTTGGTAAGTGCCTTAGAGAGAAAAAAATGTAATTTACATTAGCAATGCTGTGCAAGATTCTTTTTTTTTAAATTTTATTTATTTATTTGACAGAAAGAGAGAGAACACAAGCAGGGGGAGCGGGGCTCCATCCCAGGACCCTGGGATCATGACCTGAGCCGAAGGCAGACGTTAACCGTTAACCGACTGAACCACCCAGGCGCTCTGCTGAGCAAGATTCTTCTATAAGACTTAAAACCAGGCTGCAGTGGAGATTTTAGTCCTCTGTTCAGGTGCCTGGACAGAAATCAAAAGCAGTTGAGCATGACAGGGCAAAGGCGGCAGTGAAGATGGAGGATAGGCATGGAAGGAGGAAGGAATTTCAGATTCCTTGGAATACTGTATTTTCTTTTTCTTTTTTCTTTCTTTTCTTTCCTTTTCTTTTCTTTTTCTTTTCTTTTTTTCCCTTGCTTAAGTCAACTCTGTAGGAAGGTGCTGGGCAGGGATCCCACAGAAAGAAAGGGTCCGAGAATCCTTTAACTGACTGGGGTACAGGACACTGCCACAGCAGCTGATACAGGAGAGAGCCTCCTCTCTCAGGTTCAGGCAGACCCAGATGGAATGCGAAATAAAAGGAATGCTTATAAGGAAACAATTTTTCTTGGAATGCTAGATGGCCAAGCTTCAGCCTTCGGTCCAGGGCAACTCCTGCCTCACCTGTCAACAGTGAAAAGTTAGTTTGGTTAGAAGAACCAGCTAGAATCACACCAGCCTCTGCTACCTTCATGCTCATTGTTGGAAAAAGATGAACTTGTGTGAATATTCTGATCTGCTGATTCCTGGCGACTGCTTGATTCTTCCCCAAACACTGTTGGTCAAATAACCTTCAAAGACTGGAAGTCAAAACATACCAGTCTGGTGTATGGTTCCTTCAGAATGGACTGGCTGTGTGGTTGAGGGGATGGGGAAAAGCTGTACCTTCCCGCCAAAGATCAGCTGACCTGCTCCCCTGCCCCAAATTTCAGCCTGAGGTATATTTCAGTGAGGTAGCTATGCTTCTCAAAAGGTAGAGGAAATCTAAAAAACAACCATCTTGATACAGATTTATCCCATGGTATGAAGGAGAGGGCAAAGAACCCATTGGCAGTTTGTTTATCCAGCAATTTCTGTCACTGTGGTGACCAACGCCTGCCCATTTCAAAGGGTCTTGAACCTCTCAGGGACTGGGAATTCATTGAAGTCACCACCTTCTGTAGGAATGAGGACCTTCATCTCAGATTTGGCGCTGGCTGTCTCACAACCCAGGGAATTCTTGCTCAGGTAAACATGGCAGCCCTCTGTTTTGTTGATGGAAATGGTTGACACTTCACCCATGACCTGAACTTCGACATCCCTACTATGGATTATCTCCACAACGCGCACCACGTCATTGAACACCAGATCAAGTTTCTAACAGTTACCTACTATAATGGAGTGAATTTTGCCCTTTATTTGCAATGTTGTATTGACACACTTGTATACAGAAGCCACCCGTTTCAGATCTGTGTCATCAATCACCAGATTGGAAACATTGTCTTGATTTTCCACTCTTCAGGGAAGTTTGTTTTAAATACTGATTTCCAGGTCCCATCCCACAATTCTGACTCATTAGGTTTGGAGTAGGGCCTGGGAAGACCACATTTTAACAGGAACCTTGAAGTGATTCTAGTGTCAGAGATTTCCCCATCACATGTTGGAAAACAGTAAAATAAAAGGGTTTAAGACCCATATGTATTCCAAGAAAAATAGAAAAACAGAAGCATAAAAGATTTTTATATTGCTTACTTTCAAATATTGCCATTCAAGGGGCGCCTGGGTGGCTCAGTGGGTTGAACATCTGACTCCTGATTTCAGCTCAGGCTGTGATCTCAGGGTTGTGAGATGAAGCCCTGAGTCAGGCTCCATGCTCAGTAGGGAGTCTGCTTAAAGATTCCCTCCCTTTGCCCCTCCCTCCCTCTTTCTCACAAATAAAAATAAAATCTTAAAAAACCAAACAAACCAAAAACAAAACAAAGCAAACACAAAAAAAGCTTGCCTGCCCATCAGGCACAAAATTACTCTGTAGACTATGACTCATGATAATAAAATTGTGTTCTTTTTATTCTTTTTTTTTCTCTAGCTTGACTTGTTACTGAATTTTAAGTGCTGCTTGAGAAAAGTATACAGAATTTTCAAAATGGTATCTGAGTAGAAATTCCAATTTATTTTTACCTACCACATATGAGAGCAACTAAATTTGAGATGTCAAAAGTTAAAGCAGGAAGACAAGAGACTTGTACTCTCATCTGCAACTAATTAGCAGTATTATCTGCTAAGAAGTCATCTCTTAGCGCCTCAATTTCCTCTGGTGTAAAATGAAGGGGTTAAAATAGCCTAGTATTTCTCTAACTGCAGGTCACAACTAGTGAGTTGTGAAATCAATTTTAACGGGTTGGAACCAAGATGTTTGTGCTAAAGAAAAAGAATAGAATGAAACACAAAATGTCAGCCTGCATCACACAGAGTTTAAGTATTCTTTTATAAAGCTTTTGTTTCAGTTATTTGTGTGCATATAAACTGGGTAAGAATGTAAAATATTTCTTACTGTGGGATGTGGTTAAAAAAATTATAGTCTGACAAGTATTGGCGAGGACGTAGAGAAACTGAAACTCTCATATACACTGTTGATGAGAATGTAAAATGATGCAGTTGCTTTGGAAAACAGTTGGCAGCTCCTCGGAGGGTTAAACACATCATTATCATGTGATTCTGCAATTCCATTCCTAGGGGGTTACACACACAAAAAAAAAATGAAAAAAGAACACACGTCTACACAAAAAGTTGTACAAGATCGTGTATAATAGCATTATTCACAACAGCCCCAAAGTGGAAACATTCCAGATGTTCATCAACTGGGAAGCAGATAAACAAAATGTGGTCTATCCAAATAAAGGTATGATATTTGGCCATGAAAAGGAATGAAGTACAGATATATGCTACAACATGGGTGAACCCTGAAAAAATTACGTCAGGTAAAAGAAACCAGTCACCAAGATCATATATCGTTATGATTTCATTTATATGAAATGTCTAGAATGGGCATACCTACGGAAACAGAAAGTAGATTGTGGTTGCCTAGCCCTGGCAGGGGGTTGAAGGGGATCGACTGACTGCTAAAGGGTATGGGTTTTTTCTGGGAGGTGATGAAAGCGTCGTAAAATTGATTGTGACGATGGTTGCACAACTCTGTGAATATACCAAAACCCACTGAACTGCACACTTTAAATAGGTTAATTGTATGGTATACGAATATGTCAATAAAACTGTTATTTTAAAAATTATAGTTTGGTAGTCACTTAGACTAGATGACAGATGACCACTGAGGTCCCTGAGAACTCTCAGTGTACCCCCCGACCCAGGGCTCACACCGCCTATCTTCATATCCTGGTTATTTGGAGGCAGAGCAGGGCCATGGGAATACCCGCTGATTCCAGTCCTGAGTCCAGGGCTAACCAGATGCATGGCAGCCTCTCTGTGCTACACTTTCCTGCTGCATAAAATGAGGATGACACACCTAAGCTACAGGGTGGTTCTAAAAATAAAAGGAGAGAATAAATGCAAAACAGTGCCTGGCACATTGCTTGAGGTCAGAGCCAAATCTTGTCGGTCTTTTTGGATGCCTCTGTGTCTAAGACACTGAATAAACATTATTCTAAAGGTTTAGTTAACAGACTACATATATGGGCTTAGCTTAGTTTATATGTCATATTGTCTTAACAAGGCCTATGTCCTAAGGCTCTGATTAAAATAACTCATAAACTTAACATAGTTTACGGCCATTTAACTTTTTTAGTGCAAAATTTACTCTGTAATATTATATTAAAATAACTGATTAAAATAACTCATAAACTTAACATAGTTTACGGCCATTTAACTTTTTTAGTGCAAAATTTACTCTGTAATATTATATAATGGAGGTAGTAACACTAGTTGAAAAGAAATTAGTGGTCTCTTTAAAACACTGAAATTTTTATTTCGTAATTATTAGGAAAATTACCTATCTCCTCTTAAATGTTTGTTTTAGACATGTGAGCAATAAGTTTTTGTAGCTTTTGCCCAAAAGTCAAATTCAACATGAATCACTTTTATTATAAAGGTAACTAAATTGCAAAAAGGAAAAGTCCAGGTATAAATGTGGGGACTTCATAAGGTTCTTGTGCAATCTGAACATTTTCAGTACTTGATTAAGCCAGTGGTTTTCTAATAGCGTTTCGGCAGCTAAGGTGGAACTCCCAAGCATCCCTCTCATCTCCCCACACCACCACCCTCTTTCACCCTCCTCCTTTCCTAATTGGGGAGCCTCTCCTACGCAGTCCTCAACAAGCACTCCAAATGGGGGCTGCCCATTTGTTCATTGCCTTGCTTCCTTGTCAGAGCGATTGGTCAAGCAATGGGCCTACTTATCATAAACAATTACGTGGAAACATACAATATAAGAAACAGAAGTCTCTGCCTGGCCTTGTACACCCCTTCCCCCAAGACAATCTGACTTGCCAAAGATAACCTCTGTCACACTTTGGAGTATAAACTTTACGATATTGCCTATACGTGATAATAACAGCAAACACACAGCACAACAGGTCAGCCACTGTCCTAAGCATTCTACATATATTATTTTATCCTCACAACTCATGAAATACTATAGTGATGCCTATTTTACAAATGAGGAAACTGTCAGGCACAGAGATGTGAACACCAACACATAAACACATACATTTTATAAAAATTAGTGATTTTATGTTAAAGGGCTATTCAGCAATTCCTCTTGGACATCTTCCCACACACTAGAGGACGACATCCAGGGAAGGACACGTAGATGGAGGAGGACATACAGATCTACCTCAGCTTTTCAGTACCAAATACTACTCCACTCCAATCTTCTATAACTTATTTCACCTGGCCCGTCAATGACTATACAGGTTGCTGTAGGTGCTTCACAATGAAGAACAAGACTGCAACGAACATCTTTCTACTATTGTCTTCTTGGAGGTGTGGGCACCTATGCTGTAAATTCCTGGAAGCAGCATTTCTAGCTTAAGAGGCCTATGCATTAAAAAATTTTAATATACATTCCCAAATTATCCTCCAAAAAAGTTGCATCTATATAGTTGCTTCAATTTATATTTGAACCACTAGCTACATGAGAAAGACTATTTTCCACATCCTTGTGAATACTGAGCATGATTAATCCTTTTTATTTTTTCCAATCGGCTAGATGTGTGAAAAATGGTACATTATTGTTTTAGTTTTCGTTTCTTTACTCATGCGGAAGGTTGAACACATTTTCAAATGTGTGCTTGCCCCTCAATACATTTATTTTTTGAAACTACATTTACTTTTTAACATCATTTATAAATTGTTTATTATCTCTACAACTTAATTGTTTCTTAAAGTTGCACAAGGACTTTCTTAATATCATGTGTAACTCCTTGTACAATTCAAATTGCCTCTCACAGCAGCTGTCCTTTCCTGGTGTTTGATTCCTATCCAGATCTCATTAATATTCTTTCCAAACAGAAATGTTGCTTGACTATACAGATGAGATCGTTTCTGTAGAGTTCCCTTCTGTAGGGCACCCTCCCCTTGACTGCTCATTAATATGCCCACCAGAGCACAATCCTGTGAGAAGCGTGACTGACACTGACAATCCAAGCATTAAGATCACTGTCTGGGGTGGTGCTTCAGCTGCTACCCTCAACTAGCCAATCTAATGCTTCTCGGTTGCACGGGGGTGGGAGCGGGGGGTGAGAGGGGTGGGGGGCATGGAGGGGGTAGTGAGGGAGGGATTGGAGAAAGTCCTCTGAATATCTGGATCACCTCTGGAATCTGAATCTCTCATGTGGAGTCCAAATACTTCTAATTTTTCTTAAAAGACTCCCCTACGATTCCAGTGTAAAAACGGCTTTGTGAGTTTAGATTTGGTTTAATCCCAGAGTTATTGGGCCTCAGCAGGGAGGCAGACACTGGCCCTAACCACACACCATCTAGATGGACTGTGTCAGAATCAGGTAAAAAATCTAGGCCACCTTAGCATAAGCCTGGAGATCGGTTACTGGGCACTGGTCATACGCAAGGTAATTCATTCCATTTGATTTTACTCTCTTAGTCATTATGATACCATGAAACAGATACCATTCTCATCTTACAGAGAAAGAACCTAAGGCTCAGAAAGGTTAAATAATTTGCTCAAGATCACACAACTAGTTAGATAGTCTGACAGATGCCAATGTCCATGTTCCAATGACTTACTGCAAAACACCTGTTCCTGGTGTCTGGGGGTGGTCTGGGCAGTCTCATCCTAAGTGTCTTGAAACTAGTTCAAATGCCCCAGCCTGTTCCATATCTAAGCCCACTCTGTCCCTGATTCCTTTCTGCTCAATTCACCAACTTCAGTCTACCACTTACTTATTGGGTAACGCTAGGAAAATTACTCTAAGCCTTAGTCTCATCTATCTAAAATGTTCCTTTAGGTCAGTGCTAAAATAAGTGCTTAATAAAGTGACGGCGGTAGTGGTAATAAAGATAGCAAACATTGGGACACCTGGCTACCTTCGGCTCAGGTCATGATCCCAGCGTTCTGGGATAGAGTCCTGCATCAGGCTCCTCGCTCAGCAGGGAGCCTGCTTCTCACTCTGCCTGCCACCCCCCCTGCTTGTGCTCACGCTCTCTCTGACAAATTAAAAAAAAAAAAATCTTTAAAAAAAAATAGCAAACATTTACTGAACACTTACCGTGTGTCAGATACTATTCTAATCGTTTTGCATCTATAAATTTCTTTTTTTTTTTAATTTTATTTATTTGTTTGACAGAGAGAGAGACAGCCAGCGAGAGAGGGAACACAAGCAGGGGGAGTGGGAGAGGAAGAAGCAAGCTCCCAGCAGAGGAGCCCCATGTGCGACTTGATCCCAGGACTCCGGGATCACGCCCTGAGCTGAAGGCAGCCGCTTAACGACTGAGCCACCCAGAAGCCCCTGCATCTATAAATTTCTTAATCCTCAGAGTAACACACTTGAAATATTATTGTTCCACTTTACAGATGAAGAAACTGAGGCCCAGAAAAGTCAAATAAATGTTAATGTATTCATTTTTTAGGAGGCTGGGATGAAAATAAAATGACGTCTAGTACAGAGAATAAACCAGAAATGCCATTCCAGTGTACACTGTATTTCAGGGTCAACTTGTTTTTGTTAAATCAGCAATAAGAAAAGAGGATCTCTAATGTTATCTCTGAGAAACTGGCAATGACCACCAGGAACACCATTTCTCTGCACCCAAAAGTCCTAAATCTCTCTCAAATCTCTCAATCACTGTGTAAGAGCCACATTTTAGGTGTTCTCAATACTTCTGTGAAAACTCTAAATAGAAAATAATATATACATAACTATCAAAGTCCTACATGGCTTCTATTACTTTATTCATCAGTTTGAATATCTTATCTTCTTGCACTTTTGAAACCTCAATTAGCTTTTCACATAATTGTGGTAACCTTCACATATCCTATTTGGACAGGTAAAAGAGCAACCTTAAGAACTGACTTTGGTCTAAAATTTTTAGGTCAAAAAGAACCCCCAAGAACCTACCTGATCTTTTTTTTTTCTTCTTTAAATTAAATATTACCCAATATACGCCAAGTTTGATTCTACCTCTCTCTCAAATCTAATTTGTTATTTATTTGCTTGGTTCTTCTTCCTCCTTCCCTTGCCCGGTTGATAATTAACTTATTGTTATAGGCAAACAGAATCCAGTGGATTGAGTTTTTTTTCAGTATTATTCACACATAGTAAGGAAAATCTCCATCAGTAAGTAGAAAAACAGATAATTATGTCAGTAACTTCAAATTTAAAGTGAAAAGTAGTGAAAGGCATAGTTAATTGGAAAGAATGTGGAAATTTATAGTTGACTATTACAGATAGCATAGATTTACTCTGAATAGCCTGTTTCTCCTTCAACCTTTGCACCCTTCCATGCTTTAACATCAGATGAATCAAATATCAGTGCCTGGTACAGTGCAGACGCTCAATAAAAATCTGTCATATGAATAAAAAACCGTATAATGTTAGTTCTCAGTTGCCACCTATCTCAGCAAAGGCCCACCTACATAACTGAATGTCTACAAACCACATGCTCACATGTCTTGTCAATTACATGCTTAATTAACACAAAGTCGCTAACTAAAGAGTCTTCTTCACAATGTCAAAGCAGAAGAAATATGTATGCTTATTTTAAGAAGGCTGCTTCCGTTAAGGATATAACCTCCTTATACCAGTCCTTTGTCCTTAATAGTTAATCGAGTTTTCTCCAAATACGGGGCTTCTTAGTTTCACGCCTGGCCATTTCCAGGAAGGGCCTGGCTTCCATTCTTCTTATCTGAAATTTTAGATGATGTGTTTTTTTCCCCAAGGACTCGCTCAATCTGAAAAGCCAGTTCAGATCAATTTAACCAATCCCTTCAAGCATGAGGAGAATTAAAACGGGTTTACTGAAAAGTGACTCTTCTCTAAGCAAGTTCTCTAATCGCTCCTTTCTGTACAAATCTGAGAAGCTAACCCAGAACAATGCTTTAATCAAGGACAAGCATAGCTGAAGCTGGTCAAACGAAGGCTTACAAACCACAGAGCCACAGAAGTGATAAAATTTTGCTCCTTAATCAATGCTATGCAGCTGATTTCTTAGTGACTAGTCACAAACATATTAATGTTAGGGTTTTAACTACACTTTAATGTTTACCTTCTAAAAATTACATCAAATGATGATTCTGTTTTAAAAAAGGTTTTGAGAGGCATTTATTGAGTAGTGGTCTTTTAGTTGGCATGGGAAAGCCAATCAACTTCTTTGCGTCTCAGTTTCTTCAACTCAGAAGGGATGGTTGGGATGGTTGTGAGGGTTCCCAATTTTTTGTTGTTTTGTTTTATTTTCTAGAGAGGGAGAGAGAGAATCTTAAGGAGACTCTACACTCAGTACAGGGCCCTATGATGCAGGGCTCAGTCTCACCACCCTGAGACCACGACCTGAGCAGAAATCAAGAATTGGACACTTAACCAACTGAGCCTCCCAGGCGCCCTGGGATGGTTGTGAAGATTAAATGAAAGAATAAAAGTAAAGTACTTTAAAAACTAAAGTTGCTATAAAAACGACTGTAATTTTTAATAAAATTTCAAGCCAATTTCAAGCAAAAAAAAAAAAAAAGAAGAAGAATTAAAGAATACGTCTACCCAGGGCGCCTGGGTGGCTCAGTCAGTTAAGTGTCTGCCTTCAGCTCAGGTCATGATCTCAGGGTCCTGGGATTGAGCCCTGAGTCAGGCTCTGTGCTCAGCAGGGAGTCTGCTTTTCCCTCTCTCTCTGTCCCCCCCCCCCTTATGTTCTCTCTCTCTCTCAAATAAGTAAAATATTAAAAAAAAAAAAAAGAATAAGTCTACCCAATGAAGATAAATTGGAAGAAATTAGAACTGATGATTTCAATTGTCTGGTTCAACTAGATGTTAACAAGAAACCCCTTGTCTGAAGCTGTTGCTAAAAATCTTTCAAATCAGTAGGCATGTAGTAAGTATAATGAACATAATTTCATCTTTCCTTGAGGATCCTATGTAGCTTTCTTGTTTTTCTTATAGAAAAGAAAAGCAGAAGAAAACTTTTGGTTGCTTTCTAGTTGTTTGGATTCTAGTTTTGCTATAAGTTGTCTAGTCAGTTGGATTCCAGTTTTGCTTGCTTTTAAAAATGCAGTGAGAGCTAAAGGACTAATATTGGGCAGCAGTAACAACCGTGGAAATAGATGCTGACAGTGATAATAAAATAGTGGCCTGGATCCTGGGAACACCTTGGAAAACCTGCATTGGGATAGAACTGAATCCTGGCGATCCCAGTCTCCATTTGTCCTGCTTCCTTCAGAAATCCTCAGAGGCTGCTACGTGCTTTGAACCCTGATGGAACTACCTCAGCTGTTGTCTATTAAACAACAACAACAACAACAAAACTTTGGATTGCAAACCAAAACAAGACTTATTAAAATGAGAAGTCTATCTTCAAAGGCTTATTCATGCATTCAACAAATACTTATTGAGGACTTACACATGTCGAGCAGTGCTCTATTTGCTAAAGGCATAATGTTAAAAGTGACAGACAAGGTCTCTGTTCTCATGAAGCTTCCATTCTACTGGGGAAACAGGACAATTAAATACTGTGATTAGTGCTGTGAAGGAAATACAAAGAGAGTAACTGGAGTGGTGGTAAGAAAAAGGGCAGATGCTTTAGATAGCGGTCTGGGGAAGTCCTCTTTGGGAGAATGGCATTTGAGCTGAAACCTGAATGATGGGGAGGACATAAGCAGCCAGCCAGGTGAAGAGATGTGGGAGTTATCAAGATGGAAGAAAGAGCAAATGCAAAGGCCCTGAGGCAGGAATAAAATGGCTAGGGAGTAAATGAAAAGTATGAGATGATGACAGAGCTGAGCGGCAGACAAATGCTAAGCAGTGGTAAAAGATCTTAATTTTATTCTAAGTGTGAGGCAAAGCCAAACATTTTTATGTAACAGTGCTTACAAGAAGAGACATATTTCATATACTTTATGATATTTAATTGCCTATTATATGTATAATGGCTACTGAATAAAAAGAAATGGCAGAGTTCTCAAGCTTAGAAGACTTATAATCTTTTAAGGAAGCAATAAATCATAAATAGTGACAGTATTGAGGTAAAAAAATGAAGTAAAAATAAAGTGCTAAGTGAAGACTGGGGAGGGAGCCACTGATTAAAATAGAAGAAATTAGAAAAGACTTTATTTTTTAAAAGGAGCATTTTATTTGAGCTCCTAAGGAAAAGGATTTATGTAGGAGTGGGAGGAGGGAGAGGAGCCTGAGGCTGTGGGAACTGCATGAGCAAAGGCACGGAGGCAGGAAGGGACAGGGTGGGTCCAGGAAACCTGAATCACTGTGTGGCTACAATGCCAGGTAGGTGGGTGGTGATGTGGGAGATAAGCCTGGAAAAATAGGCTGTCAGGGTGTGGGAGTGGGGGTCTTGAATGGCATCCAGAGAAATTTAGATTTAATTTACTTGGGCTTTGTTTCCCCTTAAGTGTGTAAATAAATCTCCTGAGGTACTTGTTAAAACTGCAGATTCCCAGGCTCCATTCCCCTAAATGTATTGATTTGTAAGCCTAGTGAGACCTGGAAACCTATCTTTCTAACCAACACCCCAGGTGATTCTAAAACAGGTAATCAAGGGAACCATACTTTGAAAACCAGTGTTCTTTTTTTTTTTTTTAATGACAACTCTGGACTAAAAGG
Organism: Ailuropoda melanoleuca; assembly: GCF_002007445.2. Taxonomy (NCBI): domain Eukaryota; kingdom Metazoa; phylum Chordata; class Mammalia; order Carnivora; family Ursidae; genus Ailuropoda; species Ailuropoda melanoleuca. The sequence continues at coordinate 40,304,384 of NC_048233.1, forward strand.
GAAAAACTGAAGCCAATTCTAAGGACTTTAGCAAAAAAGGGGGGTATGAATTAGAACAATGACAAAGAGCCATTATCACTGTTGGGGTAGAATCAACCAAACATGGCGACTGATTAAATGTGGGAAAAGAGAAGGACTGGGGTGCTTGGGTGGCTCAGTTGGTTAACCATCTGCCTTCAGCCCAGGTCATGATCTCAGGGTCCTGGGATCGAGTCCCACACTAGGCTCTCTGCTCAGTGGGGAGTTCTGCTTCTCCCTCTCCCTCTGCTCCTCCCCCCTGCTTGTGCACACACTCTCTCTTCCTCTGTCTTAAATAAATAAATAAAATCTTAAAAAAAAAAAAGAAAAGAGAAGGATTGAAGCATTCGAGACAACTTCAAGCTTTCTCCTTAGGGAAATGAGGTGGACACAAGTGCCTGGTACATAGAGAATATCTACATGGTGTGCCAGGTAGTTGGAAATATGGATCTGGAGCTCAGAAGCTATGCAAAGGCACTAAACATATTGCTTTGATACTCCTAAGTAAATTCAAGACAAATTAAAAAATTAATTATAAAAAATAAAAATCATAAAAATTAGAAAGGCAACTGAAGTGAATATTTAACCCAGCTTCGGATGGCAAAAGGCTTCACAACATAAAAGCAACAAAAGAAATCCCAAAGAAAAAGATCTATAGATAAGTAATAATATACCACACACAAAATTAAAAGGCAAATAACTAGTTAAACATTTGACCACAGGGCAAAGAATTGTCTTAAAATGAAGAGCTGGGCACCTGCTGGCTCAGTTGGTTAAGTGTCTGCCTTCAGCTCAAGTCATCGATCAAGCCTTGCGTAGGGTTCCCTGCTCTGTGATAGTCCGTTTCTCCCTCTTCTTCTGCCCCTCCCATTCCTGCTCATGCTAGCTCTCTGGCTCTCATTCTCTCTCTCAAATAAAAATCTTTAAAAAAAATCAAAATGAAGACTTCATACAAATGACAAAGAGAAAAACCCACTAAGTATAGCTTCTGTACAGAAAAGTGGAAGTTGTTAGGTAACTTGGCTTGCCAACTTAAACCTCTTGTCATAAAATGAGATTTGCTTTACATCCATTAGCAATGATGGGGCTTTGTGGCATAGATCAGCAGGGCTTTTATGATTTATGTAACTAGGTTGCCAAGTGTCAATCTATGGGAGTGCCTCAAAAATGCTAGTCTTTGCAACTTGCATTGTTCTGAGGGCACAAACACATTAAAGTGCCTCTAGGTTCCATGAAGCCTTGCTACCCCTATGAAAATTGCCTTTACTGCATTCCAGTCTTTTTCCTTGGGCTCTATATATCTAAACTGGGTGAAAGGTTAAGGATGGGACAAAAAATAATTTCACAATGTCTAGAGAGCAGTGGTTTGTAAAGCATCTTTTCAGCACAGAGGTTGTAAGGACTTTGGGATCAATAACCCAACCCTCCCATTTTACAGAAAAGGCCCAGAGAGGATGAATGACTTGCCCAAGATCACCTAAGTGGTTTCCATTTGGCAGTGTTGCTCCAACAATCACAAGCTCTGGCTTCTCACACCAACAGGCATTTAAAATGCCACAATTTCAACTTGTATACATTTTCCACTTTATCACTCCACTCATTCGATTTGGCCCAATAAAAATCTGTACTCCCTTCCCCAAAGCCCAAATAAATGAAAGAACCCCAAACAAAAAGCAACATAATTAAAATGTTAAGACCCAAAAATGGGAATGGATTAACCAAAAGACAATCCACAGAAGAAATCGAAATGGAAATGAACTATGAAAAATGTTCGCTCTCACTAGTAATAAAGTACATATTAAATCACTTTTGCTTAACAAGTCAATAAAGATAAAAAAATAAGATCCAGTATTAAGAACGATGCACTCAGATGGGCACTTACAATCACTGCAGGTGAGAATGTTAATTAGTCTAATCTTTATGAAAAGCAATTTGACAGCAGGTTTAGTGTTTTTTAATTTTTATTCCCTATGACCCAGTAATTCAACTTCTGGGAATCTAACCTAAGGAAATAGTGAATGATTTATACAAAGATTTATGCATTAATTTATCCTCAATTTTTTCACTTGTTAATAATGTAACAATTGAAATACCCAAGTACACAGTTAAATTGTAATTGTTTTCAAATAATTTTGATATCATGGAAAATTATGACACAGTGTTAAGTGAAAAAGCAGATACAAAACTGTATCTACTGTAATAGGATGAGCCCAATTACCTCTGTGTGTATATCAAAGAAAAAAAAAGACTGAAAGAGAATATACCAAATAGTTCTCTCTGGAACAGATTATGGAATATTTTGCCTTCTTTATAATTTATTTTTCCTCAAGTTTTCCATAATAAGCCTATGTAATTCTTATCTTCTAAATGGGTACGCATGTTTGTAAATGTGAAAATTAAATAAGAATTATATATATAATATGAAAAGAAGTTTAAAAAATAATCTGCCAATCACTCACACGGAGATGTTAGTTGAAGCAATGGAAATAGATCAGACTGCACAGGGAGAGAGTGTAAGAACAGGATGCTGGACCATGGCAAACACCCACACTTGAGGGGCAAAAAGACTGTGAGTTAGTGAAGGGGCATGGGAGGAAGTGTTAGATTAGAAGATGGACAACCAAGTAAAGTCACGCCAAGAAAGCCAAATAAAAGAAAGAACCAAGAAAGTTGCTCACTTGGTCAAATGTTGCCAAGTGGTAAAGAGGAGGGCAGTGACAGGGCCATTAGAGGGAAATCACTGGGTACAATGCAACGGCAGACAGGTTTCCTCTAGTGCTGGAGGTGGAAGCCAAATCTGAAAATTACCTATTCAGTGAAACTGACTATGAGAAAAGAAGTCCTGGGTCATTTGCTTAAATTTCAGTTTATTGGGAAAAAAAGACTGTGGAAATCTAAAACCAAGTACATCAGGATTACTAATCTATGGGTAATGAACCAAAAAATGGCAAGAAAAAAACATGTTTGAGGGATTGTAAAGTTAGCTCTGTTATAGGATAAATTAGAGAAAAAATGGCTCCACACTTGTCATCAGAAGTACAAAAAGTAAATCTTTCTAAAAGGGTGGGGGCACCTGGCTGGCTCAGTTGGTAGAGCATGCGACTCTTGATCTCAGGGTCATGAGTTTGAGCCCCATGTTCAGTGGAGAGATTACTTAAAACAAAATTTTTCTTTTAAAAACATAAGAAGTCGCATCCTTTTTCTCTTAAAGATGGAAGTTCTTAGTTTCATTGTAGCATTATGAAGAAATTATAAGAAAATAAAATGAATGTAATATATCATGGTATCTTGTTAACTTCTCATGACTGCACATATGAAGTCTTTAGAAACATTTTCAAGTTTAAAGAAATCATGTGACATGCTAAATAATGGATTGCTTGTTGGGTCAAATCTTGTCCTTTTAATAAAAAGAGATCTGCATTTGCGCAATAATTTGACTGAGTCTCAAGGACTTTGCATCCAGCCACACAATAAACATAGCAGTATATTCCTACCAAGAGTACCATTTACAATAGAATCTCAATTCCACAATCATTAAGTAAGAAACTACTCAATTTACAACCACTCATTTGTTACTAAACGACCTTGAGAGTCTGTGGTAAGTAATTTAACATCACCTGGAGATTACTGTTCACAATCCAAAATAAAGTACTTTAACTTCCTATCACAAAACATGCAGTGAAAGACCATAGTAACCTTTGGAAATTCCTGACAAGTCAAAAATTTTCCTACCTGCAGAAAGAGTACAATTCCAATCTAAATAAAAGTCGCCTATTTCTGAGAGTATGGAATTAAGAACACCTGAAAACTAGTTTCGTTGTCAACAGAAACAGTGACAAATTCTCCCAATTTGTGGCTTGGTGGCTTTTCATGGCAAAGATGTTTAATGATCTCCTATACTCTCAATCTTCTTTTGTATCTGGGTGTATATGTCTTTGATGAACCTTTCTAGTACAGAAGTCCTAAGTTAATTACAGTTGATTGTTGAAAAATATCAGAGGAAAAGTCACAAATTTGAAACCCTAAGAAGAATGATCATTAAAATTGCACTTGAAAACATTTTAAGGAAACAACATAATCATTGTAGATACCCAAAATACATGCAAATACTGACTGCCTTTCCAAAAATTCCCAGTGGACACCACTTTCCTAAGGTGTAAGCAGAAAGAAAAGAGGTAAGTAATGTCAAAGAAATGTGTTCATCAAGTACCATGGCTCAAATTACAAAATGAGACAACCACCATCTGTTTCATTAACTCAGAATCTCCATTTAAACAAACAGGGGCGCCTAGGTGGCTTAGTCAGTTGAGCGTCCGACTCTTGGTCTCAGCTCAGGTCTTGATCTCAGGGTGGTGAATTAGAGCTCAGCACTGGGCTCCATGCTGGGCATAGAGCCTATATATAAACAAACAAATAAATACATAAGAAAAATGAAAAACACAATCACATAGAAGGGACTGTGTCATGTTTATCCTTTGCATACTAGGTCATTGGCACACATTAATAAACACATTAATAAAAACCTGCAGTTACATGAAGAGTGCTTAAGACTACCACAGACTTCGGATCATCAAAACTGCAAAGAATCTTCACTCTGACCCTTTCCTTCTTCACTCATTTACCCATCCTGTCCCCACTTCAAAAAAAAAAAAGAGAGACATTTTGAAGTCACCTTAGAAAGAAAAAGTATCCTCTGTCATCAAGATGTGCTGTTAAAGAACTGTTTTCACTTCTAAAGCTTTCTCTTCTTACAATTATTAGAAGGTTGAAAGTTGGCCCACCTTAAACTGGAATCTGGAACAAAACTTGAATGTACCAAGTTAAACAAAGTTGCACAATGAAGCAATTTCACAAAATGGCACTGTTTTCCTGATGTTGCCAATACACTATTCTATTCCCAGAAGCTCTACAGTTCAGGGACTACATGATAACAACTTTGAGGCCCAATACAACAACAGCTCCACCAACTATTTACCGAACTGACACAAAATTAGGGACAGGTCCTTATCCCATCTTCAAAAGGCCATACCACTGGCAAAAAAAAAAACAAACAAAAAAACAAAAACAAAAAAACAAAACCACAAAAACAAAAAAACCCGTAAAAAATATGAGCCATACAAATATATGAAGAAAATAATTCTTCAGAAAATAATAACAAAGTTTTTGTTATTCTTGTTTGTTTTTAAGAAAAAGTAGAAGAAAAGTCTCCCCTCCCTTTTTTTTAGTAGGCTCCATGCCCAGTGTGGAGCCCAGTGTGGGGCCCAAACCTGATCCTGCGATCAAGACCCCAGCAGAGATCAAGTCGGGTGCTCAACCGGCTGAACCACCCTGGCACCCCAAAGAGGGACATTTTTTAAAACCCTATTTTCTATGCTTCTACAACACTCTGGGCTGAAGTCTAGTACAGCACTGATCTCACCAAACCTGGAGTTGTAGCTGCTGATTCTGCCTAACCCATTTGATTTTCAAAAAGCTTTTTTAGAGTCGGGCTGTTCGGAACTTTGAATCCATAATAGGACTGACAAAACAAGAGGCACTCAATAAACGATTCGTCCAGAAAATGAAATAAGTTCCTAAAGTAATTACCTAATACCATATTATGTACTCTTTCGTCAATGCAAAACAAGGAAATATACGTGCACGCAAAACTTTTTTTTTTTTAACCTTCTTTCCTGCTAATTCTATAACTTTCTGAAGGTCTACCTAAGACACAATCATCCTTCATCCAGGCTATAACTCCACAGAAACTGAGAAAATGCTTGTTGAGGGGTCATCTTCTTTTGTGTCTACATCAGACCTCAGAAGAAAGTGTTATTTCATGGTTCCTAAAATATTTATCATTTGTGAATAGTATTAGTAACCATGCGGATAAGAAGTATTCTGTTTAACCACTTTAATCAACAGCAAAAGAAAGAATACTTAAGGCAAATGACTTCTCCCCTAAAGGGGTATTGTCTTAAGGCTGATAACTCCCTAAATACCTTGGACTAACTGGACAAGCCAAGTCAGTAGAACCATCTGGATTAGGCAGACTTTTGAAAGCTGTAATTAGGTGAAAGACAATAGTAGTTCAAATATCTCTTACCAGGATCAGCTAAACTCGTTGTTGCAAGCACCAGTAAGGAGGCAAGGAAGGACACCAGGTGGTTGGCTCCTAGCACCTACAAACTTCAAGCTTAGTAGGTGTAGCACGGGTGTACAGTTACCTTATCCTAACACCTACGTATGCTGGTGACAGGTGCCAGTGATACATACACGATAGCGATTCGAGGATGACACACCCAGCTGCAAGGACTGCCTCAAAGGGCTGTAAGTGTCTTAGAGTTCAGTTGGCAGAATGGAAGGTGGGAAAAATCGAAAAGGGAGGCAATGGCTTTAAATGAAGATGGGAAAAGAGCAGGTGAATATCAGAATATTTCCCTAGGAGACTATTTTGAATTTTTATGAACTGCCGCCTTCCTCCACCACACCAAAAAGGTATATAGTTAGAAAGTAGTGTTTCCGATGGAAGAGGTGGTCCTATCAGCTCCCGCCCTCAGGCAGCAAAGGTTCGGCCCTACATAATTACTCCCAAGCCCAGCGCTGTACCCAGAAGTGAGGAAAGAGCAGAGGATCAGCGGTTCCTCTACTCTCTCGCGCGCGGGGGAGGGGTTCACGCTCCCTGTGCTCCCCCTGTCCCAGAAGTCGCTGGAGAAAGAAACTGTGGAGGGAAGCCGGGGTCTCGCGCACTCTCCGGCTGTGGAGGATATGGAGAGAGAAGGCGCTTACCTGGCTAAAATCGGTCTTTCCTCCGTGCGGCAACCAGCCCTGCCACGGGTCCCAGGCGCTCTGCCTCGCGCACCTGTCGCGACCCAGCTGCAACACCTACAGCTCCTGCGGCCCCGCCCCGGTCCGGCTCAGAGCCCCGCCCCGCCCCACCCCGCCTCCCGCTGCGGGGGCGCGCACGCCCGCCGGCCTCCCGTGCGGCCTCTGGGCTGGCGTGCGCGCCGCCGGCTGCGTGCCCTGCGTTCTCGGCTGCTCGGGTTGCTCCGCCGCGCGCAGCGTTTGGCGTCGTGAGAGGCGTGGCCGCTTTTCCAAGGGGTTGCTTCTAATGCTGAGCGCTTGTCTGTGAGGGAGCCACGTCCTTTAATGAAACCTTGAGCTTCGTGCTTCTCTACTTTGGCCTTAACTCTGACCCAGAGTTTCCGCAGTTTGACTCAGGAGCGACTGGGCGGTTTGACCTAGGTTCAACTGTAGGTCAGTCCCCAACCAGGTTCCTGGTGCTTTCGGGGTAAGTTTTGTGCAGAGAGGGTGTTTTAGAGGAGGCTGTGTGGTGTAGTGGAAAGAGCTACAAATGAATCCTGTCTGTACCGCTTGACGTTCATCAGGTCGCTTCACCTCACTAGGGCTGTGTTTGTAAAAGTGAAGTGGATGGACAGGGCAGATCTAGTTCTCCAACAGCTCTAACCGTTATTATTCCTACACTTAGAATTGGAGCTGTGTGAAAGATTGAGTACGTCAAGAGGCCTACCAGTTGGCCGTCCTGTCCCCAAATTCTTGCCCCAGTTCCGTGAGGCAGCATGAGTACCCTCTGATAGTGTCCTTCCTTTTCCTGCACCGCAAATGTAGTAAGGTTTCAGATCACAAGTTTTCTGAAGGTTTTTGGAGTTCATGTAGCTTGGTAAGTACTCCAGGGGGCTTGTGGTACTAAATGCCTATACTTACACTTCCTGAAGCAATTAAGGAAAATATTTAATAAGAGAAATTTCCAACAGCAGATGGATAGACCAGTCTGTCTGTTCCCTTCTTCCTTCAAATACCAGCCTAGAGTGATTTCTGAATAGGTACCAAGCATCAAAACTAGCAAAACTGGCCGGAAGCGTGGGATTGTAAAAGTATCAATATGGGATGGTACTCCAGAAAATGCATTCCCTTGCAGGCTTAGTTCCCTCAATAGATGTCACGAACACACACTCAATTTGTAAAAAATCAAGCCAATAAGAGCTCTTATTCTTCACCAAGAAGGCTAAGAAGCCTAACCTGGGTCCAAGTTTTAGACCTACGTTGAATCTTGACACAGCCACTTACCAACTTAGGCAAATTACTCCAAAATTCTCCCTTAGTGTCCTTTTGAAAATAGAGCTAGTAGTACCTTACAGCTGACTTTTACCAGTTTGCAAGGCTGATTGCTAAGTTTGGGGAATTTTATGAGCCAGTTGTTAAACATAACAACTGTAAAAATCAAAATTGTATAAATTTATAATTAAATATGTTAAAACCAGATAATGAATACTCCAAACTCATCACTTTTTTAAAATTTAGTTTAACTAAGAACTCTGCCCCTGAGGTTGTGTATTTTATCTGTATGATGGAAATATATGCATCTCTTCCCAACTCTGGTCAGAGAAATCATATTTGTAGTTTGAAATTGGCTGCAATAGGAATATTTACACTGTGGAAGTTGGCAAATGCTACAAATAAGGGTTTGGTTTATTGTTTTGTTGATTTTCCAGGCCACTGTGGAAGTTGGCAAATGCTACAAATAAGGGTTTGGTTTATTGTTTTGTTGATTTTCCAGTATCTCCAACTTCTTTTGTAAACTAATAGTAAATATTTTAGGCTTTCTAGTACGTATGGTCTTTGTCACAACTACTCAGCTCTTACATTAAAATTGGGTGTGGCCATGTTCCAGTAAAGCTTTATTTACAAAACAGTCAGTAGGCTGGTAGAGAAAATGTTGATAATGCAGAGTTAAACTTAACAGTGTATCACGTTCCTGGTCTTGACATTGTGAACAGCACAAAAAATTGAGAAAGTATTCTTTCAGTATTCAAAAATTGTTATCCAATTCAGCAAAGAAATTACTAATGTCATTGATAAATGAGTGAAGTTCCAACATACCTCTTTGCTATTTTACTTTCACGTTACTGGTTAACTTAAGTGAAAATATCAACCAACATCCATGTTTGAGCTACACTTCTTTGACAGTGATGTGAGCATTTTTTTGCTGAATCAAATTGTAATCAAGCATTTGTTCATAGTCTGGTTCATAGTCTGATTTTGTGAAGTATTGTTGGAAAAAGAGTGAATCAAAACTGGTGGTTTTTCTAGAAATAGCAGGTCACACAAAGTATAGACATAGGCCAAAAAGCAAAGTAAGTATTTTAGTTTAAAATCCTGCCAAAGATTCACCAAAAAAACCGTGAGAACTAATAAATGAATTCAATAAAGTTGTAGAATACAAAATCAATACACAAAAATCTGTTCTCAACACTAATAACAAACTATCAGAGAAATAAAAGAATCTCATTTACAATTTCATCAAAAAGAACAAAATACCTACAATAAATTTAACCAAGGAGGTGAAAGATCTGTATATTGAAAACTACAAGACATTAATGAAAGAAATCGAAGAGGACACAAATGGAAAGATATTCTGTACTTATGGATTGGAAGAATCAATATTATTAAAATGTTCTTACTACCCAAAGCAATCCATGGTTTCGGTGCAATCCCAATCAAAATTTCAATGGCATATCTCAAAGAAATAGAACAAATAATCCTAAAATTTGTATGGAACCACAAAAAAACCCAAATAGCCAAAGCAATCTTGAGGAAGAAGAACAAAGCTGGAAGTATGCACCCTGATTTTATTTTTTTTATTTATTATTTTTTTTTTTAAAGATTTTATTTATTTATTTGACAGAGATAGAGACAGCCAGCGAGAGAGGGAACACAAGCATGGGGAGTGGGAGGAAGAAGCAGGCTCACAGCAGAGGAGCCTGACGTGGGGCTCGATCCCATAAGGCCGGGATCACGCCCTGAGCCGAAGGCAAACACTTAACCGCTGTGCCACCCAGGCGCCCCCACCCTGATTTTAAACTATAAAACATTTACTATATTACATTTAAAATAGTATGGTATTTGTATAAAAACAGACACAGAGATCAATGGAACAGAACAGAGAGGCCAGGAATAAACCCAATCATATATAGCCAGTCAATTTACAACAAAGAAGTCAAGGGACGCCTGGGTGGCTCAGTGGTTGGGCGTCTGCTTTTGGTTCAGGTTGTGATCCCAGCATCCTGGAATGGAGCCCCAAATGCCCCAAATCGGGCTCCCTGCTCAGTGGGGAGTCTGCTTCTTCCTCTGCCCCTGACCCTGCTTGTGATCTCTCAATCTCTCTCTCTCTCCCTCCCTCTCAAATAAATAAATAAAATCTTAAAAAAAAAAAAAAAACCACCAAAAGAGTCAAGAATACATAATGAGCAAAGGATAGTTTCTTCAATAAATGGTGTTGGGAAAACTTGACAGCCACATGGGAAAGAATGAAACTCTACCACTATTTTATACCATACACAAAAATTAACTCAAAATGGATTAAAGACCTGAACATAAGACTTGAAACCATAAAACTCATAGAGAAAAACATAGGCAGTAAGCCCCCTGACATAGATCTTGGCAATATATATTTTTTTAAAGATTTTACTTATTTATTTGAGAGAGGGTGCTCCTGAAAGAGCTTGAGATGGGGGGAGGGGCAGAGGAAGAGAGGGGAGGGGAGGGAGAGGATATTCAGATCTTCTGCCTATTTTTTATAATTTTTAAAAAGATTTTATTTATTTGAGAGAGAGATCGAGAAAGTAGGGGGCAAAGGGCTGAGGGAGAGGGAGAAGCAGTCTCCCCACTGAGCAGGGAGCCCAATGCAGGGCTCAATCCCAGGACCCTAGAATCATGACCTGACCTGAAGGCGGAGGCTTAACCAACTCAGCCACCCAGGTGCCCTTTGGCAATATTTTTTTGAATATGATACCAAAAGCAAAGCAACAAAAGCAAAAGTAAGTAAGTGGGACTACATCATACTAAAATTTTCTCCAAACATAGGGAACCATCAACAAAATGGAAAGTCAACCTACTGAATGAGAGAAAATATTTGCAAATTAAGTAGCTGATAAGACCTAATATCCAAAATATATAAAGAGCTCATAAAATAGCAAACAAGCAAACAATCCAGTTTAAAAATAGGCAGAATGGGGCACCTGAGTGGCTCAGTTGGTTAAATGTACAACTCTTGATTTGGGCCCAGGTCATGATCTTGGGTTCCTGGTATCGAGCCCCACATCAGACCTGCTCAGTGAGGGTCTGCTTGAGATTCTGTCCCTCTCTCTCTGTCCCCCTCCACTCTCTCTCTCAAATAAAAAAATAAGATCTTAAAAAAAAATTATAAAAAATAGATCTGATTAAACATTTTTCCAAAAGGACATGCTTAAAAAGGTACTTAATGTCATTAATCATAGGAGATGCAAATCAAAACCACAATGAGACATCATTTCACACCTGTTAGAATGGCTATTATAAAAAATACAAGAAATAACAAAAGTTTGCAAGGATGTGGAGAAAAGGGAACCATTGTGCACTGATGATGGGAATGTAAATTGGTGCAGCTATTCTGGCAAACAGTATGATGTTCTTCAAAATATTAAAAATAGAACTTCCATATGATCCAGTAATTCCACTTCTTTCATATGTACCCAAACAAGACAAGAACACTAACTCAGAAAGATCCCCATGTTCATTGCAGCATTATTTGCAATAGCTAAGATGTGGAAACAACCTAAGTGTCCACCAATGGATTAATGGATAAAGAAATCATGAATATATGAAATATATTTTATGTAATGCAATATTATTATTCAGCCATAAAAAAGAATAAAATCTTGCCATTTGAGACAACATAGGTGGATCTTGAGGTCATTATGCTAAGTGAAATAAGTCAAAGAATAACAAATACAGTATGATTTCTTATACAGAATTTTTAAACAACAACAACAACGACAACAAAACAAGCTAATAGATACAGAAAAGAAATTGGTGGTTGCTAGAGGTGAGAAGTAAGAGAAATGGGTGAAGGGGGTCGAAGGTTAAAATAAAAAAATGTAGTAGTTGAGGGATGCCTGGCTGGCTCAGTTGGTAAAGTATGCGACTGGATCTTAAGGTCTTGAGTTCAAGCCCCACACTGGGCATAGAGATTCTTGGGGAAAAAATGTAGTTGATATAAAAGAGAGATAGAAATTTTGAATTGTATTCAAAATGTTGACTATATATATATGTTTATGTGTATGCTTATGTATATAACAGGTATATTATATGTAATGTATTAAAACACTGCTGCGTACCTATTATTCCTATTACATACCTATTATTTCTATATACCTACTATTTCAAAATAATGAAAGTAAAATAGCACATTCTAAATCTTTGAGATGAAACTAAATATTAGCATATTCTTAGAAATTCACATTAAAATATTTAAAACCAAAAGCCAAGCAAATTATCTATGACTTATTTTTACCCAGCTCCATTAATAAGTAGGGTAAAAAAATACTGATTTAGCTAATTACAATGTCGTAAAAAAAATTTTTTTCTTAAAAAGTGAAATTTATGCTTTTTCCAAAGGCACATTAAAATTATTTTTTTTATTTTTAATGATTTTTTTATTATATTATGTTAATCACCATACAGTACATCCCCGGATTCCGATGTAAAGTTTGATGCCTCATTAGTTTGCGTATAACACCCAGTGCACCATGCAATGCGTGCCCTCCTTACTACCCATCACCAGTCTATCCCATTCCCCCACCCCCTCCCCTCTGAAGTCTTCAGTTTGTTTCTCATAGTCCACAGTCTCTCATGTTTCATTCCCCCTTCTGATTACCCCCCTTTTCTTTATCCCTTTCTTCCCCTACCGATCATCCTAGTTCTTATGTTCCATAGATGAGAGAAATCATATGATAATTGTCTTTCTCTGCTTGACTTATTTCACTTAGCATTATCTCCTCCAGTGCCGTCCATGTTGCAGCAAATGTTGAGAATTCGTTCTTTCTGATAGCTGAGTAATATTCCATTGTATATATGGACCACAGCTTCTTAATCCAGTCATCTGTTGAAGGGCATCTCGGCTCCTTCCATGATTTGGCTATTGTGGACAATGCAGCTATGAACATTGGGGTGCATATGGCCCTTCTCTTTACTACGTCTGTATCTTTGGGGTAAACACCCAGTAGTGCAATGGCTGGGTCATAGGGTAGTTCAATTTTTAACTTTTTAAGGGACCTCCACACTGTTTTCCAGAGTGGCTGTACCAACTTGCATTCCCACCAACAATGTAGGAGGGATCCCCTTTCTCCACATCCTCTCCAACAATTGTTGTTTCTTGCCTTGTCTATCTTTGCCATTCTAACTGGCGTAAGGTGGTATCTCAGTGTGGTTTTGATTTGAATTTCCCTGATGGCTAATGATTTTGAACATTTTTTCATGTGTCTGTTAGCCATTTGTATGTCTTCATTGGAAAAGTGTCTGTTCATATCTTCTGCCCATTTTATGATTTGTTTATTTGTTTCTCGTGTATTGAGTTTGAGAAGTTCTTTGTAGATCTTGGATACCAGTCCTTTATCTGTGGTGTCCTTTGCAAATATATTCTCCCATTCCGTGGGCTGTCTCTTAGTTTTTTTGACTGTTTCCTTGGCTGTGCAGAAGCTCTTTATCCTGATAAAGTCCCATAAGTTCATTTTATCTTTTATTTCTCTTGCCTTTGGAGATGTGTCGTGAAAAAGGTTGCTCTGGCCGATGTCATAGAAGTTGTTGCCTATGTTCTCCTCTAGAATTTTGATGGATTCCTGTCTCACATTGAGGTCTTTCATCCATTTGGAGTTTATTTTTGTGTATGGTGTGAGAGAGTGGTCAAGTTTCATTCTTTTGCATGTAGCTGTCCAATTTTCCCAGCACCATTTATTGAAGAGACTGTCTTTTTTCCACCGGATGTTTTTTCCTGCTTTATCAAAGATTAGTTGCCCAAAGAGCCGAGGGTCCATTTCTGGGTTCTCTATTCTGTTCCATTGGTCGATGTGTCTGTTTTTGTGCCAGTACCATGCTGTCTTTGTGATCACAGCTTTGTAGTACAGCTCGAAATCCGGCATTGTGATGCCCCCAGCTTTGTTTTTCCTTTTCAACAGTTCCTTGGAGATTCGGGGCCTTTTCTGGTTCCATACAAATTTAAGGACTATTTGTTCCAGTTCTTTGAAAAATGTCCTCGGTATTTTGATCGGGATAGCATTGAAAGTGTAGATTGCTCTGGGTAGTATGGACATTTTAACTATGTTAATTCTTCCAATCCATGAGCATGGAATATTTTTCCATCTTTTTATGTCTTCCTCAATATCTTTCAAAAGTGATCTATAGTTTCTAGCATATAGGTCCTTTACGTCTCTGGTTAAGTTAATTCCAAGGTAACGCATGGTTTTTGGTGTTATTGTAAATGGGATGGATTCCCTAATTTCTCTTTCTTCAGTCTCGTTATTCGTGTATAGAAATGCAACTGATTTCTGGGCATTGATTTTGTATCCTGCCACCTTACTGAATTGTTCTATAACTTCTAATAGTTTGGGAGTGGATTCCTTTGGGTTTTCCATATAGAGTATCATGTCATCTGCAAAGAGAGACAGTTTGACTTCTTCTTTGCCGATTTGGATACCTTTGATCCCTTTTTGTCTTCTGATTGCTGTTGCAAGGACTTCTAGTACTATGTTGAATAATAGTGGCGAGAGTGGGCATCCTTGTCGTGTTCCTGATCTTAAGGGAAAGGCTTCCAGCTTTTCCCCATTGAGAATAATGCTTGCAGTAGGCTTTTCATAGATGGCTTTTATGAGATTGAGAAATGTACCCTCTATTCCTACACTCTGAAGGGTTTTAATCAGGAAAGGATGCTGTATTTTGTCAAATGCTTTTTCTGCATCAATTGAGAGGATCATATGGTTCTTGAGTCTTTTCTTGTTGATATGATGTATCACATTGATTGATTTGCGAGTGTTGAACCATGCTTGCATCCCAGGTATGAATCCCACTTGGTCATGATGGATAATCCTTTTAATGTACTGTTGGATTCTATTAGCAAGGATCTTGTTGAGGATTTTGGCATCCATATTCATTAGAGAAATCGGTCTGTAATTCTCCTTTTTGAGGGGGTCTTTGCCTGGTTTGGGGATCAAGGTAATATTAGCCTCATAGAATGAGTTTGGTAGCTTTCCTTCTGTTTCTATTTTTTGAAATAGCTTTAGGAGAATAGGTATTATTTCTTCTTTGAATGTTTGGTAGAATTCCCCAGGAAAACCGTCTGGGCCTGGAGTTTTATTATTTGGAAGGTTGTTTATCACTGACTCAATTTCTTCATAGTTAATTGGCCTATTTAAGAAATCTATTTCTTCCTGTTTCAGTCTTGGTAGTTTATAGGTTTCCAGGAAGGCCTCCATCTCTTCCAGATTGTTTAGTTTTTTGGCATATAGCTGTTGATAAAAGTTTCTAATAATCCTTGCAATTTCAATGGTGCTGGTCGTGACCTCTCCCTTTTCAGTCATAATTTTAATAATCTCAGTCCTTTCTCTTTGTTTTTGGACAAGTTTTGCCAGTGGTCTATCAATTTTATGGATTCTCTCAAAGAACCAGCTTCTAGTCCTGTTGATCTGCTCTACTGTGCTCCTGGTCTCTAATTCATTGATTTCTGCTCTAATCTTGGTCAACTCCTTCCTTGTCAGTGGGTTAGGCCTGTCCCTCTGTTGCTGTTCCAGTTTCTTGAGGTGAGAATATAGAAACTGCATTTTAGATTTTTCTATTCTTTTGAGTGAGGCTTGGATGGCTATGTATTTCCCCCTTAGGACTGCCTTTGCAGTATCCCATAGGTTTTGGACCGTTGTGTTTTCATTCTCGTTGGTCTCCATAAATTGTTTAAATTGTTTTTTGATTTCCTGGTTTATCGACATTCTTGAGCAGGATGGTTCTTAGCCTCCAAGTGTTTGAGTTTCTTCCAGGTTTTTTAAAGGCACATTAAAATTATTAACAAAAATTTTGTATTAACTCCCAAGTTGTATTCTGAATTTTACTAACATAACAAAATTATTTTTCGAATTCTGATCCCTAAAATGCCAAGTTAGCACAGTGACTTATTTTTTTAAATCTGAAGAATATATACATTTTTTAATTTGAAGAAGTTTAAAATAGACACAGAAAATGGTAGGAGTGAAAACTGTGGGATACCTAAGCTAATGGAAAATTTCAAAATTGTTAAGTGATCAATCATTGAAGAAACACCATCATGTTCATCAAAGGAAGAAATAGATAACCTTATGCTTCCAGATTGTTGGAATGAAAAACAAGTGTTTGTTTTTGGAACAGTACAAATGGTTTGAAATAAAAGAAGGTGAATTCGGATGTATGGATGGTTTCGTAGTTCAGCATTTAGTAGTGACAGCAGAAACGTATGTCCATGATCCAGGGAATAGAGGGCATGTTTAGTAATCCCAATGGTACTACTAAAACTAAACAGACTTTTCTGAAAGAAAGAAAATAAGAAAGAAAAAAGAAGGGAAAAAAAAGAGAACAGCATTTTTCTAACCACTGTACTGAAATTCAAGATTTGTTAGAATCAACTGGCTCAATTTCCAATTCATTGTAAAACTAAATCATAAAGATATTGATACTATCATAGAAGTTTTTAGTTCTACAGTTGAGTAAAACATAATAGGCCTTTATCTGGTAGTGAGGGAGGCAATAAAATTAAGAAAAAAAATGGAGTAGATACAAGCAATTGTTTACATACCCAGTACAGTGCAACAAGAACAACAGGACATATTGCAAAAGAAATTATATGAAGATATTTAGCAATATTGTAGAAGAGAATTTCAAATATGTGCTACAATTGATTAGGCATCTACACTTCTGGAAAAATGCACCTGGGTGAATTACCTGCAGTACACAATTGAATCAGGTTTTTTTTTTTTTTAAAGATTTTATTTATTTATTCGACAGAGATAGAGACAGCCAGTGAGAGAGGGAACACAAGCAGGGGGAGTGGGAGAGGAAGAAGCAGGCTCATAACGGAGGAGCCTGATGTGGGGCTCGATCCCATAACGCTGGGATCACGCCCCGAGCCGAAGGCAGATGCTTAACCACTGTGCCACCCAGGCGCCCCTGAATCAGGTTTTGTACTGCTAATATTTGTTGCTTTAAAAGAATTGGTGTCAATCACAAAGGAGTGTATTTCTGATACATTATTGTCTACTTTAAATGATTGTGGCTTTGATAATGAATGAAAGACAACTTAATTGCATTTTGTTCTAATGGTATTTGTACAATAGTGGGAAGGAAGTCTGGAGTCAAGCTACAAATTTCTTAGAAAATTTTCCTGAAGTCATCATTTGGCACTAAGTCATCAATTACAATTCAATATCTGAAATAAAATAAGTCAATCATTTAAAAATATTCTGGATAAAATTTAGTCTTTTTATCACCAATCCAATACAATTAAATTGACTTAGAAACTATAAAGAACTTGAAATTATTAAAACTGGTCAAATACTGAGGTTGAGATGGGTAGCATGTAGTTTACAAACTGTCACTGCTGTATGTCAGGCATATTCTTCACTATATGTGCATTTTTCTCATTCTTTTTATTCTGGTTTAGCAAAGAGATTAGCTAACATTAATTTCGTGCAAGACCTTGCTTGAATGATTGACATTCTTGAAGAATTTTCATTATTTTCTATTGCATTGCAGTCAAGGTCAACTAACATTCACAAAGTAAAAAAAATTAAGTGTCCCATAAAAGATTTGGAAAATTTTAAATTGGTATTAGAAAGCATGAATCTCATTTTTTTTTAAAGATTTTATTTATTTATTTGATAGACAGCCAGCGAGAGAGGGAACACAAGCAGGGGGAGTGGGAGAGGAAGAAGCAGGCTCCCAGCGGAGCGCGGAGCCTGATGTGGGACTCCATCCCAGAACGCAGGGATCATGCCCTGGGCTGAAGGCAGACAGACGCTTAACGACTGAGCCACCCAGGCGCCCCTGAAAGCATGAATCTCATGTTAAAGATTTAAGTCAAATATGTTTAAAGACATTCCACTTAATAAATTTGAAGATCTGTCTAGGAATATATTACTAAAGAGTAATAAATTTATGTCTTTTATTAGAAACAAAGCATCAGCATCTTTTATTTATTTGTTTAAGTAGTCTCCACACCCAACATGGAGCTGGAACTCAACCCTGAGATCGAGAGTCCCATGCTCTACTGACTGAGCCAGCCAGGTGCCCCAGAAACAAAGCATCTTAATTATTTTGATTTATTAGACTATCTTCTTGGATTTATGGAAAATTAACTTCACCATGAATAGCTGGTAGGAGAAAATTGTATCATTAAATAAAATTTTAAAACATGAAATAATTTGAATGTTTCTCAGGAATTTGTAGATAATACAGTAGAATCACACAATGTTACAATCCCCGGAACTATACAAAAATTTTAAAAAATAGCACTATTGTAGTCAGGAGTGCTTTTGATGGCATTTGCACAAGTTGAGAAATGATAGTTTAATAGTAGATCACATATCAAACTAAATTACACAAAATTTATTGGAAAAAGAGTTAGCAGATTGGGATCATCAACTGATGGTTATACTGTTAACTTTGCTTTTCTTCTGCGTTGGGTCCTGTGTTTCTTTAAAGACTCCTGATTCTCCACACTGGCACTAATTCACTCTTTTTTTCTTGAGCTTTTTTAGTGTTTTATTTTGAAAATGTAACATTCCAGGGTACCAGAGTGGCTCAGTCAGTTGACTATCTGACTCCTGGTTTCAGCTCAGGTCATGATCTCTTGGGTGGTGGGATCAATGCCATACTCCGCTGGGGGTGGGGGGTGGGGAGTCCTGTTTGAAGATTCTCTTCCTCTGCCCCTCCCCCACTCTCTCTTGCTCTCTCTCGCTCTGTCTCTCTAAAATAAATAAATCTTTAAAAAAATGTAACATTCCATTAGCATTTATCTTTGAGAAATAACTAGGATAGTTGAGAAATAACAGCCTCAGAGAAATGTGCCCATTCTGACGTTCACATTCTTGAGCCTCTAACTGTAACATCTCGGAGGGCAAGGTTTAATCATTTTCGCTTAAATTACTTTGTCTGGTTGATAACACCCCACTATGAAAGGAAGTTCTTAACTAAAAAAATGGTAGCAAGAGTGGATATTCTTAGAAAGCTATTGATTTAAAATGCTTCCCCTGGGAAGCCTGGGTGGCTCACTTGGTTAAGTGCCGTACTCTTGATTTTGGCTCAAATCATGATCTCAGGGTCGTGAGATTAAGCCCCGCAGCCGCAACTGGCTCTGCGCTCAGCAGGGAGTCTGCTTGAGTTTCTTTCCCTCTGCCCCTCCCCTGACTTCTTTTTTTTTTTTTTTTAAAGATTGTATTTATTTATTCGACAGAGATAGAGACAGCCAGCGAGAGAGGGAACACAAGCAGGGGGAGTGGGAGAGGAAGAAGCAGGCTCATAGCAAAGGAGCCTGATGTGGGGCTCGATCCCATAACGTCGGGATCACGCCCTGAGCAGAAGGCAGATGCTTAACCGCTGTGCCACCCAGGCGCCCCAGAGTGTGAGTGCGCATGCGCACAAGCGGAAGGACTGGCAGGCAGAGGGAGAAGCAGGCTCCCCGCTGAGCAGGGAGCCCAATGCTGGGCTCGATCCCAAGACTCTGGGATCATGACCTGAGCCGAAGGCAGATGCTTAACTGACTGAGCCACCCAGGCGCCCCTCTGACTTATTCTTGCACACATGCTCTGTTTCTCTAAAAAAAACAAATCTTTACAATGCTTACCCTTCTCCAATTGTGTTAAACCCCTTGCAAGATTTTTTTTTTTTAAGACCAGTTTTTGGTTCATAGCAAAATTAAGAGGATGGTACAGAAATTTCTCATATACTCCTTGCCCCCATATAGGCACAGCCTGCCCTATTAATAACCCCCACCAGAATGGTACATTAAAAAAGTTCTTTTTTAATTTGAGTATAGTTGACACATAATGTTACATTACTTTCAGGTGAGTAGAATGGTACTTTTTTTTCATTTTTTACCGAGGATGAACTTAAGTTGACATGTCATGATCATCCAAAGTCCATAGTTTACACTAGGGCTCACTTTTGGTGTTGTTTATTTTTAGTTTATACCAATGTACAGTGGCATATATCCATCACTATAGCATCATTCAGAGTATTTTCACTGCCCTAAAAATTCTCTGTGCTCCACCTATTCATTCCTCCTTCCACTTCAACCCTGGCAAGCACTGATTTTTTTGGGGGGGGGGCTCATTTATTTGAGAGAAGAGAGAGAGAGAGGGGGGGGGGGGAAGGTAGAGGAAGAGAGAGAATCTTGAGCAGACCCCTACTGAGTGCAGAGCCTGATGCGGGTCTCAATCCTACCACCCTGCAGTCATGACCTGAGCTGAAATCAAGAGTCACTTGCTTCACCAAGTGAGCCACCCAGGTGCCCCCAACCACTGATCCTTTTGCTGTGTCCATAGTTTTGCCTTTTTTTTTTTTTTTTTTAGATTTTTTTTATTTNAGATTTTATTTATTTATTTGACAGAGACAGCCAGCAAGAGAGGGAACACAAGCAGGGGGAGTGGGAGAGGAAGAAGCAGGCTCCTAGCAGAGGAGCCTGATGTGGGGCTCAATTCCAGAATGCTGGGATCACGCCCTGAGCCTAAGGTAGACGCTTAACTACTGCGCCACCCAGGCGCCCCCATAGTTTTGCCTTTTTCTAAGAATATCATGTACTTGGGATCAGACAATATGTAGCCTTTTCAGATTGGCTTCTTGTACTCAATAATATGCATTTGAATTTCCTTCATGTCTTTTCATAGGTTCTAAATTTTGTAAGAAACTGCCAAACTACTTAAAAAAGGGGCTGTACCATTTTTTTTTATTCCTGCCAGCCAAGAATGAGAGTTCTTATTGCTCCACATTCTCATCAGCGTTTGGTATTGTCATTGTCCCAGATTTTGGCCATTCTAATAAGGATGTAGTGGTATCTCATTGTCTTAATTTGAATTTCCTTTCTGACATATGATGTGGAACGTCTTGTCATATGCTTATTCAGCATCTGTATATCTTTGGTGAGATGCCTGTTGAGATCTTTGGCCCATTTTGTAATTAGATTGTTTTCTTATTGTGGAGTTTTAAGAGGTATATATATATATATATATATATATATTGGATAATACTCCTTTATTGGTTGTGTCTTTTGCAAATACCTTCTCCCAGTCTGTAGTTTGTCTTCTCATTTTCTTGACATTGTCTTTCACATAGAAGTTTTTAATTGTGTTGAAGTCCAGATTATCCGTATTTCTTTCATGGATTCTGCTTTTGGTGTTGTGTCTAAAACATCATGCCATACCCAAGGTCATCTAGGTTTTCTCCTATGTTATCTTCTTGGAGTTTTATAGTTTTACATTTTACACTTAGGTTTATGATCCATTTTCAGTTAATTTTTGTGAAGTGTATAATGTCTGCGCCTAGATTCATTATTTTCATTGTGAATGTTCAGTTCTTCCAGCACCGTTGGTTGAAAAGACTATCTTTGCTCCATTGTAGTGCCTTTTCTCCTTTGTCAAAGTTCAGTTAACTATATTTATGTGGGTCTATTTCTGGGCTCTGTATTCAGTTCCATTGGTCAATCTGTCTGTTTTTCATCAATACAACACTGTCTTGATTACTGTGGCTCTATAGTAAGTCTTGAAGTTAGTGTCAATTCTTCGGATTTGTTCATCTTTCTCAATATTGTGTTGGCTATTTTGGTCTTTTGCTTCTCCATATAAACTTCAGAATCAGTTTATCTATATCCTCAAAATAACTTGCTGGGATTTTTATTGGGATTGCACTGACTCCATAGATCAATTTGGAAAGAACTGACATCTTGACAATAGTGACTCTTCTTATCTGTGAACATGCAATATTTTTCCATTTTAGTTCTTTGATTTCGATTATCAGAGTTTTGTAGTTTTCCTCAGATAGATCTTGTAATGCTTTATTCTTTATTGTGGGGACTATCTATAATCATATGTGTGGCCCTAGTTCATGGTTTAAAGTGTTCTATTGACACATCCGCTGCTGCTGATGGATATTTAGACTATTTTCATTTTTTCACTATTATAAACAATGTTAAGAAGACATTCTTATATTTGTATGCTGGAGTTTCTATGTACATTCCTCAAGTTTACCCTTTTATCTAGAGTGTGAGATCTCATTTCTCTACATCTTTGCCAAAAGTTGGTATTATCAGACTTAAATATTCATAAGTTTGATAGGTATGGAATGAATACCACTGAAGGTGGTAAAACTGGAGGCCAGGCAACCCATTAGGTGGCTGTTGGAATAACTGGAGAGAAGTTGATGGACTGAACTAGAGTAGGATTGGAGTTGGAGAGAAGTAGATGAACTAGAGAGAGGCGAAAGTCAACTTATTTAGAAGATGAACTGTCAAGACTTGATGGTTTGTTTTTATATGGAGGTAACTTCTGCAACTGGGTGGATGCTGATGCTATTTCCTAATCTGAAGAATGTAGGAAAACCAGCAACTTCTTGGGGGTAGTGGTGGGAGTAGGAAGGAGAGACACCAAGTTCAACTGCGGGCCTATTAGTTTTAAGGGGGACTTAAAAGTAGAGATATCCAGTAGGCAGATGGAGGATAGTTCTCCAGTAACTAAAAGAAATGTCTGGGGGGTGGGTAGGAGAGGTGCGCCTGGGTGGCTCACTTGTTTCGCTGTCCAACTCTTTTTTTTTTTTTTAAGATTTTATTTATTTATTCAACAGAGACAGAGAGACAGCCAGCAAGAGAGGGAACACAAGCAGGGGGAGTGGGAGAGGAAGAAGCAGGCTCATGGCGGAAGAGCCTGATGTGGGGCTCGATCCCATAACGCTGGGATCACGCCCTGAGCCGAAGGCAGATGCTCAACCGCTGTGCCACCCAGGCGCCCCTTGGTGTCCAACTCTTGATTTTGGCTCAGGTCATGATCTCAGGGTTGTGAGATCAAGTCCTGTGTCAGGCTTCATGCTCAGTGAGGAGTCTGCTTGAGATTCTCTCTCTCTCCCTCTCCTTCTGCCCCTCCTCCCACTCATGTGTGCATGTGCACACATGCTCTCTCTCTCAAATAAGTAAGTTCATCTTAAAAAAAAAAGAAATATCAGGGTTTAAGATATAGCTGTAGCAGAGGTAGATTTGCTGTGAAGCTGATGAAGTTAACCTTCAGGCATCTCTTTTGAATGTCCTTTTCAAGGCCCTGAGACAAGGGTTGCCTGGGTGGCTCAGTTACTTAAGCATCTGCCTTTGACTACCTTCCAGGGTACTGGAATCGAGTGGCGAATCGGGTTCCCTGCTCAGCCTGGAGCCTGCTTCTCCCTCTGCCTGCCACTTCCCCTGCTTGTGCTCTCTCTCTCTCTGACAAGTAAATAAATAAAATCTTTCCAAAAAAACATTTATTTCTGGGGTGCATGGGTGTCTCAGTCAATTAAGCATCTGCCTTCGGCTCAGATCATGATCCAGGGTCCTGGGATCCAGCCCTGCATTGAAGCAGGGAGTCTGCTTCTCCCTCTCCCTCTGCTGCTGCCCCTGCCTGTGCTCTCTCACTCTCTCTCTGTCAAATAAATAAATAAAATCTTCCAAAAAAAAAAAAAAAAGGCCCTGAGGAAGGGCCTAACAATTCTATATTTGAAGAGCTATATTAATTTTTTTTAAAGATTTTATTTATTTATTTGACAGAGAGTGAGGGAACACAAACAGAGGGAGTGGGAGAGGGAGAAGCAGGCTTCCCACTGAGCAGGGAGCCCAATGCGGGGCTCAGTCCCAGGACCCTGGGATCATGAACTGAATCTAAGGCAGATGCTTAATGACTGAGCCACCCAGGCACCCCAAGCTATATTAATTTTTTTAAGAAGGTCTCCCTAATTGTGTAAGCTTCAGGCCTTAGAAAACTTCGGGTTTGCCTCTGAGCTGTATGTCAAAATCATCAGCATAAAAATGGTAACAAAAGCCCCTGGAAAGGATGAGATTGCCTTGAGAGAATATATAGAGCAAAAAACAACAGGGGTTTTATTATGTTATACATTATCTTCCAACCATGACTATTATTTTAAGTTAGGTATAGAGAAAAATTAGGGGAAAACATCTAAAAACTAAGGTAAGAAAGAGTTTGTGACCACAAAAATACTCTATAGTTTAGTTGAACTTTAAAGTGGTATATAATTATAAACTATTAGGTAAAATTGTCTTTTTGGGTAGGCCCGTAAGGAATCATTTTGATAACTATGTATGAAAAAATTGAACTCTGTGTATTTAAAAAAAAATTTTTTTTAAGTAGGTTCTATGCCCAGTGTGGAGCCCAGCAGAGGGCTTGAATTCACGACCCTGAGATCAAGACCTGAGCTGAGACAAAGAGTTGGACGCTTAACTGACTGAGCCACCAGGTGCCCCTGTTTTTTCAAATCTTTTTTTTTTTTTTTTAAAGATTTTATTTATTTATTCGACAGAGATAGAGACAGCCAGCGAGAGAGGGAACACAAGCAGGGGGAGTGGGAGAGGAAGAAGCAGGCTCATAGCAGAGGAGCCTGATGTGGGGCTCGATCCCATAACGCCGGGATCACGCCCTGAGCCGAAGGCAGATGCTTTACGACTGCGCCACCCAGGTGCCCCTGTTTTTTCAAATCTTAATAGAGGGATGAAAATTTAATTTGAGAAGCTTTGTGGTTCTTATCTAAATTCTTTTAGAATTGCATATATACTATATATTACATGATATATATATAACATATATATAATGCATTTATCAGATACTTTTGCCTCAAAAAATCTAGTTCAAAAAAATGGCCTCCTCTTCTTTATCTTAAAAACTGAAGGAAAGGACATTATTGAAGCTTTAATAATGTCACATGATCAGAAATATGTCTTTTTTTTTTTTTTTTTTTTTTTTTTTAANTTTAAGATTTTTATTTACTTTTTCGACAGAGATAGAGACAGCCAGCGAGAGAGGGAACACAAGCAGGAGGAGTGGGAGAGGAAGAAGCAGGCTCATAGCAAAAGAGCCTGATGTGGGGCTCGCCCATAACGCCGGGATCACGCCCTGAGCCGAAGGCAGACGCTTAACCGCTGTGCCACCCAGGCGCCCCAGAAATATGTCTTTTCTAAATCTGATTCTCACAAAGGAAGAGGACCATTTTTAAAAAATAAGCTTTATTGAGGTATATTTTACATAGAAGTTTGGTCAGTTTTTAAGTATACATTTTTATGTGTTTTTGACAAATGTGTACAGCAGTGTAACCATCAGGACAATTCAGATATACAGTATTTCTGTCACCCCCCAATTTTCACTTGTGCCCCATTTTCATCAATCTCCTCCCCTAATCTCTCACTCCTGCCCCAGGCAACCACTGATCTGCTTTTTGTCATCACAATTTTGACTTTACTAGAATTTCATATAAATGTTTGTAGTCTTTCGTGTCTGGCTCTGGCTTCTTTAACTTAATATAATGCTTTTGAGATTATCCAGGTTGTTTTGTGTAGCAATAGTTCATTCCTTTTCAATTGTAAGTAGTATATTCCATTATGTGGACATATCATAATTTACTAGTTCACCAGCTGATGGGCATTTGGGCAGTTTCTAGTTTGGGGCTATTATTAACAAAGCTGCTGTGAACATTTACATACACCGGTCTTAATATGGACATCTGTCTTCATTTTTCTGGAGTAGTACACAGGAGTGGGATTGCTTAGGAGTGTGTTGCACTCTAACATGCATTTAAATTTTTAAAAAACTGCCAGACTTTTACAAAGTGAGTGTACTATTTTGTATTCCTACCAGCAACGTGTAAGAGTTCTAGTTGCTCCCCATTCTCCACTGTACTTAGTATTGTTGGTCTTTTAAGCTTTAGCCATTTTAGTGGGTGCTGTGGTATCTCATTGTGATTAATTTGCATTTCCCTAGAACTAATGAAGCTGCACATCTTTTCATGTGCTTATTTGCCTTTCATATATCTTTTTTGGTGGAGTATCTGTTAAAGTCTTTTGCCTATTTATTAAGTGGATTATTTGTTATTATTGAGTTGT
This sequence comes from Ailuropoda melanoleuca, assembly GCF_002007445.2. NCBI lineage: Eukaryota > Metazoa > Chordata > Mammalia > Carnivora > Ursidae > Ailuropoda > Ailuropoda melanoleuca. Next base: position 40,330,350 of record NC_048233.1, read on the forward strand.
AAAAATTGTTTACATATTCTGGATATAAGTTTATTATTAGACACATGCTTTGAAAGTATTTTCTTCCAGTCTATGGTCTGTTTGTTTGTTTGTTTCTTTCTTTCTTTCTTTCTTTTAAGGTTTTATTTATTTATTCGAGAGAGAGAGAGACAGAGACAGAGCATGAGCAGGGGGGAGGAGGCAGAGGGAGAAGAAGATTCCCCACTGAGCAGGGAGCCCAATGTGGGGCTCAATCCCTGGGTCCTGAGATCATGTATGGTCTGTTTCTTAATTTTTGTTGATAGTATCTTTCAAAAAATAGTTTTAAGTTTTAATGAAGTACACTTTATCAATTTTTTCTTTTATGGCTTGTGCTTTTTGCATTCTAAGAAATCTCTGTCTAACCCAAGGTTGTGAAGATTTTCACCTATGTTTTATAGTTTTAGAAGTTTTATAGTTTTAGCTTTTACCTATAGATTTGATCCATTTCAAGTTAATATTTTGGCATATGGTGTGAGGTAAGTGTCAAGGCTTTTTTCTATATGGATACCCAGTTGTTCTAGCACCATTTATTGAAAAGCTATCTGCCCCCCATTAAGTTGCTTTTGTAATTCATTTGTATATTAAATGAATATATTTATGTTGGTCTATTTTATTTAATTTCTTTTTTTAAGGAGGCTCTATACCCAATATGGGGCTTGAACTCACAGCCCTGAGACCAAGTGTTGCATGCTGTACTGACTGAGCCAGCCAGGTGCCCCTGTGTTGACCCATTTTTGGACATTCTATTCTATTCCATTAAACTATGTGTCAACAGTAATCTTTCAGTAATGAAAATAATTTATTTTACTTTTGTAAAAAGTATTCTGAAGTTGTTGTTGGGTATTATGGAAAAGGGCTAAATCCTATACATGTGAACGATTTGCATTCTTCCCAGCTATTACTCAAACCAGAAATGTATATGTGTATTAAAGGTATTTTCCCATAAGTAATTCCTAGGATAGTAAGTTATCATTGTAGGGAATATACATTTTTTAAAGTAATCTCTACATTCAACATTAGACTTGAACTCATGACCCCAACCTCAAGAGTTACATACTCTACAGACTAAGCCAGCCAGTTGCCCCTGGAGTATACTTTTTTTTTTTAGATTTTGTTTATTTATTTATTTGTCAGAGAGAGATTGAAAAAGAGAGACAGAGCACAAGGAGGGGGAGTGGCAGGCAGAGGGAGAAGCAGGCTCCCCACTGAGCAAGGAGCCCAAGCCTGACTCAATCCCAGGATCCTGGGATGGTGATCTGAGCCGAAGGCTGATGCTCAACCCACTGACCCATCCAGGCGTCCCTGGAATATACATTTTTTAATGTATAAGAAGTAATTAGGCATCCTTTGTTTGCTTATACCTTCATTTTCTCAGAATGTAAAAAAGGGAGTAAAACTCTTGTGATGCAGAAATCTTTAAAGCAACCAAAACTACGTTCTATTAATGAAGAATGAAAAAAAATACTGAAATTTTCAGAGGATAAAGCAGAATAAATTCCGTTCTTTGGGAATAACAACCATAAATACCACAAATCAAGGAAGGGGATTTCCTGACTTCTGCTTCCAAGCAATTCCAATAAATGAAGGAGGAAGTGATTTTCCTTTTTAAAAAACTTATTGTTGGCAGACTAGTATACTTCCTTTCAATCTTTTAGGATTTTAAATACATGCATACTAATATTCCTGAACTTCATAAACGTTTGGGTTTTTGTCAGATTCTTAGTTTGCAGAATGTTAAATTGTTTCAGTAAAAAGTTGCTCTTTGTAGAAATGTTGCAGAACCAGGGGGATGATGCATTATTAAGAGGGAGGGAAACACCCGTGCATTAACACTTCGCTAGGAGGAATTCCTTGCTCTGCTGGAATAAGCGTAGGCTTTGGAGTCAGAATTCATTTGCATTTCATCTCTTTGACTTCTTTTTTTTTTTTTTTTTTTAAGATTTT
>NC_048233.1:40332579-40371203 GCF_002007445.2 Ailuropoda melanoleuca
CCATCACCAGTCTATCCCATTCCCCCACCCCCCTCCCCTCTGAAGTCCTCAGTTTGTTTCTCATAGTATAGTCTCTCATGTTTCATTCCCCCTTCTGATTACCCCCCCCTTTCTTTATCCCTTTCTTCCCCTACCGATCATCTCTTTGACTTCTTAATATGAGTCAAGGGGCAAGTTTCTTAGCTTCTCTAAATCTCAGCTTCTTCCTTGGCAATAATAATACTTGGGTGATAGTATTATCATGAAGATTAAATTAAATGACACCTAGTACTCTGCTTCACGTATAAATACACTGAGTAAATATTAGATTCCTTTTCCATTTCACCAAGTCCTTCCTCATATAGGCTTAATTTTCTGGAGGTAACTTGCATACCCCACAGCAGAAGCTGATCTGTTGGTTCTTCTTCGTTCTTTCAGTAACAAAATGATAGAAGTTTGTAGAGTACTGGAAAACAGGAGAACATCTGAGCTCAGGGATCAGACTCTAGGATAAGAAACTAGTTCAGCAGGAAGTATGCACTGTCAACCCCTTAAGGATCATATGCTCAAGGTGTCCAATCCTATCTCACATGTTTAATACCTCAAATGTCACTTGATGGGAGAAGACTCTCTAGGGAACTCTGTGAGAACAGTACTCAGCTGTAGTGGAAGGCTGACCTGAGAACACCCTTTAGACTTTCTCTATCCTTCTTTGTCCTTGTGTAATTTAATTATGTCCTCTCTTGCTGTAGCTTTTAAATTCAAAGACACTTTTTATTAGTGCCTGTCACCTTAAATTACCAGATTCTGGCCCTCTTTACCTCCTCCCACCTTATCCTGTGAAAGAGATAGTGGTACTGCTTAATTTAAGAGATAGTTGTTTCTGGTTCCTCCGTGCTCCCTAACACATCTGCCCTTTTACAATTAATTTCATTCCTAAAGGCAGAGAAAACTTTTCAAAATGCCCTAGCTATTTATTAGGAAGATCTGGACGTCACTATTAGCAGACAACAGTTTCTCAATTATGTGTACAATTATCTTAATGTATGTTTGGGATATTGCAGAATTACCAATTCCTGTTTTGAGACTATCTGTCGTAACACAAAATACTCTCAATCAATCAGACTGATCATACTAACTTTTTTATGTGTGTATCAGTATTCTTATTCTAATGAAGAACAGACTTTCTATTAACTGTTTATATACCGTATTAGGCCATGAGAATACAAAAGTACAAGATTTGGACCTTAATACTTCGGTCATAAGGAAAGCGAGCTAGGATTAGAATTCAAAATCACTAATTCTGTTTTTTCACCTGTACAAAAATTTAATGGCATAGTGCATTAGATCTATCTCAGACAAAAATATACTGAACTCTTTCTCTGATTCTATATATAAAATATATTCCCATGTACGTATGTATGTTTAACTTAGACTGTAACACCTATCAAATAATATTTTATTGTTTGATTTCCAAAAGCTCATTCCTTTTTCTCCTTTGGTTCATGTATAAATTTGAGCCTGCTCAGATGTATATAAAAACATTTTATACTTCCTATTATAGTATCACTATATGTAACACTTTCAAGAGTAAGAAAAACACTCAGTTGTTAACACTTTTTTCTGGAGAGAGTTCTAGTCAGAAGAAATAATTAAATATCTTTATTGTTTAAGCCGTTGTTACACGGATATTCTGGTATTTGCTGCTGAAAGCACCGTTAAATAAATTCGGTCAGGAATAAAGCACCTGACTTAGGTAGCTTTATTAGGTGTTCTTCCATATTTCCAAAGACTAACTTCTAACTATTTATTTATTTATGTATTTATGTATGTATGTATGTATTTATTTATTTATATTCAAAGACTAGCTTAGTTAAATCTTGTATAAACTTTTCTAGAACAGAGAAGAAGTAGAAATATTCACCAGCTCTTTACATAAGACCATGATAGCCTTGATACCAAAACCAGATAGGGAGAGAAAGAAAATTACAGGCTAATCTCATTATCACAGACACAAAAATTCTAAGTAAATTATTAGTAAGCTGAATCCAACAGTGTATTAAATAGATAATATGCAAGGTCTAGTTGGGTTTATTCCAGGATGCAAGGGTGGTTTAACGTTCAGAACAAAACAAACTTTCAATGTAAATTATCATATTAACAGAATAATAAGGAAAAAGCTATGATCATTTCAATAGAGGTAGAACAAGCGTTTGAATTCAGTACCCTTTCATTTTTTAAATTTAAGTTTTTATTTCTTTGTAATTTTTTTCAGTGTATTTCTATTGAAGTGTAGTTGACATACAATGTTATATTAGTTTCAGGTATACAAACATAGTGATTCAACACTTATATGCATTACAAAATGCTTACCACAGTAAGTGTAATTACCATCTGTCACCGAAGTTACTACAATATTATTGACCATATTCCTTATACTATACTTTATATTTCTGTGACATATTTATTTTATTACTGTAAGTTTGTACCTCTTAATCCCTCTTACCTATTTCACCCATGTCCCCATTGCCCCTCCCCTCTGACAACCACCAGTTTCTTCTCTGTATTTATGAGTATTCCTGGGTTTTTATTCCCTACATATATGTGAAATCAAATGGCATTTGTCTTTTCTCTGATTTATTTCACTTAGCATACTACCCTTTAGATATGTCCATGTGGTCACACATGGCAAGATTTCATTCCTTTTTTATGGTTGAGTAATATTCATGTGTGTGTGCGTGTGTGTGTGTGTATGTATACACCATATCTTCTTTATCCATTTTATATCTGTGGACACTTAGATTGCTTCCATATTATAAATAATGCTGCAGCGAACATAGGAGTGAATATTATCTTTTTGGATTGGTGTTTTCGTTTTCTTTAGGTGAATACCTAGAAGTGTAATTGCTGGATTATATAGTATTTCTATTTCTATTTATTATTATTTTTTGAGAGGGAGAGGGGGATAGGGGCAGAAAGAGAGGGAGAAAGAGTTTTTGGAGCCCCCGACAGGACCTGATCTCATGACCCTGAGATCATGACCTGAGCTGAAATCAAGAGTTGGACACTTAACTGACTGAGCCATCCAGGTACCCCGGTAGTTCTATTTTTAATATTTGAGGAACCTCCACACTGTTTTCCATAGTGGCTGCTCCCAGTTTACATTCCTACCAATAGTGCACGAGGGTTCCCTTTTCTCCGTATCCTTGCCAGCATTTGCTATTTTTGGTATTTTGATAATAGCCATTCTGACAGGTATGAGGTGGTATCTCATTCTGGTTTTGATTTGCATTTCCCTGATGTTTAATAATGTTGAGCATCTTTTCATGTACCTGTTGGCTATCTGTATATTTTCTTTGGAAAAGTGTTTATTCAGGCCCTCTGCCCATTTTTAAATTGGATTCTCTGGTTTTCCTTGGTGTTGACTTTTAGGAATTCTTTATATATTTTGGATATGAGCCCCTTATCAGAAATATCATTTGCAGGTATCTTCTCTCATTCAGTAGGCCGCCTTTTCATTTGGTTGATGGTTTTCTTTGCTGTGCAAAAGAGTTTTAGTTTAACATAGTCCCAATTGTTTATTTTTGCTTTTGTTGCCATGTCTGAGGAGGCAGATCCAAAAAATTATTGCAAAAACCAATGTCCATGAGTTTACTGCCTATGTTTTCTTTGAGGAGTTTTATGGTTTCAGGTTTTACGTTTAGGTGTTTCATCCATTTTATGTTTATTTTTGTATATGGTGTGAGAAAAGTGATCAAGTTTCATTCTTTTGCATAGCTGTCAGGTTTTCCAAACACCATTTATTGAAACTGTGTTTTCTCTATTGTATATCCTTGCCTCCTTTGTCATAGATTAATTGGATTAATTGAACATATAAGCATGGGTTTATTTCTGGGCTGTCTGTTCAGTTCCATTGATATATGTATCTATTTTTGTTCCAACACCATACTGTTCCAATTACTATAGCTTTGTAATATAGTTTGACCTGTTGGAATGTGATACCTGCAAGTTTGTTTTTCTTTCTCACAGTTGCTTTGGCTATTCAGGGTCTTCTGTAGTTTCATACACATTTTACTGTTATTTGTTCTAGGTCTGTGAAAAATGCTATTGGTATTTTCTTTCTTTTTCTTTTTAAAGATTTTATTTCTTTATTTGATAGAGAAACAGCCAGCGAGAGAGGGAACACAGACAGGGGGAGTGGAAGAGGAAGAAGCAGGCTCCCAGCGGAGGAGCCTGATGGGGGGCTTGATCCCAGACTGCTGGGATCACGCCCTGAGCCGAAGGCAGACGTTTAACGACTGAACCACCCAGGCGCCACCATTGGTATTTTCATAGGGATTACATTGAATCTGTAGATCACTTTGGGAATTATGGACAATATTAGTTTTTCCAGTCCATGACCATGGTATATCTTTCCATTTATTTGTGTCATCTTCAGTTTCTTTCATTAATATCTTATTGTTTTCAAAGTACAGGTCTTTCACCTCTTTGGTTAAATTTATGTCTAGGTATTTTACTCTTTTTGATGCAATTATAAATGGGATTATTTTTTTCTCTTTCTGATATATTTTTATTACTGTATAGAAATGCAACTTATTTCTGTAGAGGAATTATTCTAATAGTTTTTTGCTGGTGTCACTAGGGTTTCTTATGTATAATATCATGTCATCTGCACAGTGAGTTTTACTTCTTCCTTATCAATCTGGATGCCTTTTATTTCTTTTTCTTATCTGATTGCTGTAGCTAGAACTCCCAGTACTATGTTGAATAAAAGTGGCAAGAGGGACATCCTTGTCTTGTTCCTGATCTTAAAAGAAAAGCTTTCAGCTTGTGGGTTTGTCATGCACGGCTTTTATTATGTTAAGGTATGTTCCCTCTAAACCCACTTTTTTGAGAGTTTTTATCATGAATGAATGGTGAATTTTGTCAAATGCTTTTCCTGCATTTAGGAATGAGATAATCATATGATTAGTATCCTCATTGTATTAATATTGTTTGATTGATTTGCAGATAGTGAGCCAACATTACATCCCTGGAATAAATCCCATTTGATTGTGGTAAATGTATTTAATTTTAATGTATTGTTGAATTGGGTTTACTAATATTTTGTTGAGTATTTTTGCATCCATGTTCATCAGGGATTTTGGCTTATAATTTTCTTTCTTTTTATTTTTTTGTAGTGTCCCAAAGATTTTGGACTGTTGCCTTTACATTTTCATTTGTCTCAAGGCATTTTTAAATTTCTTCTTTGATTTCTTCATTAACCCATTGGTTGTTATGAACATTATTTAGCCCCCACATATCTGTGTTTTTTCCAGTTTTTTTCCTTGTAATTGATTTCTAGTTTCATACCACTGTGGTAGGAAAAAATGCTTGATATGATTTCAGTCTTCCTAAATTTACTGAAATTTGTTTTGTGGCCTAATATGTGATCTGTCCTGTAGAATGCTCCATGTGCACTTGAAAAAAATGTGTATTCTGATGTTTTTTGGATGGAATATATATATCTGTTAAATCTATCTGGTCTAATGTGTCACTTAAAGCCACTGTTTCCTTATTGATTTTCTGCCTGGATTATCTATCCATTGATAGAAGTGAAGGTATTAAAATCCCCTACAATTATTGTGGTAAGTCATTTCTCCCCTTATGTCTATTAATATTTGCTTTACATATTTAGGTGCTCCTATGTTGGGTATATATTTACAATTGTTATATTCTCTTGTTGGATTGATCCTTTTATCATATGCAATGCCTTTCTTTGTCTCTTGTTATCATCTTTGATTGATTGATTTTTAAGTAGCTACCACACAGGGCTCCAACACAGAGCTTGAACTCACAACCCTGAGATCAAGACCTGAGCTGAGATCAAGAGCTGGATGCTCAAATGACTGAGCCACCTAGGCGCCCCATAGTCTTTGTTTTCAAGTCTATTGTACCTGATAAGTATTGGTACCCTAGCTTTTTTGTTTTTTGCGTTTGCATGGAATATCTTTTTCTGTTTCTTCACTTTCAGTCTGTATGTGTCTTTAAGTCTGAAGTGAATCTCTTATAGGAAAACATATATAGATGGGTCTTCCATTTTTATCCATTCCATCCCCCAATATCTTTTTTTCGTACTTGTTCTTTTCCAGTATTTTTAAATTTTTTTTTGAGTGTAGATAACATACAGTGTTACATTAGTCTAAGGTATACAATTTAGTGATTCAACAATTCTATACATTAATCTGTGCTTACCATGATAGCTATACTCTTTAATCCCCATCACCTATTTCACCCATCCCCCCTACCCACATTCCTTCTGGTAACCATCTGTTTATTCTCTTTAGTTAAGGGTCTATTTCTTGGTTTGTCTCTCTCTGCCTCTTTTTTCCTTTGCTCATTTGTTTTGTTTCTTAAATTCCACATATGAGTGAAATCATATGGTATTTATCTTTCCCTGACTGACATCTCACTTAGCATTATACTTTCTAACTCCCTCCATGTCATTGCAAATGGCAAAATTTCATTCCTTTTTATGGCTGAATAATATTCCACTATATATAGCATATCCTTTATCTATTCGTCTATTTTTTTTTAAGATTTTATTTATTTATTTGTTTATTTGACAGAGAGAGAAAGCACAAGCAGGGGGATTAGCAGGCAGAGGGAGAGGGAGAAGCAGGCTCCCCTGCTGAGCAGGGAGCCCAATGTGGGGCTTGATCCCAGGACCCTGGGATCATGACCCAAACCAAAGGCAGACACTTAACTGACTGAGCCACCCAGGCACCCCAGCCCTTCTATTCATCTGTTGGTGGATACTTGGAATGCTTCCATAATTGGCTATTGTAAATAATGCTGCAATAAATATAGCAGTGCATGTGTCACTTTGAATTAGTGTTTTTGTATTCTTTGGGTCAATACCCAGTAGTGTGGGGTGCTTGGGTGGCTCAGTTGATTTTATATCCTGTGCTTTACTGAATCCATTTACCAGTTTTAGTAGTTTTTTGGTGTCTTTAGGGTTCTCTCTATATAGTATCATGTCATCTGCAAATAGTGCCATTTTTACTCCTTCCTTACCAATTTGGATGCCTTTTATTCCTTTTTCTTATCTGATTGCTATGGGTAGGACTTATAGTACTATGTTGAATGCAAGTGGTGAGAGTGGGCATCCTTGTCTTATTCCTGACCTTAGGAGGAAAGCTCTCAGTTCTTCACCATTGATGATGATATTTGCTATGAGTTTTTCATGTAAAACCTTTATTTTATTGAGGTATGTTCCCTCTAGACCTACTATGTTGTAGGTTTTTATCATGAATGGATGTTGTACTTTGTCAAATGCTTTTTCTCCATCTATTGGAATGATTGTATGGTTTTTATCCTTTCTCTTATTGATGTGATGTATCATGTTGATTGATTTATGAATATTGAACCATGCTTGCATCCTGGGAATAAATCCCACTTGATTGTGGTGAATGATTTTTATAACGTATTCTTAAATTCAGTTTGCTAATATTTCATTGAGGATTTCCGCATCTTTGTTCATCAGAGATAGTGCCCATAGTTGTCTTTTGTAGTGTCTTCAACGGGTTTTAGTATCAGGGTAATGCTGGCCTCATAGAATGAATTTGGGAGCTTTTCTCCTCCTTCTCTTTTTTGGAATAGTTTGAGAAGAGTAGGTATTAACTCTTCTATAAATGTAGAATTCACCTGTAAAGCTTTCTGGTCCTGGACTTTTGTTTGTTGGGAATTTTGTGATTAATAATTCAATTTCATTGCTGGTAATTGGTTTGCTCAAATTTTCTATTTCTTCCTGTTTCAGTTTTAGAAGGTTATATGTTTCTAGGAGTTTATCCGTTTCTTCTTCATTTTCCAATTTGTTGGTATATAATTTTTCATAATTTTCTCTTACGATCATTTGTATTTCTGTGGTATTGGTTGTTATTTCTCCTCTTTCATTTGTGATTTTGTTTATTTGCATTCTGTCTCTCTTGTGCACACACTTTTTGGATGAGTCTGTCTAAAGGTTTATCAATTTTGTTGATCTTTTCAAAGAAACAGCTCCTGGTTTCATTGATCTGTTCTGTTGTGTTTTTAATTTCTGTATTATTTATTTCTACTGTGATCTTTATTATTTCCTTCCTTCTGCTGATTTTAGGTTTTATTTGTTGTTCTTTTTCTAGTTTCTTTAGGTGTGAGGTTAAGTTGTTTATTTGAGATTTTTCTTGCTTCTTGAGGTAGGCCTGTGTTGCTATAAACCTCCCTCTTAGAATCACTTTTGCCGCATCCCAAAGATTTTGGACTATTGTGTTTCATTTTCATTTGTCTCCATGTGTATTTGATTTCCTCTTTGATTTTTTGGTTGACCCATTCATTGTTTAGTAACATGTTATTTATTTTTTAAAATTTTTTATTTATTCATTTGAGAGAGAGAGACAGAGAGCACAAGCAGGGGGAGAGGCAGAGGGAGAAGGAGAAACAGACTTCTCACTGAGCTGGGAGCCTGACATAGGGCTTAATCCCAGGGCCCGGAGATCATGATCTGAGCCAAAGGCAGACACTGAACCATCTGAGCCACCCAGGTGCCCCAATAGCATGTTATTTAACCTCCATATATTTATGCTCTTTCCAGATTTTTTTTCTTGTGGTTGATTTCTAGTTTCACATGTCAGAAAAGATGTTGGAATGACTTCAGTTTTTTTTTTTTTTTAATTTGTTGAGACTTGTTTTGTAGCCTAATATGTGATCTATTCTGGAGAATGTTCCATGTGCACTTGAAAAGAATAGGTATTTTGCTGTCTTAGGTGGAATGTTCTGAATATATCTGGTCCAGTGTCATTCAATGCCATTGTTTCCTTGTTGATTTTCTGTTTAGATGATCTGTCCATTGACATAAGTAGGGTGTTAAAGTCCCCTACTATTATTTTATTACTATAGATTAGTTCGTTTATGTTTATTATTACCTGTTTTATGTATTTGGGTTCTCCCATGTTGAATGCATAAATATTTATAATTGTTATGTCTTCTTGTTGGATTTTTCTCTGTATTGTATAGTGTCCTTTGTCTCTTGTTACAGTCTTTTTAATTTAATTTAATTTTTAAAATTTATTTGAGAGAGAATGAGAGAGCACAAGCAGGGGGAGTGGCAGAGGGACAGGGATAAGCAGGCTCTCCACTGAGCAGGGAGCCTGATGTGGGGCTCCTAGGACCCTGGGATCATGACCTGAGCTGAAGGCAGATGCTTGACCAACTGAGCCACCCAGGTGCCCCTACAGTCTTTGTTTTAAAGTCTATTTTGTCAGATATAAGTATTGCTACCCTGGCTTTCTTTTGACATCTATTTAAATGATAAATGTTTCTCTACCCGCTCATTTTCAATCTATATGTGTTTCTAGGTCTGAAATGAGTTCTTGTTGGCAGCCATAAATGGATCTTGTTTCTTTTTTTGTTTTGTTTTTAAAGATTTTATTTATTTATTTGACAGAGAGAGAGACAGCGAGAGAGGGAACACAAGCAGGGAGAGTGGGAGAGGGAGAAGCAGGCTTCCCACTGAGCAGGTAGCCCCATGCGGGGCTCGATCCCAGGACCCTGGGATCATGACCTGAGCCAAAGGCAGACACTTAATGACAGAGCCACCCATGCACCCCTGGATCTTGTTTTTTTAATCCACTCTGTTACCCTGTCTTGTGATTGGAGCATTTAGTCCATTAACAGTCAAAGTAATTATTGGTGGATATGTATTTATTGCCATCTTGTTACTTATTTTGTGGTTGTTTTCATAGTTTTTCTCTGATCCTTTCTTCTCTTGCTCTTGTTCATGGTTTGTTGGCTTTTTAGTGATATACTTGGATTCCTTTCTCTTTATTCTTTGCATATCTATTACTGGTTTTTGTTTTGTGGTTACCATTAGGTTTGTATATAACATCTTCTGCATATACCAGTCTATATTAAATTGATGGTCCCTTAAGTTGAACCCATTCTTTACTCCTCTCCCTGCCCCACATTTTAGGTATATGGTGTCATAATTTACATCATTTAATTTTGTGAATTCCTTGATAGATATTTACAGATATACTTATTTTTACTGCGTTTGTGCTTCCAACTTTTCATACTCTCACTTATGGTCTTTCCTTTCTATTCGAAGAGTCCCCTTTAATATTCCATGACCACTAAATCAGTAGAGTCCATGACCTCCTTTAGTTTTTGTCTGAGAAACTCTTTATCTCTCCTTCTATTCTAAATGATAGCCTTCCTGGGTAGAGTATTCTTGTCTGCAGATTTTTCCCTTTCAGCAATTTGAATATATCGTGCTACTCCTTTCTGGCCTGCAAAGTTTCTGCTGGAAAAATCCTCTGATAGCCTTATGGGGTTTCCCTTTTATGTAATTATCTTCTTTTCTCTTGCTGCTTTTAAAATTGTCTCATTATCACTACTTTTTGCCATTTTAATTACTATGTGTCTTGGTGTGGGCCTCCTTGAGTTGAACTTATTGGAGGATCTCTTGCCTCCTGGATCTGGATATCTTTCCTTCCACAGATTAGAGAAGCTTTCAGCTATTATTTCTTCAAATAAATTTTCTACCCCCTTTTTTCTCTCTTCTTCTGAGATCCCTATAATGCAAATGTTATTATGCTTGATGGAGTCACTGAGTTCCCTACATCTATTCTCATTTTGCATAATTCTTTTTTCTCTCTTTTTCTCAGCCCATTACTCTGTCTTCCAGGTCATTAATTCATTCTTTTGCTTCCTCTAGCCTGTTATTTATTCCATCAATGTATTTTTAATTTTATTTATTGTATTCTTCATCTCTGATTGGTTCTTTTTTTAATCTCTTCATTAAGGGTCTCACTTATGTCCTCCATTCTTTCTCAAATCCAGTGAGTATCTTTACAATCATTTCTTTGAATTCTCTATCAGACATATTATTTATCTCTTCTTTCACTTAGGTCATGGGATGGTTTTATCCTACATATTTTTTTTTAAAGATTTTATTTATTTATTTGACAGAGATAGAGACAGCCAGCGAGAGAGGGAACACAAGCAGGGGGAGTGGGAGAGAAAGAAGCAGGCTCATAGCAGAAGAGCCTGATGCAGTGCTCGATCCCATAACGCCGGGATCATGCCCTGAGCTGAAGGCAGACGCTTAACCGCTGTGCCACCCAGGCGCCCCTGTCCTACATATTTTTTTTAAAGATTTTATTTATTTATTTGACAGAGATAGAGACAGCCAGAGAGAGAGGGAACACAAGCAGGGGGAGTGGGAGAGGAAGAAGCAGGCTCATAGCGGAGGAGCCTGACGTGGGGCTTGATCCCATAACGCCGGGATCACGCCCTGAACCGAAGGCAGACGCTTAACCGCTGTGCCACCCAGGCACCCCAGTATTTTTTTTTTTTTTTATATGGGATGTATTTTTCTGTCTCCTCATTTTGTCTTAACTCTCTGTTTCTGTTTCCATGTGTTAGGAGAGTTAGCTACATCTCCTGCTCTTAAAGGTAATGGGTTTATGAAGAAGAAGTCCTGTAGTGCCCTGCAGTGCAGTGTTCCCTGTTCCCCAGGACCTAGTGTTTCAGGAAGTGTCTCCCATATGTGTCTCATTTGCCCTGCTTTTGAGTCTTAGCTGCTTTTTCCTTCAGTGCAGTTGTCTGCAGTGACTCTGTTTTTCTGCTGTGGGCAGTGTTTGGTCCTTGGCTGGGTGGAGCACATTTTAACAAGGTGTGTCCTGCTCTGCTTGCAAAATGAAACCTGTCTCCATTGCTGGAACTGATGTCCTGCAAAACGTGTGTGTAGGGGGGGGAGACAAAGTTGTGTTGGAGTTTGTGCCAGTCTTCTGGGGAAGGGGGCCCAAAGCACTGGTACTGAGGCAAGCATGACTGGGAAGGGCAGATCCACTGAATCATGTGGGGATGGGGCTTGGTGTAAGCAAGTCAGGTAGCAGTGTCTTCACTGTTATGGTTTCTGCAGGTGGCCATGTGTTTATTTTGGCGGTTGGGAGAGTGAAATGGTGCCTGCCAGCTCCTTTTTTCCTGGAGGGGTCTCCTTGTGATCCCTGCCTCTCTGGGAGTTCCAAAATGAGTAAATAACTCTCCCTCCTGTCTGCCCCCAGTGTTTTTCAAACTGCTGCTTCCACATGGTATCTCCACTGGCTGTTTGTTGTGCTATCTCTTTAAGGGTAGGGACTCCAGTTCCTAATGGCCTCTTGGCTCTCCCAGAGTTAAGCCCACCAGTTTATTGATTTATTTTTATGCGGGGCTCAGACTCACAACCCTGAGATCAATACCTGAGCTGAGATCAAGAGTCAGATGCTCAACTGACAGCCACCCAAGTGCCCCGAGCCCACTGATTTTTTTAAATTCCAGGCTTTAAGTCCCACTGGTTGTAAGGACTTATGAAGTTCGGCCTCTCTCAATTTCAAAGCCAAATATTATGCGGCCTTGTCTTCCCTGTGTGGGCTCCCCTGTATGATAATCTGGCTTTTGCCCTTCTCTGTACCACTGGTTCCCTCCCTACCGTGGATGGACATGATCAGTTTCACTCCCAAACTCCATCTTTGCCCTTCCTATCTTCTCCAATGTGGCCTCTTTTCTACTTTTAGTTGTGGAGCTTGTTCTGCCAGTCTTTATGTTGTTTTCCAGGTTATTTACACGATTTGAATGTTATCTTGTTGTGTCTTCCCAGCCTCTCTCTACCCAGTGTCTTTTGATGAGAGCATTTCATCATTTACATTTAAAGGAATCATTTATCTTTAAAATAAGGTATGTTCTCATTGCAATTTTGCTAATTGTTTTGGTTGTTTTTGTAGTTTTCTGTTCCTTTTTTCTTTTCTTACTGTATTCCCTTGTGGTTTGATGACTTTCTTCAGTGTTATGCTTAGATTTCTTTTTATTTTTTGTGTCTGTTACAGGCTTTTGGTTTGTGATTTCCATGAAGTTCATGTATAATTCCTTATGTATATAGCAGTCTATTTTAAGTTGATGGTCACTTAGGTTCAAAAACAGTCTAAAAGCTCTACATTTTTACTCCCCCACTACCCACAATTTGTGTATTTGATTTCTTATTCTGTACTTTTTATTTTGTATATCCCTTAACTAATTACTGTAGATACAGTTGATTTTACTACTTTTGTCTTTTAACCTTTATAGTAGCTTTATAAGTGATTGATCTACTACTACCCTTACTATATATATTTTTTTACCAGTGAAATTTTTTCTTTCATAACTTTCTACTTCTAGGTAAGGCTGATTTAGTGATGATGAACTTCTTTAACTTTTGTTTGTCAGGGAAACTCTTTTTCTCTCCAATTCTGAATGATAACCTTGCTAGATAGAGTATCCTTGGTTGTAGGTGTTTTTTCTTTCAGCACTTTGAATATATCATGCCACTCTCTTCTGTCCTGCAAAGTTTCAGTTGAATAATCAGCTTATAGTCTTTTGGGTGTTCCTCTGTATGTAACTAGTTGCTGTTCTCTTGCTTTTAAGATTCTGCCTTTAATTTTTGACATTTTAGTTAGTATGTGTCTTTCTTTGTGTGGACCTCTTTGAGTTCATCTTGTTTGGGGCTGTCTGTGTGTCCTGGACCTAGATGTTTATTTCTTTCCCAAGTTAGGGAAGTTTTTAGCTATTAGTTCTTCAAATAAGTTTTGTACCTCTTTCTCTCTCTCATCCTTCTGAGACCCCCTATAATGCAAATGTCAGTATGTTTGATATTGCCCCAGAGGGCCCTTAACCTATTATCATTTAGATTTTTTCTTTTTGCTAGTCAGCATGGATGATTCTCAGTACCTTCTGTTCCAGATTGCTAATTTTTTTAAAAATGATTTTTTATTATATTATGTTAGTCACCATACAGTACATCCCCGGATTCCGATGTAAAGTTCGATGCTCCATTAAGTTGCATATAACACCCAGTGTACCATGCAATACGTGCCCTCCTTACCACCCATCACCAGTCTATCCCATTCCCCCACTCCCCTCCCCTCTGAAGTCCTCAGTTTGTTTCTCATAGTCCATAGTCTTTCATGTTTCATTCCCCCTTCTGATTACCCCCCCTTTCTTTATCCCTTTCTTCCCCTACCAATCATCCTAGTTCTTATGTTCCATAGATGAGAGAAATCATATGATAATTGTCTTTCTCTGCTTGACTTATTTCACTTAGCATTATCTGCTCCAGTGCCGTCCATGTTGCAGCAAATGTTGAGAATTCGTTCTTTCTGATAGCTGAGTAATATTCCATTGTATATATGGACCACAGCTTCTTAATCCAGTCATCTGTTGAAGGGCATCTCGGCTCCTTCCATGATTTGGCTATTGTGGACAATGCAGCTATGAACATTGGGGTGCATATGGCCCTTCTCTTTACTACGTCTGTATCTTTGGGGTAAACACCCAGTAGTGCAATGGCTGGGTCATAGGGTAGTTCAATTTTTAACTTTTTAAGGGACCTCCACACTGTTTTCCAGAGTGGCTGTACCAACTTGCATTCCCACCAACAATGTAGGAGGGATCCCCTTTCTCCACATCCTCTCCAACAATTGTTGTTTCTTGCCTTGTCTATCTTTGCCATTCTAACTGGCGTAAGGTGGTATCTCAGTGTGGTTTTGATTTGAATTTCCCTGATGGCTAATGATTTTGAACATTTTTTCATGTGTCTGTTAGCCATTTGTATGTCTTCATTGGAAAAGTGTCTGTTCATATCTTCTGCCCATTTTATGATTTGTTTATTTGTTTCTCGTGTATTGAGTTTGAGAAGTTCTTTGTAGATCTTGGATACCAGTCCTTTATCTGTGGTGTCCTTTGCAAATATATTCTCCCATTCCGTGGGCTGTCTCTTAGTTTTTTTGACTGTTTCCTTGGCTGTGCAGAAGCTCTTTATCCTGATAAAGTCCCATAAGTTCATTTTATCTTTTATTTCTCTTGCCTTTGGAGATGTGTCGTGAAAAAGGTTGCTCTGGCCGATGTCATAGAAGTTGTTGCCTATGTTCTCCTCTAGAATTTTGATGGATTCCTGTCTCACATTGAGGTCTTTCATCCATTTGGAGTTTATTTTTGTGTATGGTGTGAGAGAGTGGTCAAGTTTCATTCTTTTGCATGTAGCTGTCCAATTTTCCCAGCACCATTTATTGAAGAGACTGTCTTTTTTCCACCGGATGTTTTTTCCTGCTTTATCAAAGATTAGTTGCCCAAAGAGCCGAGGGTCCATTTCTGGGTTCTCTATTCTGTTCCATTGGTCGATGTGTCTGTTTTTGTGCCAGTACCATGCTGTCTTTGTGATCACAGCTTTGTAGTACAGCTCGAAATCCGGCATTGTGATGCCCCCAGCTTTGTTTTTCCTTTTCAACAGTTCCTTGGAGATTCGGGGCCTTTTCTGGTTCCATACAAATTTAAGGACTATTTGTTCCAGTTCTTTGAAAAATGTCCTCGGTATTTTGATCGGGATAGCATTGAAAGTGTAGATTGCTCTGGGTAGTATGGACATTTTAACTATGTTAATTCTTCCAATCCATGAGCATGGAATATTTTTCCATCTTTTTATGTCTTCCTCAATATCTTTCAAAAGTGATCTATAGTTTCTAGGATATAGGTCCTTTACGTCTCTGGTTAAGTTAATTCCAAGGTAACGCATGGTTTTTGGTGTTATTGTAAATGGGATGGATTCCCTAATTTCTCTTTCTTCAGTCTCGTTATTCGTGTATAGAAATGCAACTGATTTCTGGGCATTGATTTTGTATCCTGCCACCTTACTGAATTGTTCTATAACTTCTAATAGTTTGGGAGTGGATTCCTTTGGGTTTTCCATATAGAGTATCATGTCATCTGCAAAGAGAGACAGTTTGACTTCTTCTTTGCCGATTTGGATACCTTTGATCCCTTTTTGTCTTCTGATTGCTGTTGCAAGGACTTCTAGTACTATGTTGAATAATAGTGGCGAGAGTGGGCATCCTTGTCGTGTTCCTGATCTTAAGGGAAAGGCTTCCAGCTTTTCCCCATTGAGAATAATGCTTGCAGTAGGCTTTTCATAGATGGCTTTTATGAGATTGAGAAATGTACCCTCTATTCCTACACTCTGAAGGGTTTTAATCAGGAAAGGATGCTGTATTTTGTCAAATGCTTTTTCTGCATCAATTGAGAGGATCATATGGTTCTTGAGTCTTTTCTTGTTGATATGATGTATCACATTGATTGATTTGCGAGTGTTGAACCATGCTTGCATCCCAGGTATGAATCCCACTTGGTCATGATGGATAATCCTTTTAATGTACTGTTGGATTCTATTAGCAAGGATCTTGTTGAGGATTTTGGCATCCATATTCATTAGAGAAATCGGTCTGTAATTCTCCTTTTTGAGGGGGTCTTTGCCTGGTTTGGGGATCAAGGTAATATTAGCCTCATAGAATGAGTTTGGTAGCTTTCCTTCTGTTTCTATTTTTTGAAATAGCTTTAGGAGAATAGGTATTATTTCTTCTTTGAATGTTTGGTAGAATTCCCCAGGAAAACCGTCTGGGCCTGGAGTTTTATTATTTGGAAGGTTGTTTATCACTGACTCAATTTCTTCATAGTTAATTGGCCTATTTAAGAAATCTATTTCTTCCTGTTTCAGTCTTGGTAGTTTATAGGTTTCCAGGAAGGCCTCCATCTCTTCCAGATTGTTTAGTTTTTTGGCATATAGCTGTTGATAAAAGTTTCTAATAATCCTTGCAATTTCAATGGTGCTGGTCGTGACCTCTCCCTTTTCAGTCATAATTTTAATAATCTCAGTCCTTTCTCTTTGTTTTTGGACAAGTTTTGCCAGTGGTCTATCAATTTTATGGATTCTCTCAAAGAACCAGCTTCTAGTCCTGTTGATCTGCTCTACTGTGGTTCTGGTCTCTAATTCATTGATTTCTGCTCTAATCTTGGTCAACTCCTTCCTTGTCAGTGGGTTAGGCCTGTCCCTCTGTTGCTGTTCCAGTTTCTTGAGGTGAGAATATAGAAACTGCATTTTAGATTTTTCTATTCTTTTGAGTGAGGCTTGGATGGCTATGTATTTCCCCCTTAGGACTGCCTTTGCAGTATCCCATAGGTTTTGGACCGTTGTGTATTCATTCTCGTTGGTCTCCATAAATTGTTTAATTTGTTTTTTGATTTCCTGGTTTATCGAGTCATTCTTGAGCAGGATGGTTCTTAGCCTCCAAGTGTTTGAGTTTCTTCCAGGTTTTTCCTTGTGGTTGAGTTCCAATTTCAGAGCGTTGTGGTCTGAGAATATGCAGGGGATAATTTCAATCTTTTGGTATTGGCTGAGACCTGTTTTGTGTCCCAGAGCATGATCTATTCTTGAGAATGTTCCATGGGCATTTGAATAGAATGAGTATTCTTTGGTTCTGGGGTGTAGTGTTCTATATATATCTATGAGGTCCAACTCGTCGAGTATGGCATTCAAAGCCTTTGATTCTTTGCTTAGTTTTTGCCAGGGTGTTCTGTCTATTTCTGATAGTGGGGTGTTGAGGTCCCCTACTATTACTGTGTTCTTATCTATATGTCTCTTTATTTTGGTTAAGAGTTGGCTTGTGTATCTTGCTGCTCCCCTGTTGGGGGCATATATATTAATAATTGTCATATCCACTTGTTGAATACTTCCTTTAAGAATAATATAGTGCCCTTCTGTATCTCTCTCTATGGCCTCTAGTTTAAAATCCAGTCTATCTGATATGAGAATTGCTACTCCAGCTTTCTTTTGAGGTCCATTTGCGTGGAAGATGGTACTCCATCCCCTTACTCTAAGTCTGAATGCATCTTTGGGTTCAAAATGAGTCTCTTGTAGACAGCAAATGGATGGGTCATGTCTTTTTATCCAATCTGCAACCCTGTGGCGTTTTATGGGAGAGTTTAAGCCATTTAGATTGATAGAGATTATTGACAGATATGATTTTAATGATGCCATTTCTCTTTAAAGTCTTTGTATCGGTTGTGACTTGCTGCTCTGTATCACTCTTGGGGCCTTTTTACCTTTATAGAGCCCCCCTTAATATCTCCTGTAGGGCTGGTTTCGTGGTTACGAAATTGGTTAATGATTGGCGATTTTGGAACGTCTTTATTTCTCCATCAATTCTGAATGACAGCTTTGCTGGATAAAGGATCCTTGGCTGCATGTTTTTCTCTGAAAGAGCTTTAAAAATGCCCCCCCAAGCCTTTCTCTCATTCCAGGTCTCTGTAGACAGGTCTGACGTAATCCTGATACCTTTGCCTTGGTACGTGAGAAATTTCTTTGCCCTGGCCGCTTTCAATACTGTATCCTTGGATCTAATATTTGCGAATTGCACTATGACATGCCGTGGCGTAGGTTTGTCCTGGTTGAGCTTGGATGGGGTCCTCTCTGCCTCTTGGACACGAATGCTTGTTTCCCTTGCTAGATTAGGGAAGTTTTCAGCTACAATTTGTTCAAATATCTCTTCTAGACCTCTGTTTTTCTCCACCCCTTCAGGGATGCCGATGATTCTGACATTGGATCGTTTCATAGAGTCAGTAATCTCCCGTAATCTACATTCGTGGGCGTGGATTTTTTTAAGACCAGCTTCTATTTTCGTTTTTTCTTCTACTAACCCATCCTCCAATTCGCTAACGCGTTCCTCTGCCTCGGTGACCCTGGCCGTCAGAGCCTCTAGTTTTGACTGCATTTGGCTCATAGAATTTTTAATTTCTGTCAGATTCGCTCTCATTTCTGCCCTTAGGGATTCTATATTCTCAGCAACGCTTTCTCTGATGCTTTTTTCAAGTTTACTCATCATCTTGACCATTGTTGCTCTGAATTCCATTTCTGATAATTGGGATACATCCATATGTATTAATTCTGTGGCCGAGGCCAATTCTGTGGCAGAGGCCACAGACTCATTATCTTTTCTTTGCTGGGGGGGACTTCTCCTTCTCGTCATTCTGATGAAGAGAGATTGCAGGGTTGTCCAGAGCCCAAGTGTTGACTGGGACCCAGGCCGTGCGCCCTTGTTTTATAGAGATCTTAGGGATGTGGGCTTCTTCCTTAAAGAGTTTATTTATTTATTTGAGAGAGAGAGAGACAGTCAGCAAGAAAGGGAACCCAAGCAGAGGAGTGGGAGAGGAAGAAGCAGGTTCCCGGTGGAGAAGCCCGATGAAGGACTCCTTACGGAGCGTTGTGATCACACCCTAATCCGAAGACAGGTGCTTGGTGACTGCGCCACTCAGGCGCTCCGGGTTGTGGGCTTCTTGATTTTTCAGCCTGCCTTCTGGGGGAGGGGCCTGCCTGCAGGTACTCAGAAAACCCTGTTTGGGTAGAGTCTCTGTGTCCCTTGCGAGGGGGGATGGGGATGGGCACAATGTGAGCTGGTATTTCTGGGCTTTTGTTCTCTGGTGGCTTTCCCTGGCAGTTTTCTGTGCCTCTTCTGAGAGTCAGAGCAGCAGTGGCCGTATCCTAGCCTCTGTCTCAGAGCTGAGAGATCGTAGTTCGTTCTCCACTGATGTTCTGGCCACTTTAACTCTGTTTCAATTGGTGCTGCTAAAAACCCTGCAGCGACCCGGGATGTGCTCCCCACAGCCTGTGTGCCAGCCCTCACTTCCAGGGCCAGTAAGTCTCTGTCCTTTGTGCTTCTAACACTGCCCTCTGCCCCTGGTTCCCGCGCGCGCTCCCGAGCTCCCGAGCTCCCTGTTTCAGTATGGTTCGCCTGTGCTCTGGAGCGCCAGTTTTCAGTCTGGTCGCGCTTGCACTCCTGAGCTCTTGGTTTCACTCTAGTTCGAGTGTGCGGTCGGGAGCTCCTGTTTTCAGTTTGGACACGGGCATTCCCAGGCTCACTGTCTCAGTCCACTCTCTTGCTGGTGCTGGTCTGAGAGTCCAGCCCGCTCCCCAGCACAAGGGGCTATTGCTTCCTGGCGCCTGAGCACAGAGGCTCCCTCCCCCTTCCCTTTATCTTCCTATATCTGTGCTTGGATTCATAGCTCCCCACTTTGTACCTCAGTACTCAGTACTGGAGATGTTCATTTGTAGAGATCCAGATGTATCTTCCTGCATCTCAGGCTGATTCTGTGGGTGTTCAGAATGGTCTGGTAGATATCCAGCTCGACTCGGACCAGCTGAGAAAGGGTCGCCTACTCCTCCTCCATCTTTTCTCCTCCTTGCAGAAAGTGGTTGCCTTTCTGTTCATAGAGTTTCTGCTACTCTTTTCTTCATTCTCCAGTTGCATTCATAGGTATTCGGAATGGTTTGGTAGCTCTCTCGCTGAATTCCTGGGACCAGACGAACTTTAGGTCTCCTGCTCCTCCGCTCTTGGAACGCTGAGCTGGAGCTCAACTCCTGTTTTAAACTGGGTTCCTTGCAGAAAGTGGTGGCTATTCTGTTCTTATAGTTGGTGCTATTCTTTTCTTCATTCTCCAGTTGAGTTTGTAGGTGTTCAGAATGGTCTGATAGCTATCTAGCTGCATTCCTGGGACCAGACGAAATTTAAGCCTCCTGCTCCTCCGCCATCTTGGACTCCTCCCCCCAGATTGCTGATTTGTTCTTCTGCATCCTCTAATCTACTTCCCTTGTGTAGTTTTCATTTTAGTCATTGTGTTCTTCAGCTGTGATTGGTTCTTTTTTTATATTTTTCTGTTTGTTGAAGTTCTTACTGAGTTTACCCACTCTTCCCCAAGTTCAGTGAGCATCTTTATGACCATTACTTCAAACTCATTATCAGGTAGTTGGTTTATCTGTATCTCATTTAGTTCTTTTTCTGGGGCTATGTCTTGTTCTTTTGTTTGTAACATATTCCTTGGTCTCCTCATTTTGTGCAACTTACCTGTGGTTAGCTATATCTCCTGGTCTTGAAGGTTATTGTCTTCTGTAGAAGGCATCCTGTGAGGTTTGGAAGTGCAGTCCTTTCTGATCACCAGAACCAGGCACTCCAGGTGTGTCCTCTATGTGAGCTGCATGTGCCCTCCTTGTGACTGGGCTGTAACTGCTGTGGGCTTGCTGGTGGGTGAAACTGGCCTTTGGCCTGGCTGGCTGTAGTGCCTAGCTGCAACTAATGTAGGCATGCTTGTGGTCAGGGCTGGCCCCCAGCAAGGCTGGCTAAGAGGCTCAGTCGTGACTATTGCAGGCATGCTGGTGGGTAGGGTTAGCACATGGTGTGGTTGGCTGCAAGGCCCTCTAGGACTGTTGCAGGTGTGCTGGTAAGTGGGGCTGACTCCCCCACTCCCAGGCAGCAGTCATTTTAGAGGTGCACCGGTACCTGCGGAGGATGCCTGCTGGGGTAGGTGGGTTGGGCAGTGTGGGTCTGCAGGGGAATGCCAGGACAAAGCCAGCCTTGTGAGCAAGGTAGATGAAGACTGTCAGAACTGGCACCCACCAGTGTCAGGTGAGCTAGGCTGAAGAAGAGCAAGAAAAATGGCACCTTCCAGCACCTCTGTTCCCAGAGAAATTTCCTACAGATTCCTGTTCCTTTGGCACATGACCTAAAATTAGTAAATCTCCTTCGCATATGGCCCAAGTACTTTTCAAACTGCTTCCTCTATGCTGGGTCACAGACAGAGTGAATTTGTGTGTGGGCCTTTTAGGAATGGAGTCTCATTTTCCTATACCCCTCTAGTTCTCCCAGAGGTAAGCCCTGCTGAATTTCAAAGCCAGACATTATGGGAGCTTCTCTTCCTGGTACGAAGGTTGAGGGTATCTAGTGTAGGGCTTGAACCCCTCACTCTTCAAGGAGGACTTCCACGCCTATGATATCCCTCCTGCTTGTGGGTTGTGCTAGGTGCTTTTCCAACTGCTGTTTTTTCAGCCGGTCTCAGTGTGAATGAGACTGCAGGCAAGCCCTCCAAGAGGGAAATCTTAGTTTCCTGGAGTACTTTGGGACCCTGGACATCAGCTCCATTGGTTTTCCAAGCCAGATGTTCTAGGGGCTTATCTCTAGGGGCTTGTCTCTCAGGCCCCTGAGTGCCCAGTGTAGGGCACCAACCCCTTGCACCCCCAGGAGAAGTGCCTGTCTGATGAGGTCCCTTTTTGTGTGCTGCTGCACTGGGGTTGGAAGTGTTTTGTAAGACTGTGCCTCTGTCTCTCTTACCCATCTCGATGTGGTCCTTTTATCCTTTGTTGTGGAGAGAAGTTCATCTAGTTTTTAGATCTTTTTCTGGGGGAAATTATCCAAATGTAGCTATAGATCTGGTATGTCTGTGGGAAGAGGTAAGTTCATCTTCCTATGGTACCGTCTTGGACCTCCCTTCTCAGTACTCATTCATGATAAAAGCTGTTAGCAAACTAAAAAGGAAACTTTCCTAATTTGTTAAAGGAAATCTATAAAAAACTTAAAGTGAACATTATTCTCAACATTAAAACATTAGAAAAATTTTTTCTTAACACTAGGAACAAAATAAGAATGTCTACTATTAGCACTTTTTAAAAAAAATTTTTTTTATTGATTTGAGAGAGAGAGAGCACAAGTGGGGGCAGGGAGGGGAGGAGCAGAGGGAGAGGGACAAGCAGACCCCCCACTGAGCAGGGAGCCCAATGCCAGGCTTGATCCCAGGACCCCAGGATCATGACCTGAGCTGAAGGCAGACACTTAACCAACTGAGCCACCCAGGCACCCCTTTTTCCCTTTAAAAAAAAAATATTTTATTTATGTATTTGAGAGAGAGAGAGAGAGTGTGTGCATGTGAGAGAGAGAGAGCACGAGCAAGGGAGTGGGGGGGCAGAGGGAGAAACAGACTCCACACTGAGCAGGGAGCCTGACCTTTCGACCTCTTGGGCTCTATCCCAGGACCCTGGGATCATGACCTGAGCCAAAGGCAGGTGCTTAACTGACTGAGCCACCCAGGCACCCCTTACCACTTCTAAACAGAATTTTATAGGAAGTCCTAGACAGGACAATAAGTCAAGGAAAAGAAAAAAGAACTGAAAAGGAAAATAACTGACAGGTAATATACTTATCCTCATAGAAAACTCTGAAGTATGTAACCATAAATTATTAGAAATGATAATTGAGTTTAGCAAGGTGGCTGGGTATAAGATCAATATACAGGATCAAATAACTTTCTATACTTCAGCCACAAATGGTGAGAAAACAATTTAAAATGCATTTATAATAACATTAAAAATAAAGTATGTAGGAATAAATCTAACAAAATATGTACAAGATGGAGGAGAAATTTTAAATTTTATTGAACAACATTTAAAAAGCTATGAATGAATAGAGAAATATACCATATTGTGTATAGGAGAACTCAATATCAAAAATATCTATTTTCCACACACATAAAAAAAAACTATTTTCCCAAATTGATCTATAAATTCAATGCAATCCAGTCAAAATCCCAACAGTATTTTTCCAAGAACTTGACAAGTGATTCTAAAAGTCATAGTAAGAGGGGAGTCCAAGATGGCAGAGGAGTAGAAGACCTTAATTTCCTTTGGTCCCAGGAATTCAGCTAGATTGCTATCAAATCATTCTGAACACCTGTGAACTCAACTGGAGATTGAAGAAAAGAACAGACTCAGCTCTACAAATAGAAAAGCGACCACTTTCTGAAAGAATGACAAAACGGAAAAACTCACCTCAAAAAAGAGAACAAGAGGCAGTACTGGCTACCAGGGACCTAATCAATATGGACATTAGTAAGATGTTAGAGCTAGAGTTCAGAATAGCAATTATAAAGATACCAGCTGGGCTTGAAAAAAGCATAGAAGACACTAGAGAATCCCTTTCTGGAGAAATAGAAGAACTAAAATCCAACCAAGTAGAAATCAAAAAGGCTATTAATGAGATGCAATAAAATGGAGGCTCTAACTGCTAGGATAAATGAGGCAGAAGAGAGAATTAGTGATTAGAAGACCAAACGATGGAGAATAAAGAAGCTGAGAAAAAGAGAGAGAAACAACTACTAGAGCATGAGGGAAGAATTTGAGAGATAAGTGTTACCATAAAGCAAAACAATATTAGAATAATTGTGATCCCAGAAGAAGAGAAAAGAGAGAGGGGGCAGAAGGTACAAATTATAGCAGAGAATTTCCCTAATCTGGGGAAGGAAACAGGCATCAAAATCCAGGAGGCACAGAGACACCCCCCAATCAATAAAAATAGGTCAATATCCCGACATATAATAGTGAAACTTACAAATCTCAGAGATAAAGAGAAAATCCTGAAAGCAGCTCGGGACAAGAGGTTTGTAATCTATAAGGGTAGAAACATTAGATTGGCAGCAGACCTATCCACAGAGACCTGGCAGGCCAGAAAGGACTGGCATGATATATTTAGGGTGCTAAATGAGAAAAATATGCAGCCAAGAATACTTAATCCAGCTAAGATGTCATTCAAAACAGAAGGAGTGATAAAAAGCTTCCAGGACAAACAGAAAGTAAAAGAAACCAGCCCTACAAGAAATATTAAAAGGGGTCCTCTAAGCAAAGAGAGAGCCCAAAATTAACATAGACCAGAAAAGAACAGAGACATGATACAGTAATAGACACTTTACAGGCAATACAATGGCACTAAGTCCATATCTTTCGGTAGTTACTCTGAATGTAAATGGGCTAAATGACCCAATCAAAAGACCCAGGGTATCAGATTGGATAAAAAAGCAAGCAAGACCCATTGATATGCTGTCTGCAAGAGACTCATTTTAGACCCAAAGACATTTCCAGATTTAAAGTGAGGGGGTGGAAAACCATTTATCATACTAATGGACATCAAAAGAAAGCTGGGGTGGCAATTCTTATATCAGAAAAATTAGATTTTAAACCAAAGACTGTAATAAGAGATGAGGAAGGACACTATATCATAATTAAAGGGTTTTTTCCAACAAGAAGATCTAATAATTGTAAATATTTATGCCCCTAACATGAGAGCAGCCAATTATATAAGCCAATTAATAACAAAATCAAAGAAACACATTGATAATAGTACAATAATAGTAGGGAACTTTAACACTCCCCTCACTGCAATGGACAGATTACCTAAGCAAAAGATCAACAAGGAAATAAGGGCTTTGAATGACATACTGGACCAGATGGACTTCACAGATATATTCAGAAAGTTCCATCCCAAAGCAACAGAATACACATTCTTCTTGAGTGCACCTGGAACATTCTCCTGAATAGATCACATCTTGGGTCACAAATCGGTCTCGGCCATCACCAAAAGATTGGGATCATTCCCTGCATGTTTTTGGACCACAATGCTTTGAAACTTGAACTCAGTCACAAGAGGAAAGTTGGAAAGAACTCAAATACATGGAGGCTAAAGACCATCCTACTAAAGAATGAATGTATCAACCAGGAAATTAAAGAAGAATTTAAAAAATTCATGGAAACAAATGAAACTGAAAACGCAACCCTTCAAAATCTTTGGGATGCAGCAAAGGAGGTCCTAAGAGGGAAGTATATAGCAATACAAGCCTTTCTCAAGAAACAAGAAAAGTCTCAAATACACAACCTAACCCTACACCTAAAGGAGCTGGAGAAAGAGCAGCAAATAAAGCCTAAACCCTTCAGGAGAAGACAAATAATAAAGATTAGAGCAAAAATCAATGAAATAGAAACCAAAAGAACAGTAGAAATGATCAGCGAAACAAGGAGCTGGTTTTTTGAGAGAATAAGATTGATAAACCCTTGGCCAGACTTATCCAAAAGAAAAGAGAAAGGACCCAAATAAATAAAATCATTAGTGAAAGAGGAGAGATCACAACCAACACTGAAGAAATACAAACAATTACAAGAACATATTATGAGCAACTATATGCCAACAAATTAGGCAATCTGGAAGAAATGGATGCATTCCTAGAGACTTATAAACTACCAAAACTGAACCAGGAAGAAACAGAAAACCTGAACAGACCCATAACCAGCAAGGAAATTGAAACAGTAATCAAAACTCTCCAAACAAACAAGAGCCCAGGGCCAGATGGCTCCCAGGGGAATTCTACCAAACATTTAAAGAAGAATTAATACCTAATCTCCTGAAGCTGTTTCAAAAAATCAAAATGGATGGAAAACTTCCAGACTCTTTCTATGAGGCCAGCATTACCTTGATCCAAAACCAGACAAAGACCCCACCAAAAAGGAGAATTACAGACAAATATCCCTGATGAACATGGATGCAAAAATTCTCACCAAAAATACTAGCCAATAGATCCAACAGTACATTAAAAGGATTATTCACCATGACCAAGTGGGATTTATTCCTGGGCTGCAAGTTTGGTTCAACATCCACAAATCAATCAATGTGATACACTACATAAATAAAGGACAAGAACCATATGATCCTCTCAATAGATTCAGAAAAAGCATTTGACAAAGTACAGCATCCTTTCTTGATGAAAACTCTTCACAGTGTAGGGATAGAGGATACCTACCTCAGTATCATAAAAGCCATCTATGAAAAACCCACAGCGAATATTATTCTCAATGGGGAGCTTTTCCCCTAAGGTCAGGAACATGGCAGGGATGTCCACTATCACTACTACTGTTCAACATAGTATTAGAAATCCTAGTGTCAGCAATCAGACAACAAAAAGAAATAAAAGGCATTTGAATCAGCAAAGAAGTCGTCAAACTTTCATTCTTTGCAGATGACATGTACTCTATGTGGAAAATACAAAAGACTCCACCCCAAAATTCCTAGAACTCATACAGGAATTCAGTAAAGTGGCAGGATATAAAATTAATGCACAGAAATCAGTTGCATTTCTATACACCAACAACAAGACAGAAGAAAGAGAAATTAAGGAGTCGATCCCATTTACAATTACACCCAAAACCACAAGATACTTAGGAATAAACCTAACCAAAGAGGCAAAGGATCTGTATTCAAAAAACTATAGAATACTCATGAAAGAAATTGAGGAAGACAGAAAGAAATGGAAAAACATTCCATGCTCGTGAATTGGAAGAACAAGTATTGTTAAAATGTCTATGTTACCTAGAGCAGTATACACAATGCAATCTCTACCAAAATACCATCAACTTTTTTCACAGAACTGGAACAAATAATTGTAAAATTTGTATGGAACCAGAAAAGACCCTGAATAGCCAAAGGAATGTTAAAGAAAACCAAAACTGGTGGCATCACAGTTCCAGACTTTAAACTCTATTACAAAACTGTAACCATCAAGACAGTGTGGTGTTGGCACAAAAACAGACACATAGGTCAATGGAACAGAATAGAGAACCCAGAAATGGACCCTCAACTCTACGGTC
Organism: Ailuropoda melanoleuca; assembly: GCF_002007445.2. NCBI lineage: Eukaryota > Metazoa > Chordata > Mammalia > Carnivora > Ursidae > Ailuropoda > Ailuropoda melanoleuca. The sequence goes on from NC_048233.1 coordinate 40,359,698, forward strand.
AACTACTCTTAAACAAAGCCAGAAAGAATATCCAATGGAAAAAAGGCTCTTCAACAAATGGTGTTGGGAAAATTGAACAGCCACCTGCAAAAGAATGAAACTGGACCATTTCCTTACACCATACACAAAAATAGACTCAAAATGGATGAAAGACATAAATGTGAGACAGGAATCCATCAAAATCCTTGAGGAGAACACAGGCAGCAACTTCTGTGACCTTGGCCAAAGCAACGTCTTGCTAAACATGTCTCCAAAGGTACGGGAAACAAAGATAAAATGAACTATTGGGATTTCTTCAAGATAAAAAGCTTCTGCACAGCAAAGGAAACAGTCAACACAACTAAAAGGCAACCCACTGAATGAGAGAAGATATTTGCAAATGACATATCAGATAAAGGGCTAGTATCCACAATCTATAAAAAACTCATCAAACTCAACACCAAAGAACAAACAATCCAATCAAGAAATGGGCAAAAGACATGAACAGGCATTTCTCCAAAGAAGACATACAAATGGCCAACAGACACATGAAAAAGTTCTCCACATCACTTGGCATCAGGGAAATACAAATCAAAACCACAATGAGATACCACCTCACACCGGTCAGAGTGGCTAAAATTAGCAAATCAGGAAACAACAAATGTTGGCAAGGATGCGGAGATAGGAGAACCCTCCTACACTGTTGGTGTGAAGGCAAGCTGATGCAGCCACTCTGGAAAACAGTATGGAGGTTCCTCAAAAAGTTGAAAATAGAGCTACCCCCCGACCCAGGAATTTCACTACTAGGGATTTACCCCAAAGATATAAATGTAGTGATCCAAAGGGTACCTGTACCCCAATGTTTATAGCAGCAATGTCCATAATAGCCAAACTATGGAAAGAGCCCAGATGTCCGTTGACAGATGAATGGATAAAGAAGATGTGGCGTGTGTATACACACACACACACACACACACACACACACACACAGAGGAATATTATGCAGCCATAAAAAATGAAATCTTGCCATTTGCAATGATGTGGATGGAACTAGAAGGGCATTATGAAGCAAAATAAGTCAATCAGAGAAAGACAATTATCATATGATCTCACTGATATGTGGAATTTAAGAAACAAGGCAGAGTATCCTAGGGGAAGAGAGGAAAACATGAAACGAGATGAAACCACAAAGGGAGACAAACCATGAGAGACTCTTAATCATAGGAAACAAACTGAGGGTTGCTGGAGGGGACGGGGGTGGAGGTATGTGCTGTAATGAGCACTAGGTATTATATAAGCCTGATGAATCACTGACCTTTACCCCTGAAACAAATAGTACAGTGTATGGTAATTAATTGAACTTAAATTTAAAAAATCAGAAAAAAAATCAAGAAAAGATTCAGTTATAGAATAAATAAAAGTCATTTTAATACACAATATGGTATTATTGGTATTAATGTGTGTAAATCAGTGAAACAGAAAATAGGGCCTTTTCTATCTTTAAGGATTCATTTGATATATGTTTAGAGATGACATTTCAGATCACTGGCTGGTGAGTTATTCAGTAAGGAGTGTTGGGACAATTGGCTGTTAAAATGGAAAAATAGGAAATACCATCCCTATCTCCTATCAAATAAATTCCAGATTTAGTAAAGTACTTCTGCAGACAGCACCACAAAGCAAAGAAGGATTTATAGAAGGATTATATAATCCTTATAGAAGGATTTGGCGGGGGGGAAGGATTTGGAGGTGAGAGAGAATAACTCAGTAGTTGGTATAGTGTGCTCTACCTGGTACCAGCTGGTACCAGTACATTCCGCTTCTCACGTGGATTAGGCAAGCCCAATTTCATTAGCTAGTTTTTCTATGTCTTGTCCCCTCCAGTCCATTCTCTATACCACTAGAGTATGTGCTCTAAAATGAAAATTTTATTGTTATTTCTCAGCTTAAAATCTATCCACAGCTTCTCATTATTCTCAGTATAAAATTTAAAACCCTTACTATGACCTGATGCCTGTATACATCTCTAGCCTCATTTCTTAGTTCTCTACCTTCATTCCCACTTCCCTACAAGGTAGGTCCCAGCACTTCTGACCTTTAGATTTTCAAGTACACAATGCTCAATATGGCCTCTGAATCTTTGCATGAAAGTCTCTTAAACTGTAATACTTTTTTCTTCCCCTATTTCACTTATTAATTCCTTTTCCTCATTCACCATCCTGGTTGTCATTCCTTTGGAAATCTTCCTTTGACACCCCTTCTACAATCTCTCATTAACCTGTAAATGTACCCATTATTATTGAATTTATAAAAAAATATTATAATTGCAAAGTAAGTCAGAGAAACAAATGCCATATGATTTCACTCATATGTGGAATTTAAGAAACAAAACAGGTGAACATATGGGAGGAGGAAGAAAGAGAGAGAAAGGGAAACAAAGCATAAGAGACTTTTAACGATAGAGAACAAACTAAGGAGTGATGGAGGGAGGTGGGTAGGGGATGGGCTAGATGGGTGATGGGTATTAAGGAGGGCACTTATTATGATGAACGCTGTGTATTGTATGTAAGTGATGAATCACTGAATTCTACTCCTGAAATCTTTATTGTACTGTATGTTAACTAACTAGAATTTAAATAAAAATTTTAAAAATATGGTAATCTTATTTGTCTCCTTTACTACTTTCTTCCAATCCATGACAGCAGGGATTATCTGGTTGTTCACTATTATATCACCAGTGCTTAAAGGCACATGTGTAGATATGAAAATATTTATTGAATGAATTACCTCAAATACAATTTCCTCATTCTTTTTCTTTCCCCCTTAACTGCCCTTAGTATGGCTTTGAAGTATATACATCTTAATCATTTTGTATATGTATATACACACACATATTTTTATGTTTCAAGTTTTTATTTAAATTCTAGTAACATATAGTGTAGTATTGGTTTCAGGAGTAGAATTCAGTGATTCATCACTGACGTATAACACCCAGTGCTCATTACAAGAAGTGCTCTCCTTAATGCCCATCACCCATTTAGCCCATCCCCACCCACCTCCCTCCATCAACCCTGTTTGTTCTCTATAGTTAATAGTCTCTTATGGTTTGTTTCCCTCTCTTTTCTTTCTTTTTTAAAAAATTTTATTCATTTATTGGAGAGAGAATGAGAGAGAGAGAGAGAACGAGAAGGGGGAGGGTCAGAGGGAGAAGCAAACTCCCTGCTGAGCAGGGAGCCAATACGGGACTCAGTCCCAGGACTCCAAGATCATGACCTGAGCAGAAGGCAGTCGCTCAACCAACTGAGCCACCCAGGCACTCCCTTTTTTTCTTCTTCTTTGCCCTATGTTCATCTGTATGGTTTCTTAGATTCCACGTATGAGTGAAGTCATATGGTATTTGTCTTATATACTTGAACAAGGACAGTACTTAGGTACTTGCTTCTAGTGAACAGAATGTGGCAAAAATGACAGTGTGGTACTTTTGAGACTAGGTCATAAAAAGGCATTGTGGCTTCATCCTTTCTGTCTCTCTTGGATCATTTGTCATACTCCCTTGAGTATCACATATCTAGAAGCTCTTTGGAGATGTCTATATGGCCTTTCACCAAAAACTATGTGCCTGAGCCAATTTGAAAGCAGATCCTCTAGCCAGAGTCAAGCCCTCAGATGACTGCAGCCCCAGCCAACCTCTTGACTGCAACCTCATGAGAGACTTTAAGCCCGAACCAGCCAGTCAAGCCAGTACTGAGCTCCTGACCCACAGAAATTGTGAGATCATATGTGTGTGTGTGGTTTTAAGCCACTAAATTTTGGAGGTAATTTGTTATGCAGCAATAGATAACTGGCATACCATCATATAATATTTTACAGTGAAATTGATAAAATTTTTCTGTCTTACAGACCAACATTGTTTAGTTCCCCTAATTCTTACTTTTTTTGTTGCTATTATTTCTTGGATTGTCTTGAGCCGAGAGAGATGTATTAAAGTCATTATTAGCATTTTCTATTTCTCTAATCTTCTGTAGTTACTACTTTACAAAAGTTTTTGCTGTATTATTTATTGCACGGATATTCATGACTTATATCTTCATAGTGAATTGTAGCTTTTAGCACTATGAAGTGTCCTTCTTTGTCTCATTTAATATTTTCTTGCTTGAATGTTATGTTGCCTGATATTGCCCTTTTTAAAATTTGCATTTGCCCATATTCTTTTATTTTAGGCTCTCCTATATACAGTCCAGAGTTGGGTTTCATTTTGTGAGTCTGAAAATCTTTTAATAAGTGATTTAAGACCACTTATATGTATACATTTATAGAACTATTATGTTTGATCTCAGTTATGTCATCTTTATATACCCAAAACAATGCATGGTCTTCTAGTAACTGTGTTCAGTTTCCTTTGCTCTTTGTTGTTTTATTTGTGTGTATTTTTCTTTGTGTGTGTGTGTGGTTTTTATTTTCTTAATGATTACAGAAATTTATGTTTTTGTTCTAAATTCCCTTTATAGTAATACTCACATAATACCTTGGTCCTCTTTTTCTTTATACATTGACTATTAGTTTCCTACTCAGAGCAATAATGAAAGAACTTGACACCACCTCCTCCTCTCTTTTTTCTGTGCCCGCTACTATTCAATTTTAGTAAACAGTATTCTTTTTCTTAATGTTGATTCTTGTCCTGAATATGTTTTGGATTACAATCTGTTGGCTTTAAATGACCCCCTTTAACTCTCACTTTTTACCTGTTAGTGAGCTGTTCCACCTGTTTCTCTCTCCCCACTTTTTCATTTTTTTTAAGTTATTACTACACTGTTAGAGCATAGAAAATTTATATGCTATTCTTACTCCCACTTTTGTTTTAGTCTTAGCTGTATAGCTAGGTGTATTCAGTGCACACCACCAGTATCTTTGGTGAAGTTTTCTAGGTCCTCTCTTAGTTGGGTACAGTTTGTCCTCAGGAAGGACTCATGAGTATAATAATCCCAGGTGTTTATCAACATGAAAAATTGCTACTTGCAGGATGGTTTGTCTGCCTTTAGAATTATTTCCCCTTGATTATATTATAGCTGTTGCTTTACTATTTTCTGGCTTTGAAAATAGCTGGGAACTCTGATGCCAAACTGATTTGCTATCCTTAGAAAGCGACTTGATCTTTTTGACAGAAAGAACAGGTAATTTTTTCCTTTATATTAAAGTATAATTTTCTAAGATAACTCTAACTGTTGACTAATCTAGGTCTTTTACAGTATGTAGATTCATGTCTTCTTTCCCTCCACCCTTACAAAAGAAATGTTATTGAATTATAGTTGTAACTATTAATTCTATTTTATTATTTTGATTGTCTTCTTCAATGCATGTTGGATGTTGGGTGTCTGATTTTTATATTATTTTCTCCTTGATTGTTTTAATCTCTTTATTTCATTTTTCTTGGCTTTTCTTATTTCCATCCTCTATGTCCTGTATGATACATTTGATCCTAGCTATCCTTCTTTGTCACTTTAGATTCCGTTCTCTGGGACACAGACTCTGAGACAGAGAATTGTGTGCATGAGGTTCATTAGAGATGACCCTTGGGATCAACACTTAAAGATGATGTGAAGGACGGAGGATGGGATCCGAGGAGATGCTGAACTGTAATTAGTGGTGTGCTGCTAAATTTTTAATAACCAGTTCTCAGAGGGATAAAAAGCTCTGATTTGTAACATTTTCCAGCATATAAATACTTCTATCATGGCCAACTTTAAGCTACAAACATGACATCACTGAACATGGATCTGGAAAGAAATGCATAGTAACACCCATACAGAAGCAATAGATGTTACCTCAAGGGCATAGATAATAATAAATGCAGTAAAATAATTAGGAAGTGATGAGTATTTGTTACCTTGGTTTTGAATAGAATTTATTTAGTATTGAGTTTATATAATTTAAGTTGTAGTAGCTGTGTTTAACAACCTGCTTGCAAAAATTTTTTTTAAAGATTTATTCATTTATGAGAGAGAGCGAGCAAGAGAGAGCGCAAGCAGGGGGAGGAGCAGGAGGAGAGGGAGAGAGAGAAAATCTTAGACTTCCTGCTGAGCATGGAGCCTGACACAGGGCCTGATTCCACAGCACTGAGATCATGATCTGAGCCAAAACCAAGAGTTGGGTGCTTAACTGACTGAGCCATCCAGGTGCCCTCTGCTTGCAAAATTTTTAAAAATGTAAACAGTTGGCTCTTATGGGTCAGTAGGAGCCAGCTCCAGTATACCATTGACCATGATCAGTCACAACAAAGGTCTCAGCTCATCCCATGAGGGGTTTTGAAGTTGGGGTGGCCCTTTAGAATTGTCCCACCTTGCTTTTGGGGGAAAATGACAGAAGAGGTCTTTGGAATACCCTCCCCGCCCCCCAGTCAGAGCTGTTGTGTTCCCTCCTCTTTCACTTCCTATTGCAAACAATAAAGGCCATTCCTACCCTAAAAAAAAAAAAAGGCCCCACGTTGAGGCAAGGCCCTCTGATATCTTGGGATGAACAAGTCATTGGATACAGGTAGACATTGGGAAGAGGGTTTGACCTTGGGTGAAGGAAATTTTTTTGTCCAGAGGATATTCCAGAAGAAGGACTCAGCCACCAGCATTCTAGCAACTTGGAGTATGAGTGCTTCACTCCTGAAGAGGGTGTCTGGGGAGGATTCCACAGGGCCCACTACACTTATGTATCTTGTAGTTTAGTCTCGGTTTTTGCTTTGAGACAGCATTTTTTTCTGGAATGCTTTCATCTGTCAAAACTTGTGATTGTGTGTGCATGTTTTCTTATAGTAACTTTGTGCAGATACTGAATTTTCGTTGTTATTGTTATTCATCCTTGAGCATGCTGGGTTTTTCTGAGTCAGCTTTTAACAGATGGATCTTTCAAGGGAGAATGGACAGGGTTTCAAGGACCTCCCTGGTTTTTCTTCAGCTCAAGGGCTCCCTCTTCTGTTGCTATAGTGAAAAGCAGTTTTCTTAAGTGCTTTTTTTTGTGGTCACTTTTCCTTTCCTTTCCTTTCCTTTCCTTTCCTTTCCTTTCCTTTCCTTTCCTTTCCTTTCCTTTCCTTTCCTTTCCTTTCCTTTCTTAGATTTATTTATTTATTTATTAGACAGAGACAGCCAGCGAGAGAGGGAGCACAAGCAGGGGGAGTGGGAGAGGAAGAAGCAGGCTCCTAGTGGAGGATCCTGATGTGGGGCTCGATCCCAGAATGCCAGGATCACGCCCTGAGCCGAAGGCAGACGCTTAACCACTGTGCCACCCAGGCGCCCCTGTGGTCACTTTTCTGATTCTCCTATTTGTTTTTTCAGTGGGGGTACTTATTACCAGTTACTTCTTTTCTTTCTTCCATTTACCACTGGCTGCTGTCTTCAAGGAACAATGACTACTTTCCAAAGTGCCTCTTTCTCCTGAAGGTAGCAATTTCCCAAGACTGTACCCTTGTTCCTATTGACTTTTCCAAGCCCGTATGTTTTTACTCCTGTTGCCAGTGCTGATCTGCCAGGTTTCAGACCAGCTCTCAGATGTTCTCACTAATGCCTGGGTATTTTCCTACTGGGGCAAACCCTAGTTGATGTTACCAGGTTCTACCAACACTAAGACTACATAGTCTCCACTCTTTTCAAGCAGATTCCGTGACCTTGACACACTTGGGGGGTTCTGGATGGTCTCTACTTTATCTTTCCCAACTTGCATTTAAATCAGACACTGAAGGGGGCGCCTGGGAGGCTAAGTCTGTTAAGTGTCTGCCTTCAGCTCAGGTCACGACCTCAGGGTCCTGGGATCCGGCCCCATGTCAGGCTCTCTGTTCAGCGGAGAGTCAGCTTCTTCCTCTCACTCTCCCTCTGTGCTCACTTTCTCTGTCTCTCTCAAATAAATACATAAAATCTTAAAAAAAATAAATTAGAGACTGTAAGATTCCTCCCCCCCCCGCATTTTAGTATCAGTTGTAGGAATTTTTATTTGCTTTCTTTTCTCCTGTGTGTAGTTTTTAGGAAGAGCTATGGGAAGAGGTGTGGGAATAATACAAGGTGTGTATTTGTTTTTAATACGAGTAAATAATGTTATGCTTTAAATAGCCTTCTATTTTCTCTCTCTCTCTCTTTTTTTTTTAAAGATTTTATTTATTTATTCGACAGAGATAGAGACAGCCAGCCAGAGAGGGAACACAAGCAGGGGGAGTGGGAGAGGATGAAGCAGGCTCACAGCGGAGGAGCCTGATGTGGGGCTCTATCCCATAACGCCAGGATCATGCCCTGAGCTGAAGGCAGACGCTCAACTGCTGTGCCACCAAGGCGCCCTTCTATTTTCTCTCTTCTAACTTAACATTATGTGTTTAAAATCTATTTGTGCGTCATATGTACACCTGGTTTATTGCTTTTAGTTGCTACATTTCTTCCACAGTCTGCATCCACCCTCTTTAACGTAACTGTTCCCCTGGTTAAAATCTGGATTGCTTTTACCTCCCTACTATCTTGAAAAAAGCTGGGTGAACTTTTGTATATGTTCCCATGTTAACCCATATAACATTTTCTTCTAGGACATATACCCAAGAGATGGGATCTTGGGATTCCAAGGCACACACACACTTCATTAAATATTTTCAGGTTGCTTCTCAGAATGGCTAAGACGGCTTACACTTCCACATCCTATGCACAAGAGGTCAGTCTCCCCACACACTTTGCCAAGATTTGGTACTCTCTAAATTTTGCCATGCTGGCAAATAATTCATCAAGTTTTGACCTTAAGTTTCACTTTGTTTCTGTTTTTGTTTTAATTTCAGCTTTATTTAGATATAACTGAGGAATAAGTAACAAAGATATTTACCTACATTTTCTTCCATTAGCTTGATAGTTTTTTTTTTTTATTAGTATCTTTAAGCCATCTGAAGTTCACCTTTGTATTCAGCATAAGGTAGGGATCTAACTTAATTTTTCTTCATATATCAACATAATTTCTAAGCAATCTGTTCTTTCCTCATGAAGATGGCTTTGCCACCTTTGTGATGCCACCTTTTTCATATGTCAAGTTCTGTGCCTGATATGGGGCTGGATCCCAAGACCCCGAGATCATGACCTGAGCTGAAGGCAGGTGCATCACCAACTGAGCCACCCAGGCACCCCATCATATTCTTTTCTATCTCTGTTGTATCTGCAGCTAGTTCTCATGATTTCATTATGTGATTTGATTATTTGATTATTTGAATCTTCTTTTTTTCCTAATTAGCTCATTAGAGAGCTATCCATCTTATTCATCTTTATAAGATGGTGAAAAAAAGTCCCAATATAACTAAAATTACAATAAATGTTAATCAGTTACCTCCATCAATGAGAAGGCAGAAACTCCGGTTAGATCTCAGACTGGATTTCAAAATTAAGGTCTATCAATATATTATCTATAAGAGACACATTTAAAATGAAAGTTCGTGGACAAGTTGAAAGAGATATAAGTAGGTATTCCAGGCTAATAAGAACAGAAACACCAGAAACAAAACAAAATGAAAAACAGAAATAAGACAGGTAGCTATTTTATATAAGATAAACTGAAGCTACAAATTCAAGGCAAAAAGTATCATCAGGGACAAAGCATAAGGGATAGGGCTAGTGCTATTAGGAGTTCAGCTAAATGGAGATACCAAGTGGATAGTTGTGTATATGGGACTAAAATTCAGGGGCAAAGTTTGGAGGAAAGTCAAAGCTGAGATATAAATTTGGAATCATCAGCATATACATAGTATTTAAAGCCATAAGACTGAGTGAGACCATCAAGGGAGTATAGACAGGACAAGAAGTCCAAGAAGTAAACTAAATTACTCCAACATTTTGGGGTCAGAGAGATGAAAAGGAACCAGCAAAAAAGATGTAGAGGTAGCCAGAAAGTTAGGAGGCAAACCAGGAGAGTATAATGTCCTGGAACCCATGTGAAACAATTATTTCAAAGAAACAGAGTGACTGGTAGTTTCAAATGTTGGCTTATATGTAAAGTAAGAGGACTGAAAATTGACCATTGGATTTAACAGTATGGAGGTGGTTGGTGACCTTGCCAAGAGCAAGTCTGATGATGGAGTAGGAACAAAGACCTGATTAGAGTAGGTTCAGGGGTGGAGAGAAATTAGAGACAGTTAGTTTACATAATTTGTAAAAGGAATTTTGGTATGAAAGGGAGGGGAGAAATGGGGCAATAAGTGGTGGAGGAAGTGGGCCTAAGAGAATTGTTTGGTTTTTGTTATTTTTTTCAAAGTTGAGAAAAATAACAGGTTAGGTGGAAAATGATGGTACAGAGAGAGATGGGAGAATTACTGAAGCAATGTCCTTGAATAAAAGAGAAGAGATAGGATCTAGTGTTCAAGGGAGGGGCTAGCGTTAGATAGGAGTCAGATACTTTATCCACAGGTAACAAGAGAAAATGTAGTAGATATATGGGTACAAAAGCAGATAGGTAGGGAGATATGGTGGTAGAAATATGTGGAGTTAATAATGATTGCTTCCATTTTCTCAGTGTAAAAAGGAAACTTAGTCATCAGCCAAGAAAGAAGATGAAAGAGAATGTCTCAGAAATTTGAGGAGATAGGAGAAAATATAAAATTGCTGTCCTGGAAAGTCAGAGTAAATGGAATAGGGAAATATAGTATGTTTGCCAGGCAGCATTATGGGGCCAGCTGAGGTTAATGATTATTAAATGTAAGACTAGTCAGCAAGTTTGAATGTTTTTCTGAAGATACATTCCGCTTCCAGGGTACAGGAATGGATTAGGCTGAGAAAATTTGGTTTAAGCTGGGCTGTGGTCACCCAAGGTGTACTCTGGAGCAAGAAGAGGAGCAAGTAAGTTTGAGTTGAGAGCATATGCAAGGGACTGATTATAATTATCTACCATGGAATTTAAAGTAGATTACAAAGGAATTGAGGACATCAAAGGGTGAGGGATGCTATGAAGGTGGTAGAATTAATGAAGTAAAAGGTCTCTGTGGAGATCAAAGGATTGTTAGAGTTGGGGTACTAGCTGGGTGAGCTGTAGAGAGGTGATGTTTGGAGAATGAGTTATCTGAAACTGGATTATGGAATGGTTGGGGGGGTGTTTTGTTTTGTTTTTGCAATGACAAGGTCAAGGGTATGACTAAATGGCTAGAGGATTAAGTCACTGAAGAAGAACAGATCAAAACATTGCAAGGCCAGGTGTTAGAAAGAACTAAATGAATATTGAAATTGCTAGGGATTATGACAGAAGTACTGGATAGAGTGACAGTAAGCAAGGAGGAGGTAAAGGACTGAACCAGAGAAGGCAGTTGAGTGGTAGATAGTGTAATGACAGGAGATTAAAAGTTGGGTGTTATTAGAGAGTAGGGAAGAATGATCTAGAAGTAGCATTGAGGAGTGAGGAAGACCCCCACCTCATTTCCAGGCCAGCTGATGGGGGGGGGTATAGGAGTTAAAATGGACATCATTTTAGGGACGTCCATCTGGGTGGTTAGTCTGTTAAGCATCCGAGTCTTGATTTCTTTTTTTTTTTTTTTTTTTTTTTT
>NC_048233.1:40371306-40375070 GCF_002007445.2 Ailuropoda melanoleuca
GTGGGGCTCGATCCCATAACGCCGGGATCACGCCCTGAGCCGAAGGCAGACGCTTAACCGCTGTGCCACCCAGGTGCCCCCCGAGTCTTGATTTCTGCTCAGGTCATGATCTCAGGGTTGTGAGATTGAATCCTGCATTGGGCTCCATGTTGGGCTGGAGTTTGCTTAAGATTCTCTTTCACTCTCTTCCTGGTCCCCTCCCCCTGCTCTAAAAAAAATAGACATCATTTTAGAGGGCTGCAGGGAGAGCCAGTGGTCAGTTACTATTTTGTATATTTTGAAGTTATATTGTAATAACATCTATGTTAATATAGATGCATTATATTTTCTGTATATTACACATTCTTCATCTATAGTCTCCCTTTGTCCTTAATGATGCTTTTTGCCTTATTCTTGTCTGATATTAAACATCTGCTTTGCTTTCTTTTGGTTCATAGTTGCCTTTTCCCATCTTTTTGTTTTAAGTTGACCAAACTTTCTTTTAAATGTGTCTCATTTAAAGTCTATTATACTGCTGGATTTTGTGTTTTTTTATTATAATAATATTTTTTTATTATGTTAGTCACCATACAGTACATCCCTGGTTTTTGATGTAAAGTTCCATGATTCATTAGTTGCGTATAACACCCAGTGCACCATGCAATACGTGCCCTCCTTACTACCCATCACCAGCCTATCCCATTCCCCCACCCCCCTCCCCTCTGAAGCCCTCAGTTTGTTTCTCGGAGTTCATAGTCTCTCATGCTTCATTCCCCCTTCTGATTACCCCGCCTTTCTTTATCCCTTTCTTCTCCTACCAATCTTCCTAGTTCTTATGTTCCATAGATGATATGATCATCTGGTCTCATCCATATGAAACCATATGATAATTGTCTTTCTCTGCTTGACTTATTTCACTTAGCATTATCTCCTCTAGTGCCACCCATGTTGCAGCAAATGTTGAGAAATCGTTCTTTTTGATATCTGAGTAATATTCCATTGTATATATGGACCACAGCTTCTTAATCCAGTCATCTGTTGAAGGGCATCTTGCTCCTTCCATGATTTAGCTATCGTGGACCATGCTGCTATGAACATTGGGGTGCATATGGCCCTTCTCTTCACTACGTCTGTATCTTTGGGGTAAATACCTAGTAGTGCAATGGCTGGGTCACAGGGTAGCTTAATTTTTAACTTTTTAAGGGACCTCCACACTGTTTTCCAGAGTGGCTGTACCAGCTTGCATTGCCACCAACAATGTAGGAGGGATCCCCTTTCTCCACATCCTCTCCAGCAATTGTTGTTTCTTGCCTTGTCAATTTTTGCCATTCTAACTGGCGTAAGGTGGTATCTCAGTGTGGTTTTGATTTGAATTTCCCTGATGGCTAATGATTTTGAACATTTTTTCATGTGTCTGTTAGCCATTTGTATGTCTTCATTGGAAAAGTGTCTGTTCATATCTTCTGCCCATTTTATGATTTGTTTATTTGTTTCTCGTGTATTGAGTTTGAGAAGTTCTTTGTAGATCTTGGATACCAGTCCTTTATCTGTGGTGTCCTTTGCAAATATATTCTCCCATTCCGTGGGCTGTCTCTTAGTTTTTTTGACTGTTTCCTTGGCTGTGCAGAAGCTCTTTATCCTGATAAAGTCCCATAAGTTCATTTTATCTTTTATTTCTCTTGCCTTTGGCGATGTGTCGTGAAAAAGGTTGCTCTGGCCGATGTCATAGAAGTTGTTGCCTATGTTCTCCTCTAGAATTTTGATGGATNGGCGCCTGGGTGGCGCAGTCGTTAAGCGTCTGCCTTTGGCTCAGGGCGTGATCCCAGCGTTGTGGGATCAAGCCCCACATCGGGCTCCTCCACTGTGAGCCTGCTTCTTCTTCTCCCACTCCCCCTGCTTGTGTTCCCTCTCTCGCTGGCTGTCTCTNAGTCCCATAAGTTCATTTTATCTTTTATTTCTCTTGCCTTTGGCGATGTGTCGTGAAAAAGGTTGCTCTGGCCGATGTCATAGAAGTTGTTGCCTATGTTCTCCTCTAGAATTTTGATGGATTCCTGTCTCACATTGAGGTCTTTCATCCATTTGGAGTTTATTTTTGTGTATGGTGTGAGAGAGTGGTCAAGTTTCATTCTTTTGCATGTAGCTGTCCAATTTTCCCAGCACCATTTATTGAAGAGACTGTCTTTTTTCCACCGGATGTTTTTTCCTGCTTTATCCAAGATTAATTACCCAAAGAGCCGAGGGTCCATTTCTGGGTTCTCTATTCTGCTCCATTGGTCTATGTGTCTGTTTTTGTGCCAGTACCATGCTGTCTTTGTGATCACAGCTTTGTAGTACAGCTCGAAATCCGGCATTGTGATGCCCCCAGCTTTGTTTTTCCTTTTCAACAGTTCCTTGGAGATTCGGGGCCTTTTCTGGTTCCATACAAATTTAAGGACTATTTGTTCCAGTTCTTTGAAAAATGTCCTCGGTATTTTGATCGGGATAGCATTGAAAGTGTAGATTGCTCTGGGTAGTATGGACATTTTAACTATGTTAATTCTTCCAATCCATGAGCGTGGAATATTTTTCTATCTTTTTGTGTCTTCTTCAATGTCTTTCAAGAGTGATTTGTAGTTTCTAGGATATAGGTCCTTTACGTCTCTGGTTAAGTTAATTCCAAGGTAACGTATGGTTTTTGGTGTTATTGTAAATGGGATGGATTCCCTAATTTCTCTTTCTTCAGTCTCGTTATTCGTGTATAGAAATGCAACTGATTTCTGGGCATTGATTTTGTATCCTGCCACCTTACTGAATTGTTCTATAACTTCTAATAGTTTGGGAGTGGATTCCTTTGGGTTTTCCATATAGAGTATCATGTCATCTGCAAAGAGAGACAGTTTGACTTCTTCTTTGCCGATTTGGATACCTTTGATCCCTTTTTGTCTTCTGATTGCTGTTGCAAGGACTTCTAGTACTATGTTGAATAATAGTGGCGAGAGTGGGCATCCTTGTCGTGTTCCTGATCTTAAGGGAAAGGCTTCCAGCTTTTCCCCATTGAGAATAATGCTTGCAGTAGGCTTTTCATAGATGGCTTTTATGAGATTGAGAAATGTACCCTCTATTCCTACACTCTGAAGGGTTTTAATCAGGAAAGGATGCTGTATTTTGTCAAATGCTTTTTCTGCATCAATTGAGAGGATCATATGGTTCTTGAGTCTTTTCTTGTTGATATGATGTATCACATTGATTGATTTGCGAGTGTTGAACCATGCTTGCATCCCAGGTATGAATCCCACTTGGTCATGATGGATAATCCTTTTAATGTACTGTTGGATTCTATTAGCAAGGATCTTGTTGAGGATTTTGGCATCCATATTCATTAGAGAAATCGGTCTGTAATTCTCCTTTTTGAGGGGGTCTTTGCCTGGTTTGGGGATCAAGGTAATATTAGCCTCATAGAATGAGTTTGGTAGCTTTCCTTCTGTTTCTATTTTTTGAAATAGCTTTAGGAGAATAGGTATTATTTCTTCTTTGAATGTTTGGTAGAATTCCCCAGGAAAACCGTCTGGGCCTGGAGTTTTATTATTTGGAAGGTTGTTTATCACTGACTCAATTTCTTCATAGTTAATTGGCCTATTTAAGAAATCTATTTCTTCCTGTTTCAGTCTTGGTAGTTTATAGGTTTCCAGGAAGGCCTCCATCTCTTCCAGATTGTTTAGTTTTTTGGCATATAGCTGTTGATAAAAGTTTCTAATAATCCTTGCAATTTCAATGGTGCTGGTCGTGACCTCTCCCTTTTCAGTCAT
>NC_048233.1:40375431-40421139 GCF_002007445.2 Ailuropoda melanoleuca
CTATCTGATATGAGAATTGCTACTCCAGCTTTCTTTTGAGGTCCATTTGCGTGGAAGATGGTACTCCATCCCCTTACTCTAAGTCTGAATGCATCTTTGGGTTCAAAATGAGTCTCTTGTAGACAGCAAATGGATGGGTCATGTCTTTTTATCCAATCTGCAACCCTGTGGCGTTTTATGGGAGAGTTTAAGCCATTTAGATTGATAGAGATTATTGACAGATATGATTTTAATGATGCCATTTCTCTTTAAAGTCTTTGTATCGGTTGTGACTTGCTGCTCTGTATCACTCTTGGGGCCTTTTTACCTTTATAGAACGCCCCTTAATATCTCCTGTGGGCCTGGTTTCGTGGTTACGAAATTGGTCAGTGACTGGCGATTCTGGAAGGTCTTTATCTCTCCATCAATTCTGAATGACAGCCTTGCTGGATAAAGGATCCGTGGCTGCATGTTTTTCTCTGAAAGAGCTTTAAAAATGCCCCCCCAAGCCTTTCTCTCATTCCAGGTCTCTGTAGACAGGTCTGACGTAATCCTGATACCTTTGCCTTGGTACGTGAGAAATTTCTTTGCCCTGGCCGCTTTCAATACTGTATCCTTGGATCTAATATTTGCGAATTGCACTATGACATGCCGTGGCGTAGGTTTGTCCTGGTTGAGCTTGGATGGGGTCCTCTCTGCCTCTTGGACACGAATGCTTGTTTCCCTTGCTAGATTAGGGAAGTTTTCAGCTACAATTTGTTCAAATATCTCTTCTAGACCTCTGTTTTTCTCCACCCCTTCAGGGATGCCGATGATTCTGACATTGGATCGTTTCATAGAGTCAGTAATCTCCCGTAATCTACATTCGTGGGCGTGGATTTTTTTAAGACCAGCTTCTATTTTCGTTTTTTCTTCTACTAACCCATCCTCCAATTCGCTAACGCGTTCCTCTNGATTCATTCTTCTGCCTCATTTACCCCGGCCATCAGAGTATCTAGTTTTGACTGCATTTGATTCATAGCATTTTTAATTTCTGCCAGATTCGCTCTCATTTCTGCCCTTACAGATTCTATATTCTTGTCAACGCTTTCTCTGATGCTTTTTTCAAGTTTACTCATCATCTTGACCATTGTTGCTCTGAATTCCATTTCTGATAATTGGGATACATCCGTATGTATTAATTCTGTGGCCGAGGCCAATTCTGTGGCAGAGGCCACAGACTCATTATCTTTTCTTTGCTGGGGGGGACTTCTCCTTCTCGTCATTCTGATGAAGAGAGATTGCAGGGTTGTCCAGAGCCCAAGTGTTGACTGGGACCCAGGCCGTGCGCCCTTGTTTTATAGAGATCNAGCCTTCTTGATTTTTCTGCCTGCCTTCTGGGGAGGGGCCTGCCGTGCCGATACTCAGGCCACCCTGTTTGGGTAGAGTCTCCCTGTCCCCTGAGAGGGGGTATGGGGATGGGCACACTGTGAACCAGTATTTCCAGGCTTTTGTTCTCTGGTGGCTTTCCCTGGCGGTTTGCTGTGCCTCAGAGTTAGAGCAGCAGTGGCCGAATCCCAGCCTCTGTCTCAGAACAGAGGGATCGCAGTCCGCTCCACTGAGCTCTTCTGGCCACTTTAACTCTGTTTCTGTTGGTGCTGCTAAACCCTGCAGCGTCCCGGGATGTGCGCCCCACAGCCGGCATCCGAGCCCTCACTTCCAGGGCCGGCACGTCTCTGTCCTTTGTGTTCTAACACCGCCAGCTGCCAGCCACCCCCGCGCGCTCCGGAGCTCCGTTTCAGTGTGGTTTGCATGCACTCCAGAGCTCCGGTTTTCAGACTGGTCATGCGCGTTTCCCGGCTCACGGTCTCAGTCTGCTCTCTCGCGGGTGCTGGTCCACGAATCAATCTGCTCCCCAGTGCATCTGGCTACCGCTTCCCGGTGCCCGAACGCGGCGCCTCCCTCCCCCTTCCATTTATCTTCCGATATCTGTGCGCGGATTCATGGCTCCCCGTTTCGCACCTCAATACTCCGTGCTGGAGATATTCATTTGTAGAGATCTAGATGTATCTTCCTGCATCTCAGGCTGATTCCGTGGGTGTTCAGGATGGTCTGGTACCTCTCCAGCTCAACTCAGGGGACCAGCTGAAAAAGGGGACCCCTACTCCTCTGCCATCCTAACCTAGATTTTGTTTTTTAATTCAATCTGAGAACTTTATTTTTTCTTTGGTGAGTTTAACTAATATATTAAATTACTTTTATGTTAGAACTGTTTAAATTTCTCTCTCTCTCTCTTTTTTTTTTTTTTGCTTCTTGCTCATTTCCTTGGATAAATCAGTTTTATCTATGGGTTTGAAAGGTATGCATTTTACATTTGTTCTTCATTGGTTATCCCTAACCTGTTAAGGGATTTACTTGTATTTCTTCCCCTGATTTATGAAATTTATCAATACCCGTCTGTATCTTCCTACTTAGTAGGATAAATACTTTAACACATGCACTTTTCCCTATCTCTGGATATTTCACTCTACTTTGTTATATCTGGGGTATGTATGTAGGTGTATAAAATGCCTTTTTTTTTTTAAGATTTTATTTATTTATTTGAGAGAGAGAGAAAATGGCAGAGGGAGAAGCAGACTTTCTGCTGAGCAGGGAGCCCCATGTGGGGCTCAATCCCAGGGCCCTGGGATCATGACCTGAGCCAAAGGCAGATGTTTAACCAACTGAGTCATGCAGGTGCCCCTAAAATGCCTTTTTTTTTAAAGATTTATTTATTTATTTGAGAGAGAGAGAAAACCAGCAGGAAGGTGGGCAGAGGATGAGGGAGAGAGAAAACCCCAAGCCGACTCCTCATTGAGGGCAGAGCCTGAGATCATGACCTGAGCCGAAATCAAGAGTCAGCAGCTTAACTGACTGAGCCACCCAGGATCCCCATGCTTTTATTTTTTTTAAAGATTTATTCATCCATTCCAGAAAGAAAGAGAGAGAGTGAGTGAGCGCACAAGTTGGAGGGAGGAGCAGAGAGAAAGGGAGAGAGAGAATCTTGAGCAGACTCCCTGCTGAGCATGGGGCCCAGTGTGGGGCTCTATCGCATAATCCCAAAATCACAACCTGAGCTGAAAACAAGAGTCCAATGCTCAACTGGCTGAGCCACCCAGATGCTCCTATACAATGCTTTTTTAGACAATAAACATCAGAAGGTTATTTTCTCATTCTTACTATCTTATATTTTATAGCATTTCCTAAAATTTTTGTTTGATTATTTCCTCCAGGAATATTTTCATAGGGTCTTTATGATAATGTGCTGAGACCTTGAAGGTCTGAGAATATATTTATTGTACCCTCACATTTAATTGATAGCTTAGCTGAATATAAAATTTTAGAGTCAGAGTTTCTGTTTTTAGGGATGCCTGGGTGGCTCAGTTGGTTAAGTGTCCGCCTTTGGTTCAGGTCATGATCCCAGAGTCCTGGGATGGTGTCCCTCATCCAGCTCCTTGCTCAGCAGGGAGCCTGCTTCTTCCTCTGCCTGCCCTCCCCCTGCATGTGCTCTCAGTCTCTCTCTCTCTCAAAAATAAATGAATAAAAGCTTTAAAAAAGCTTTCTGTTTTTAATATTTTGAAAATATTTCTTCATTGCTGTTCTGCTCCTAATGTTGCTCTTGAGAAGTCTGACACCATTCTGATTCATTTTCTTTATTGGTGAGATGCTCTTCTTAGAAAGGTTGTAGAATTTTCTCTTTGCCTTTGGAGTTCTTAAATTTCATTGAAATACTGAATCAGTAAGTATTCATTTTCCCATATCAACCCTATTTATCACCCTGTATACCCTTTCAATATCAATCTTTCTTTGGAAGTCCTCGTTTTTTTTCATGTATCTTCCCTCCATTTACTTTTTTCTTTCCTGTTAGCAGTCCTATTATATAAATGCTGATATTTCTATGTCTAGCCTCCACATTTCTTAATTTTTATATTTTTCATCTCTAATTCCTTCTCAGTGTCTTCTGGAAACATTTCTTGACCTGATCTTGGGCTATGTCCATTTTGCTGTTTATGTCATCTGATGAGTTTATTACAACTGTGTTTTGAATATTCAGTAATCCTACTTGTTTCTTTATAATGGTTTCTGCTTCATTATCAGTATCTTCTTTAGGGACATTTATTTGGCATGTATTCTATTAATTCTTGTCATCTAGAGTAGGTTATTTAGTTTATTGCCTTTCTAATTTTCTAGTCAATTTTCCCTGCGAGGTCATTTTCCCTCATGGGTATCAATTATCAGTCATCTTGGTAGGTAATGGATGGAGAGAGGGGTGAGAGGAATTAAAACCTAGGCCTTAGCTTGTGCCACCCCTGGTGAGCAGGGTTCTGGCTTTGAATATCCTCATTCTCATCAGGAGGCTTTGCCCTTTAGCGAACTTCTCTGTATCTGATCCTAGCCTTTTTCTTTTCTAAGACTTTATCGTCTAGTCCTCTGGATGAAAAGAAGGTCTATGGTTTGGGGGAGATAGGAGGAAGCCCTTTGATGCTTATTGGCTAAGTCAGGCATTTACTGTGCTTGTTTTACTGTACATCCCAATAGTGTTCCCCTATGAATCTGCTTTCCAGTATTGTGGTAGGGCTGATAAGGAAGGCAGTGATCTGAGTCTGGGCAATGTTGGGGGTAGAAAAGAGCCCAACTCAAAATTTCTCTGCAAATTCACTCCCCATGATTGGGGGACTGGCTTTCCTCTGTACAGGGCTACTATTTCCCTTCTTTACCAAATCATAATCACTTTCTGACCCTCCAGGGGTTTCTACTGGTTTTCTCTCTCTCCCTCTCTCTCTCTGTCTTTTTAAAATATCCATTCATTTCTTATTTCTGAGGCATCTTTGGGTTTAGGTTCTGGGAGGTAGACTGTGCCACTTTGCCATCATGTCAGTGGCCATATTATGTACCTTTTATGACAGCCTACCACAGTGCTTGTTGAAGTTTTATGTTTCTAGTAATCTAAAGCGAAGGATATTCTTTCTTGAGTGGTCATATTAATAGTCTGGAAATGAAGATGTTTAACCTAAAGAACAATAGGCAGAATGTAAAAGCACAGAATAGGCAAAGCAATGGGGGTGCCTGGGTGACTCAGTTGGTTAAGCGTCTGGCTTCTGACTTTGGCTGGGGTCATGGTCTTGGGGTCCTGGGATAGAGTACTGCATCGGGCTCCCTGCTCAGTGGGGAGTCTTCCTTCCCCTCTGCCTCTCTTCCCGCTCATGCTCTCTCTCTCTCTCTCAAATAAATAAATAAATAAATAAATAAATAAATAAATAAAATCTTAAAAAAAAATAGGCAAAGCAATGCATATACATGAAAGAGCAAAATAGGAGTTTTACTGCAACACTGGAATTTACCTTCAACATGCTTGTGTTTAATTTTACAGTCACTTGGGAATCTTCTTAAGCCTGGAAACAAGACAAGAAAATTAATCTTATTACAAATTGCTCTTAAATACATTTGTAGAAATATAAATGATTCATAGAGAAAATAAGAGTGCCTTCAGTACTCACAAAGTTAAACTAGTAAAATTGATATGTAATCTCTATTTATAAAAGTCACCTTAGCAAGGCAGAATGCCTCCCAGGAAGAGCAGGGTTTGGCAATAGCTTACTATTTATTAGACAGTCTTCTTATACCTCACATTATTACATGACCAAATATTGACAATGGTTATTTCTGGGCATGGACTTATCTGTATTTTTAAAATTTTCTATGATGAATGTACCTTGCTTTTGTAATTGGAAAAAATGACCATTATTTTAATGGAATTTTCATGGGGAAATCACCATATAAGTATACAAACTTATGCAAGGATATTTGCTGCAGCATTGTTTGTAATGTTGAAAAATAGGAAACTTCTATCAGTAGGACAGTTCAATAAATTGTGATAGAACTATATGATGAATATCATGCAATCAATAAAAATGATGATGTCAGTCTATATTACTATAGAAAAATTTTAAAGATGTATTGTCAAGTGAAACACTTAAGCAGGTTAAAAAACATGTTCATAGGAGCCCATTTTTATAACTCAAAAGCAAGTGCACAGAAATCTTTTGAAAATATATGCAAGAAATTCCTACTCCATCCTAACAACATGTAAGAAGTTGAACAAACTGAAAACTAGCAGTTCTTCTTAGATCCTTCAGAGAAGTGAGGCCACAGGACAAACCAATGCCCCCCAAATTGGAGAGACAGACAGCAATACAGAGAATCACAACTTACTGGAGCAGAAACCCGTGAGCAGACACTTCTGCAGGAACCTGTGTGGTAGAAAACTTAACACTATTTTATTTTATTTATTTATTTGAGAGAGAGCACAAGCAGGGGGGAGAGGGGGAGGGAGAAGGAGGCTCCCCGCTGAACAGGGAGCCCAATGGGGGGGCTCGATCCCAGGACTCTGGGATCATGACCTGAGCCGAAGGCAGATGCTTAACCAACTGAGCCACCCAAGCTCCCTGAAAACTTACACTTTAATTGACGAATTGTGGGAGGCTCAGTATGGACAAGTCTGAGAGTTTATTTATCTATTTATTTTAAAGATTTTATTTATTTATTTGACAGAGAGAGAGACAGCGAGAGAGGGAACACGAGCAGGGGGAGTGGGAGAGAGAGAAGCAGGCTTCCTGCCAAGCAGGGAGTCCGATGCAGAGCTTGATGCAGAGCTTGATCCCAGGACCCTGGGATCATGACCTGAGCCGAAGGCAGATGCTTACCAGCTGAGCCACCCAGGCGCCCCTCTTTTTGTTTTTGTTTTAGGAGATAAAGCAAATGAAGCAATATGCTATTGGCCCTGGATATTTACATATATTATTTCCTTCTGCCTGGCATCTATGATCTCTTAAACCCTTTTCACGCATTGTACCTCAGTGCCTAGTTATGTACCTGGTAAATAGTAAGTAGTCAGTAAATATTTTTGGAAGGAAAGCAGGCAGAGCAAAAGTAGAGTCGGTTCAAAACAACTAATCTCTCCAAAACATATTGTCTAAAATCAGGGAGGTAAGTAATGAGGCAATCACAATATAGAATGGTAAGTGCTAGGATACTGTTAATTACAAGATACTGTGGGAGCACATTGGAGGAATTAGAGAAGACAGCTCGGAAAGAATAAGTGTTTAAACTGAGATCTAAAGGATGGTAGAACTAACTAAACCCAGAGGGAAAGAAAGCCTCTTGGTTTGTACTTTAACTTCCACAAAGTAAACTATTTTTTGAGGGAGGAAGGACCTTGAAGAGATTCTAGTGAGGAAAAAAAGGGGAGGATGGCAGATGGTAATTGATCATATAGTGCCTATTATTACTAATTTAAGATGTCTTTAAACTGTATATTTTCTCTGTTTCTATTTTAGTGAAAAAATAGCAAAAATCCAAGAATTCAGTTCTCCTGTTCCCTATAATGTCTTAATTTTTTTCACCGTTTTTACCATCTCCTACTCTGAAAGTTTTCAAGCATCTAACTAGGCAAGTTAGAAACTCCTAATACATATTTTGTATGTAGTAGCCATGAAAACAGAAGTTTTGACAAAGCACAATGGAAAGGTTTCCAGATTAAATACAGGATGACTGGTTAAATTTGAATGTTAGATAAACAACAAATAATTTTTCAGTGTAAGTATAAAATTGCATGGACCATACTTATACTAAATCACTTGTGTATTTTTAAAAAGTATTTCATTTATTTTTTTGAGTGAGAAAGAGAGAGAATGTGAGTGTACTTGCATGAGTTGGGGGAGGGGCAGAGGGACAAGCAGACTCCCTGCCCAAGTGGGGACCCCAACAAGGGGCTCGATCCCAGGACCCTGAAATCATGACCTGAGCTGAAATTAGATGCTTAACCGACTGAGCCACCCAGGCATCCCTAACATTTTTGTTTACCTGCAATTCAGGTTTACCTGGGTGTCCTATGTTTTTATTTGCTAAATTTGGAAACCCTAACAATAGATACCGGATTTCAAAAGAGGAGTGCTAAACTGGGATTTACAAACTCATTGACTCTTAATCTTCTAACTCACTCTCAGAGTATGAAATGGTCAAGGAGAAGAGGATTTTGAGAGCATTCCTACCCTTTCTCCACTCTAAGAACTTACCACAGGCCCCCACATTTTGGAGGCCCATAGAATGGGGCCTGATTCAGTCCCTGGAAAAAGGCTAAGGCAGTGATTGGTTGGCTAGTTGCACTAATAGTAGAAGCAAAGAAGAGGCTGCTACTGCATTGGGATAAGCCTTCAACCTCAGAGTTTACCTGGACAAAGTAGGCTCCACTATTTTCTGTAGACTAGATGTGGGCCATATATATACAACTACCCAAGAAAGATGGCATAGGGTTGTCATGGATTCTGTCCAGGAGGGCTGCATCAATATGCAAACACATCTCAGCAGAGAAAAGCTGGAGGTACCACAAATGTCAACAACCAGCTAGAATAGAAATATATATAGCAATATTTATTTATTTATTTATTTATTTATTTATTTATTTATTTAGAGAGTGCAACTGGGGGGAGGAGCAGAGGGAAGGGAGAGAGAATCTCGAGCAGACTCTGCACTGAGCATGGAGCCTGACGTGGGGCTTGATCTCACAACTCAGATCATGACCTAAGCTGAAATCAAGAGTTGCATGCTTACCTGACTGAGCCACCCAGATGCCGCAGAATAGAAATATATTTGACAAGATCAAGAAATCTGCAGATAAGAGATCTCCAGTGATGGTGATCTCCAAGGACCTGACCAAAGCACCTCATGAAAGAGTTAGCTTTAGAAATCTGCCACATCCAGGAAGCACTGATGTTAGAAAACACAACAGTAATAGTCAATAAGAACTTTCCATTTCCTCTCTCTCTTCTTCAGAGCTCTAATCCCTAAAGGGTCCCATAGTAGCAAGCTAAAAAAGTAGGAACAGAAGCAGTAGGCCAGAAAAAATAAGCTGTTCATATCCTCCTTCTCTGACTATAGGTTGTAATAGTCTTAGCTGGAAGAGGAAGCCTCAACTTTAAAACAAAACAAAGGTTTACTTAAACATTGTTCTGGACATTTCACTAACCAGATAAACATATTACTGAGAAGTTACCAGAAATGTCACAGAACCACCTAGGTTTTCATCCAGAGGCAGGACAAGAACTAGCCCTGTTGAATAAATGTAGAGATGAAACATCACTTCGGAAAATAGCTTGGCAATTTCTTATAAAAGTTAAACATAACACTTATCTAACCCATCAGTCTCACTCCTGGGTGTTTATCTAAAACAAGTGAAAATTTACATTCACCCCAAAACCTGTTTGTAGGGCGCCTGGGTGGCTCAGTCAGGTAAGCATCTGCCTTTGGCTCAGGGTCCTGGTATCAAGCCCCACATTGGGCTCCCTGCTCAGCAGGGAGTCTGCTTCTCCCTCTCCCTGTGCCTGCTGCTCCCCCTGCTTGTGTTCTCTCCCTCGCTTGCTCTCTCTCTCAAGTAAATATATAAAATGTTTTTTAAAAAACCTGTTTATGAATTTTTATAGCAGTTTTATTTATAATTGCCCAAACCTGAGAACAACTCAAATGTCTTTTACTTGGTAAATGGATAAAAATATGTGGTACAGCCATACAATGGAACAATACCAGTCAGTAAATTAAAAGGAATGAATTAGTGATACATATATGGATGAATCTCATAGGAGTTACACTAAGTGAAAAAAGCCAGATTCAGAAGGTTACATACTGTATGCTTCTATTTATATGGCATTCTGGAAAAAGTAATGTCTAACTTCACACCAAGCACCTGCTTTTGGTCACTCCCTGGTACTATAAGATAAGGTCAAGTTAGGGAAACGGAAGGTATATGACCAGGCCCAAATACCAAAATGTTCCCATCCCTTAACTTACTGTGATTTAATGGATGCAAGAGATTTTCTGAAGGTAGACTGAACATCTAACTGGAGTAGCATAGGAATATCTGGGTATCCACCCAGCTGGGCCCAGGGCGAATGTATTGCTATCTTCTCTGTTATTGGGTAGCTTGAAGTTGACAGATCAGCATTCCAGATAGCTCCCATTTGGTCTCCTTGTCTAGAGAATCAGACACACTAATTGAAAGCGCCAAACTCTCCTGAACTCCATATCCAATTAAAATATATGAATCTTATTTTCCCCTTCTCTCGTCCCTACCATCTTGTCCTATAATGTCCTCTCTGGCACAGAAGAACCTTAGCTATGCCCACTTTGACTGAGTGATGGATTAAAATAGCAGAATTTGCTGAAATAGCTTTTTTTCTTCCCTGAAAGCTGCATTTTCATTGCTTCACCTAGTAATCTATTTTAAAACTATCTTCTTAGCTTTGTGGAGTATATAGACCATATCCAGACTGTTTTTTTCCCCAGCAATGTTCTTTTCCTCTTCCTTCCCAAAGCTCCTACTTTCTTAAAAAAAAAAAAAAAAAAAGGAAAAAAATAATGTTTCTAAGTTTCTTCATTATGTTAAAATAATTTGTTTCATGGTAAGGAAAATCAGTTTCTTTTTCTTTTCTTTTCTTTTTTTTTTTACAAGGCCAGCTTTATTTTTTAATTTTTCAAATTTTTAAAATTTTTTTAAGTTGAACTAATACATTAAGTGAGCAAAAGTAAAACAATTCAAATTCAAATAGAATATCATATGTTAACAAATGTTCCACAAATCTATAAATGTATGTCCTCATATGATTAATGAAATTAATCTTTCATCTGGAAAAATCTTTTGACACTAATATGATTCATTTAGATATAAGTTCAAAAGTATGGGAAAAAGAATTCTAACACTTTATTTAAAAAGTTCTGCCTGGTCCAACAATTTATTTAAAGCCTTTAGCATTCACAATTAATGACATAGAAAAATGGACACCTAGCTGAATCTTTGGGGTAAGTCCATGCATGTGAGATGAGGCACCCAAGACACATTATAAGGAAGGGATGTCATCAGCTTATCTCCCTCCAGGACCATAATTGTCATGTCACCTGTAGGAACAAGAGAGCCCCTATCTTGGGATTGTTACAAAGGGGAGCCACTACAGGAAAACTGGACTTACATCATTCCTGGAAAAGAGCAGACAAGAAGCAGACCAGAACCATTTTTTTAAAGGGAACTCAAAATTAGATGTTAAATATTTAAGTAGAAATATACATAAATAAGCTTCTTGTTAAATTGGCTGAGGAAATCAATACTACCTTAAACTCTCTACTGCACCATATCCTAATTGTGGGGAAGGGGAAACTCTTGGGCAGGAAAAAAAAAGTATCAGGTCCCACATATCATCCAAAGAAGGTTTAATGTCAGTCTTTTTCAAGTACATACCGAAATTTCTTGAATGTGTCAGACTTTCTGTCTTCTTCTATTAGCAGCTCTAGGAATGGTTGTTGAACAAATTTGGTAGAGGCAGGTATCTGCTTTTTGTCGATGATCAAAGGGATAGGTTGACTAAGATTCAATTTATACATCTCTTGAAGCTAAAAATAAATAAATCAGAAAAGGAAACCATGGGAAAAAAGGGTCAGAGTCTTTAGGAAGATTTGATAGCTAAACTATCACTCTTTCTTTTCCATGGACTAGCAAATCCTTTTTCTCCATCCTCTCTCTCTTCCTTTAATCACACCTCCACCTCCAACACACAACTTCAGAGGTGCCACGATGTTATATGAAAACGCTGGCCCTGGGGAGCCTCGGTGGCACAGTCGGTTAAGCATCTGACTCTTGGTTTTGGCTCAGGTCATGATCTCAGGGTTGTGGGATCGACCCCCGAGTGGGGCTCCGCACTCAGCATGGAGTCTGCTTAAGACACCCTCTCCCTCTAACCCTCTCCCCCACACTCTCCTGCTTGCTTGCTCTCTCTCTCAAATAAATAAATCTTTTAAAAAACAAAAAAACCAAACAAACAGAAAACCCCCTTGGTCCTGCATAAGCTGTATTCCTAGTCCTCTCATTTCCTAGCTGTGTGACTTTGGGTTAGTTGCTAATTTTATCTGCACCTTTCTCCTCATTTCTAAAACAAGGATAATAACAGGTTTGTTGTGAGTGTTCTATAAGATAGTATATATGGAAGCACCTCATAAATTATGAAGCACTGTGCAAATCTAATGATTGCTGACACTTACTGAACACATGCTGAATGTTACATGTTTTTTACATATTAATTCATTTGTTATTTACAACAATCTTATGAGGTGGGCGCTGTTATTATCCTCATCTTATATTTGGATATCTGAAGCTCAGAAAATTTAGACCTTGCCCAGGTTCTTTTAGCTAATATGTGGTGAGCTGATTTGAACCCACACAATCTGGTAGGAGAACCAACCTCTTGACCTGTGTAAGGTATTTATTCATTTCTACGCTCTTCTCCCTTTTGCTTTTTCCTCTCCGGTCTTGTGCCTTGATAACCACTTCGTCATCTAGATTGTTGATCCCCTGGCCCCAGAGCCTTATTCATCCTCTGAATGTGATTCCTGTTAGACAGGTCATGACACTGCCAACTCAGCTGCCTTATTCCACCTACATTGGCCATATATCATTTTTTTTTTTGGTCAAAGAGCTTTAATATTTGAAATATAACTGTTCTGGAAAATTTAGAATATGTCTGATTTGGATCAGCTCTGATAAAAAAATCTCTTTGTACCTTCTAAAGCACTAAGTAATTTTATAAATTAATTTAGTGGAAGAAAAGGATATATAGATATAAAATATTCCTAGAACATGAAGAATGTTCTAGAACTCCATGCTAGAGCATGTAATGTAAGCATGTAATCCCGGAGCAAAGAACTCTAATCTCAGCTTTATAACTTTTTGCAAGGTCATTATCACTCCCGAAGCATTATTAATGTTTATCTCAGATGAGCTCTGGGACATGATTAATGAATGTCAGAGTTTAACAGGATCTTCTATGCCTGGTGCTATGTAAGCAAGTTAAATAAACTCTTATCTCCTTTTTTAAAAGATTTTATTTCTGAGTAATCTCCACATCCAATGGGGGGCTTGAACCCACAACCCTGAGATCAAGAGTCACATCCTCCACTGACTGAGCCAGACAGGTACCCCACTTTCTGATAGTTTTGAGGAGAGAAGTAACCATCATGAATCAGTTGGAGAGTGGTGACTTCAAGAGGTTTCATATCTAGAGGCTGGTAGAAGTGGGTTGACTAGGAAGGAGTTGAGCGTTTATGGAAGTCTCCCCTATTCTAATCTTTTCCCATCTAGAGAGTCCAGCCAGTATCCCTGTTGTCAAGTTAGGAGTTTTCAC
This sequence comes from Ailuropoda melanoleuca, assembly GCF_002007445.2. Lineage (NCBI taxonomy): Eukaryota > Metazoa > Chordata > Mammalia > Carnivora > Ursidae > Ailuropoda > Ailuropoda melanoleuca. The sequence goes on from NC_048233.1 coordinate 40,388,649, forward strand.
TGAGGTCCTGGTGTACTGGCTTGAATGGTGAACTCCTCAAAAGATATGTTTCCCAGAATCTATGAATGTGACATTATTTGAAAAAAGCATTTTTACAGATGTAGTTAAGGATCTCAAGATAAGATCGTCCTGGATTAACCAGGTGGGTCCTCTATCCAATGACACATGGCTTTATAAGAGACAGAAGAGAAGACATAAGACACGCTGGGAAGAAGGCCTGGGGAAGGACAGAGGCAAACGTTGGTGTTATGCAGCTACAAGCCAAGGAATGCCAAGGATTGTCAGCAGCTACCAGAGTCCAGGAGAGAGGCATGGAACAAATTTCTCCTTCAGAGCTTCCAGAAGGAACCAACCCTGCCAACACCTTGATTTCATGAACTGGCCTCCAGAACTGTAAGAGAATATGTTTATGTTGTCTTAAGCCATCAGGTTTGTGGTAATTTGTTACAGTGGCCCGAGGAGACTAATATACATGCTATCTCCAGGTAAATGTTATTTTCCAAGCTTACCACTTTCATTTTTCTTACAACACACTGGGGGAGGGGTAATAGGAAACAAGTTACCTGGCTAAATAAGTGCATCATTTTCCTCAGGCACTGATTCCGTTTCTGCTCTAAAGACTTCTGCTTGTTGGTCCAGACCTGCATCATCTTTTTCTGGTAGTCATCAATTCTGCTTAGCATTATGAAGAGGTTCTGGGTCTCATAACCTTTCCCAGTGTTTTGGATGGCTTGTAATCGTCTGATTATATTGTTTCTTGAAAAAAATTAACAAGAATGAGATAGATATAATGACTGACCCTAACTCAGCAAACCTGGGCCTAGTTACTTTCAGTTCTCATCCTCAGTAAGTTGAGTGGGATGTGATAGGGGTGGGAGACTTGCTTAACGAGACCTTAATCTAGTTTTTTATATGACCAAACTTTCAAAAATCTATATGGCTGTCAAGTTTTCATTCACTTTAGGGTTTTTTAGTGTTATAATAGTGTTGCTTATTTTAATATTTAATATTATTTTAATAGTTTTATATCTTAATCTATTTATTAATATAGATGTGTTTAGTGTATTATTTTAATATTAGAATTTTGGTATTGATATGTATAAGACATATAGAAAGTACTTAATACAACTGTGAAAAAGGCATTGTCCTTGCCTTCAAAGCACTTATAAGCCAGAATAGGAGACTAATAAATTAACTGTGTCAAAGAGAATGAAATAAATGCTAAATAGAAATACAAACATGCTGTTGGAGCAAAAAAGAGAGCATAATTCATACTAACAAGAGGAATAAAGAAGGCTTCATAGGAAGATGTTGCATAGGATCTCGAGGAACTGTCATAAAAATATACTCTCTCTCTACTATAATGTATACCACCACGTTTGAGCCTTCTGAACAGATAGTGTTTTGCCATCTCTGTTCTACAGGAGAGGAAAAGGAATCTGAGCAATGTTAAGTAATTTTCTAAAGTTATATAATTAATAAATATCAGATTTGGGAAGCAAATCCAAATCTTCTTTATTTCTACAATACCAGTATTTCTCAAAATGTGGACCCTGATCACCTGGACTGAATCATCTGGGCAGGGGTGATGGGGTGGTGGTGGTGCTTATTGAAAATGCAAGTTCTAGTGAAAGTGCAACTTTCTCAGAAAGAAGAATGTAAATCTCAGTGGCTAACAACAAAATTTTACTTGTTGCTCATCCTACGACTCCACCATGGTTCGCCGGGGAGTGAGCTTCATTGTATACTCTCAAGGACACAGGCTATCTGAACAGCCATCACCTTGAACAATGTGGGTTATGTCAGAGGAAAAGGAGACTCTGGAGGGTCTCAAACTAACAATGACAAGCTCAGCCCAGAAATGACATATATCAATTCTGCTTAAATTTCATTGAAAAGTCCTGGCAAACAGCACTAATGACTATCACAAAGATTCATCATCATAATAGTAAAACTACAATGAATAATAAAAAATAGAAGTGACTCATCTCTATGCAATCAACAAAAAATAATGGAAAGTGTATATATGGACCTAAATGGTACAAGAATCTGTGATGATACATTCAAATCCATAGGGGAAAAGGTAGATTATTTTGTAAGTAGTGATGTGGCAACTGGGTAGCCATGTGGAAAAAAGTCACATCATATTTCTCAACAGAAAGTTGTGAATCAGAGACTTAAATGTAAAACGAAAAAGATAACAACCAACCATAAAACTATCAAAAAGAACCTAGAAAGAATTTTGTATATTTCTCAGAGTGGAGAGGGCCTTTCTAAATAAAGTACAAAATATTATTAAAAATTATGAACCTGGGGTGCCTAGCTGGCTCGTTGGTAGAGCATGTGACTTTCACTCTCAGGACTGTGAGTTCAAGCCTCACATTGGGCATGGAGCCCACTTAAAAAAATAAAGCCTCAAAACAAAAAATCCCGTTAAAAAATGGCGGAGGGGCACCTGGGTGGTTCAGTCATTAAGCGTCTGCCTTTGGCTCAGGTCATGATCTCAGCGTTTTGGGATTAAGCCCGCATCGGGCTCCCTGCTCAGCGGGAAGCCTGCTTCTCTCTCTCCCACTCCCCCTACTTGTGTTCCCTCTCTTGCTGCCTCTCTCAAATAAATAAATAAAATCTTTAAAAAAAAAATGGGCAGAAGACATGAATAGACATTTTTCCAAAGAAGACATCCAAATGGCTAACAGACACATGACAAGATGCTAAATGTCACTCATCATCAGGGAAATACAAATCAAAACTACAGTGAGATATCACCTCACACCTGCCAGAATGGCTAAAATTAACAATTCAGGAAACAATAGATGTTGGCAAGGATGCGGAGAATGGGGAACCTTCTTGCACTGTTGGTGGGAATGCAAACTGGTGCAGCCACTCTGGAAAACAGTATAGAAGTTCCTCAAAAAGTTAAAAATAGAACTACCCTACAACCCAGCAATTGCACTACTAGGCACTTACCCAAAGGTTAAAAAAAAAATAGTGATTCAAAGGGGCACATGCACCATTTTTATTGCAGCATTATCACAATAGCCAAATTATGGGAAGAGCCCAAATGTCCATCAAGTGATGAATGGATAAAGAAGATGTGGGGGGTGTGTGTGTGTGCACGCATGTGTAATGGAATATTACCCAACCATCAAAAAGAATTAAATCTTGCCATTTGCAATGATGTGGATGGAGTATGCTAAGCAAAATAAGTCAGTCGGAGAAAGACAAATACCATATGATTTAACTTAAATGTGGAACATAAGTAACAAAACAGATGAACGTAGGAGAAGGGAAGGAAAAAATTAGATAGAGAGAGAGGCAAACCATAAGAGACGCTTAAATATAGGGAACAAACTGAGGGGAGGTGGGTGGGGGGATGGGGTAACCGGGTGATGGGCATTAAGGAGAGCACATGATGTAATGAGCACTGGGTGTCGTACGCAACTGATAAATGACTAAATTCTGCCCCTGAAACTAATACTACACTATATGCGAACTAACTTGAATTTAAATAAAATTTTCAAAGAATGAATAATAAATAAATACATATTCTGATTTTGTCTTGAATAAGTCTGTTTTTGTACCTTGTTCTAATCCTTAGTTCCCAAATTAATTCAGTCCTCAAAAATGTACATTTCATGAGAACAGGGTAACTTTGCCTGTTTTACTCACTGCTGTATCCCTAGACCCTAATACAATACTTGCCACATTCAGTAAATATTTGTAGAATAAATGGTATAAGTTGTTCCTATAATTAATGATATATAAATAATAATGAATAATATTAATGATAACCTTTTCTTTTTTTTTTAAGATTTTATTTATTTATTCGACAGAGATAGAGACAGCCAGCGAGAGAGGGAACACAAGCAGGGGGAGTGGGAGAGGAAGAAGCAGGCTCATAGCGGAGGAGCCTGATGTGGGGCTCAATCCCATAACACCGGGATCACGCCCTGAGCCGAAGGCAGGCGCTTAACTGCTGTGCCACCCAGGCGCCCCAATGATAACTTTTTCTAGTATAGTTTTAGTTTGGCATCTTATAATTTTAGGTAAAAGATACCCACAATAATAATATGGTGGCAACCTCAAACATAAATGCTAAGGTAGCAGCACAACTGTCACTTTCCCTCTTTCTGCAATTTTAAAAAATCAGGACCAGGACCTATTTCCTCCATGTCACTTCAGCAGCAAAGTCGCCATGGCAACACCTTGTATATAACCTGCTATCTCCCATTTTAAGAATCATACCTCTTTTGATGAACCCAAGAAGATGAAAGATATTTAAAATACTTAGAAGTTTAGGATAATTGGAAGCACGCTTTTAAAGTGGATATTTTGGAGATCATCCATGATCCACAAAATGTATCTTAGCATCTCTGCTAGAGATATAAATTGATGAAATAGATCATGTTATATGACATTTTTTATTTCCAAAAAATTATATCTCCTTTTGGTATCTTAAATAGGCTTCATCCCACAGACCTTCTATAAGATAATATTCTAGAACATCTAGTATGACAGATACATATATACTTATAGGACAATGAAAGGAGGATATTTGAAATCAGGACTAAACCAGAAAACTGGACATTCAATATTTACATCTACCTTGCACGCTGGATCAGCCTGTAAGCAATGTACTTGCGGAATAGGTAACCCAGCCGAACTGTGTCCATATGAAGTGTCTCAATTATGAGATTCCTAGCTGTTGTGTGTAGCTGCGAAGGGAGTCCAGAAGATTCTGTGGCCTGACTTAAGAGTATCAGGTTCTTTCTCTGAGCTTCCACATCAACAAAACACCCCTGCTGTTTGAGCTCTTGGGGAGAGGAAGGGGGCACCATCATCTTGGGTTTCTTGGTAACTGAATCTGAAGTCAGTATCCAGGACTTGTCTATAGGGGGGAACTGGGTTTTCCGGTCCCATTCAGAAGATGAGATCTGTGATGTTTTGGGTAGTTTAGTAGTAAGAGGCTTCGTGAGAGGGGGAAGGGCCCTCCCACCAATGTAAGGGGCTTGTGATACTGGTGTCCTGTAATTGGTGAGATAGGACTGAAATTGTTCCATGGCAGTAGTATCATGGCGTGTCTGGATTTCTTCAGAAGTGTCAGAGACCTCTGATATTTGGAAGTTCTTAGCAGTAAAAGGGACTGATTTAGATTTCAGAGAAGAAATAATTACTAATCTTTCCTTACTTTTCTTAGATATAGAAGAGGACATATCTTTCTGGGGTTTTCCAGGGGTTGGGGAGGTCCATAGTGTTGGAGGATGCCCAGGGATGGGAGGGATCCATAGTGGGAAAGCTTGATGCTGCCCAAGAGGAGAAGGGACTTGTAGATAGAGAGATTGCTCATAGGTGGCAGGGGGCTGGAATGCCTGGGGCTGCTCAGAGAGTGTTAAGGGTCTAGGTTCCAGGATGGAAGAGGTCCCAGGAACTAAGGGCTCCCTAGGGGAAAGAGGAGCCAAGAGACTGGGAATTTGTGCAGAGGAGAGTGGGACTCCAGATATAAAGGGCTGCCTGGGGGCAAGAGGAGCCTCTGATATCAGAGGTAGCTGAGGAGTCCAAGAGTCTCTTAAGAACTTTCTAGCACGAAGAAGGGTCTCCAGTGCAAGCTTCCCAGGGGCCAGAGGGACCTCTGGTGCTACAAACCGAACAGAGGTGGATTGACCTTCAGAAATCAGGGACTGTTTAGAGGAGGGAAAAGTCTGTGGTACCAGGAGCTTCCCAGGGTCAGAAGGAATTCTCATTCCTAGCAATTTCCCAGGGGCTTGGGAAAGAGGAGACCTTGATATCTGCGAAGGAGTAGAAGAGATCTCAAATACAGAGGACTTCTCAGCAATAGGAGCCAATCTTTGAAATGATCTAAGACTGGAAGGAGCCAATGTGGGGACCTGCTTAGAAATGTGAGGAGCACCTGGTGTAATGAACTTATCAGTAACAGGAATGATCCCAACTTTCAGGGTTTGTTCTAAAGAAGAATGGGCCCCAAGTGGTGAGGGCTGTTCACTTGATTGTTGGTCCTCCTCAGACATGAGAGTAATACCCATGGGATGGGATTGTCCTGGGATGAAGGGGGCTCCCAAAGTTTGCGCTTGCTCAAAGGGAGACTCTATAGCATGGAATTTATCTGAGGTGAGAGGGACCCCAAATTTCCAGAAGTGTTCTGGAGAGAAAGAAACACCTAATGCTTGAGCCTGTTCTGAGGAGAGAGGGGCACCTAAAGCTTGGGTCTGTTCAGGTGTAAGAGTGACAGCTGACAACAAGGCACTTTCTGGAGTAATAGGGATGCCCAGTTCCCAGGCCTGTGCTCCAGTGAGAGGAGACCCACTTGCCTGAACTTTCCCAGGGGTGAGTGCGAAAACCCAAGCTCTGGCATTTCTCGGGGGTGAGGGTGACTACCAATGCTTTGAATTGCTCAGGGCTAAGAGTGATGCCATGTGCCTGGATCTGCTGAGGAGTGAGAGTGAGCCCCAGTGCCTGGGCCTGCTGAGGGGTGAGAGTGATCCCCTGTGCCTGGGCCTGTTGAGGAGTAAGAGTGATCCCTTGTGCCTGGGCCTGCTGAGGGGAAAGAGTGATCCCCTGTGCCTGAGCCTGCTCAGGGGTGAGTGTCATCCCCAGTGCCTGGGCCTGTTGAGGGGTGAGAGTGATCCCCAGTGCCTGGCCCTGCTGAGGGTTGAGAGTGATCCCCAGTGCCTGGCCCTGCTGAGGGGTGAGAGTGATCCCCAGGGCCTGGGCCTGCTGAGGGGTGAGAGTGATCCCCAGGGCCTGGGCCTGCTGGGGGGTGAGAGTGATCCCCAGGGCCTGGGCCTGCTGAGGGGTGAGAGTGATCCCCAGGGCCTGGGCCTGCTGAGGGGTGAGAGTGATCCCCAGGGCCTGGGCCTGCTGAGGGGTGAGAGTGATCCCCAGGGCCTGGGCCTGCTGAGGGGTGAGAGTGATCCCCAGGGCCTGGGCCTGCTGAGGGGTGAGAGTGATCCCCAGGGCCTGGGCCTGCTGAGGGGTGAGAGTGATCCCCAGGGCCTGGGCCTGCTGAGGGGTGAGAGTGATCCCCAGGGCCTGGGCCTGCTGAGGGGTGAGAGTGATCCCCAGGGCCTGGGCCTGCTGAGGGGTGAGAGTGATCCCCAGGGCCTGGGCCTGCTGAGGGGTGAGAGTGATCCCCAGGGCCTGGGCCTGCTGAGGGGTGAGAGTGATCCCCAGGGCCTGGGCCTGCTGAGGGGTGAGAGTGATCCCCAGGGCCTGGGCCTGCTGAGGGGTGAGAGTGATCCCCAGGGCCTGGGCCTGCTGAGGGGTGAGAGTGATCCCCAGGGCCTGGGCCTGCTGAGGGGTGAGAGTGATCCCCAGGGCCTGGGCCTGCTGAGGGGTGAGAGTGATCCCCAGTGCCTGGGCCTGCTGAGGGGTGAGTGATCCCCAGGGCCTGGGCCTGCTGAGGGGTGAGAGTGATCCCCTGTGCCTGGGCCTGCTGGGGGGTGAGAGTGATCCCCTGTGCCTGGGCCTGCTGAGGGGTGAGAGTGATCCCCTGTGCCTGGGCCTGCTGAGGGGTGACACTGATCCCCAGTGCCTGGGCCTGTTGAGGAGTTAGAGTGAGGAACTTTGTGGGAGACTGTCCAGAAAGTGGAAAGGCCTTGGGTGAGGGCGATTGTGTGGAGGAAGGAGGAGTGAATGGTATAGCGTGCTTTCCATCAGCAAGAATGTCTAATGCCTTAGGATGCCCATGGAACTTTTTTCTTTCGTGTAACTGGAATGCTACTTTTGGTATGCTCTTCCCCCGGGGAGACCTTGTCACTGAAGTTTGGCTGAACATCTCTTGTTCTTCGGAGTTTTTCTCATTAATCTTCATCTGATCCTTTGGTTTCTTCTCCCTCTGCCTTTCATGGTCCTCTACATTTCTCCTTGGCTTCTGCTTCTGCTCCTTCTCCCAATTTATTTCCAGCTCCTGATGTCTCACTTCCTTCTGAACATGCCTCTTCTGCTGTCCCTTCTCCTTCTCCAAGGGCACCACTTGTTTTTCCATTTTTTTATTCCATGCTTCCAGCTGCTGCTGCTTTGGCTTCTGGTAATCTTCCTCTTCACTTTGCATTTGTTCCTCATCTTGCTCAGTTTGCTTTTGCATCCTCTGTTTCTGCTGTTCCTTCCACATTTCCTTTTCCTGCCACTGTTTCCGCTTCTGTTGTCCTTGCTTTCCTTCCTTCGTCTGGAGCCATGACTCTTTCTCCTGCAATTTTTTATTTGTCATCTCATAGCTCTTCTTCCAGAAACTCCCTTCTTGCAACTGGTGTTTGAGACCCTTACCAAATATTTTTTCTTGACCTTCTTGCAAGTGTTCCTCCCGCCTTTGTTTTTCCTTTTCCTTGTGGTCTCTCCCTACTGTTGAGGCTACTGGAGCGTCTTTTTCCCCTTCTATTTCAGTCAAGATCGCTTGTATTAAATTGTCAGTTAGCGGGTCCATGCTCTTAGATGACAGCAAGGTGCTAATTTCAGACTTTGCACTAATGGGCTTCTGAAAATGCACTCCGGGCATAAATGAGACTTCTTTTTTTCGTTTAATAGGTTTGTCCTCAACTTGTCCTGTACTTTTTATATCTTTGTATTTCCTCAAGGTTTTTGTCACAGTTTCAGCCACGTTTTGGAAATATTCCTCTATTTTTGCCTTTATGATTCCTAATTTTTCAACCTCTGCCATTTTTAATAATAACTCCTCTTTTGGCACAGCCTTTTTATCCAAAGGCTTTCCTATGTTATCAATTTTCTCTTTTAGGAAAGCCATTATGGCTTTTTGAAATTCTTCTAGGTTACTCTCTTCACTTTTGCTGTCTGGACTTCCTAGAACTCTGGTAGCTTCTGAAGTCTCTTCTGTTACCCTAGATTTTGGCTTCACAAGTCCGTGAGACTTGACTTTCTTGGTGAAGACTGATATGTCCTCTTCAGTTTTTCTCTGTTTCCTTGTGGTGGTTCCTGGAGAGATGTGGTGTTTCTTTCCTTTTGTTTTCACTTTCTCAGAGGGATCACCAAGTTGGGTGAATGCGAATTGCTCTGCCGGGCTGCTTGTCTCACTTTTGCTCTCTTTGTCCATTGACTCAGTGGTGGATTCCTCTTTATTCTCTGAAGAAATCTGGCTTTTGTCACGTGAATACTCAGGTTTAAGCTTCCTGAGTTGTTCCCATATGCTACTTGTTCCACTTCTGAACCCTGGGCTTTTTGTGTCAGCAGAAGGGTAATCAGCAGGGACATGCTGACTTCTTGATTCAGTGGATGACTTTGATTTGTCTTCCAAAAAGGATTTTATTTCTTTTCTCTTCTTTTCCCGTGACTGCAGCTCCAAATAGTAATCAAGTTTGGTCTCTGAATCTTTTTCTTTACCTTTATCATCACTCACATTTAATCCAGAGGTCTCATGCATATATGGGCCTTTAGTTCGCTTTTTTTTCTGTGATTGATACTGGTCAGTCCCATCTTTCTGATAGTCATCACCTTTCTTCAGTGATATCTTATCTTCAGTGATATCTTCAGAAGACTTTTTTTGGTTTTTTTCAAGTAAAGGATATCGCTTGTCAATTGAATCTGAAGTCATTTCAACTGGGGCTGTATATGAAATAGCTGAGTCCCACTTGGTCCCCAAGCCTTTGGTCCCTTTTGTTTGGGCCTCATCTATAATACTTTCAAATTCTTTAACCAAAATATCATCTACACTGTCTTCTATGTCAGCTTTGCTAGTGGATGATTGTGAAGAAAGTTCAGGCAACACTTTCAAGGTTGATGTGGGTAATGCTGTACCTACTTGGGGTTCTACAACACCTTTGGACCTAATAAAGTGTTCATATTTTTCTTCTGCATCTTGAAGTTTCTGCTGAAGCATTTCATTTTTTTCACTGAGCTCTCGCATTATCTTCAGGGAGAGCTCTTTTTCCTTTTCACTTGTCTCACTTATATACATATTGGCACTCTCGAGGTTAAAAACTTTTAGTTCCTCATTTAGTGTACTCAGAGCTTTAGAAAGGTTTATTATTGTTGATGATATATATTTAATAGCATTGTTTTCCAATTTATTGAACATCATACTGTTTATGAGTTCCTGTAGCATATACTGGATTTCTGAAACCTTTGTATTTGTTGCGAATTCATCGCTAATCATCTGATCTGGTCTTAAAGCATGAGCTGTTGCAGGTCGCTTTATAACTCTTTCTTTCCAAGATTTCCATAGAGTACCTCTAGATGCTAAAAGAAAAAACCCCATAAAACATAAAATAATGAGATTGCATTTCTTGTTCTGTGTTGTGTTCTATCTATGCTAAAGCCTAAGGAATTTAGCCTAAATTTATAGATAGCTATAGGATAAAGATTCATCAGAAAGCCTTGGCTCCCGTGGGGCACCTGACTGGCTCAGTCTGTAGAGCATGCGACTTGATCTCAGAGCTATCAGTTCAAGCCCCACGTTGAGTGTAGAAATTACTTAAAAAAAAAAAAAAAAAAAAGCTTTGCCTCCAAAATAAATGTATTATTTTTAAAGGAGTAACTCTTTTCCCAAAATCACCTAGAACTTTTGCTTCCAAAATTTAGTCTTTGTTCTTTATTTGTAATTTCAATTTACCTTCAGTGACAAGCTTGGGATTAGATATAACAAAACGTTCACTTGGCTTTGATTATGCTTGGTGCTTTCCATTTTCTTTCTTGGGTTTCTGTCATTCTTTTCTCACTTTTCTGAATCACGCTTAATCTTGGTTCTTTCAGAAGAGTCAAAAAGAGCAGACAAAAGTCAGACATTTGAAGGGATTTCTGGAATGGCTGAATGAGAAACTCAGCATGTTTTTTGCCCCAGAAAAGCAATGATAAAGCTTGACAAAGCTGCCAAAACCTACCATTTTAGGACTTTGGAAATTGACTAAAGGCATACAACAATTTGGTAAGCATTTATTCAAGAAAAATTACTAAACTTCAATAAGAACAGTGGAAGCCTGCGATGTTTTAGCCTGGAGCTTCTTCTGTCTCTAACTTCCTGCCCAGTGGCCTGGGTGTTCTACTAAAGTGAGGCAGGCTGTGAAGATTGACAGCTCTAGGAGCTAGGGGGGCTGATTTGATCGGGAACAAAGCAGGGAAAAAGCCAATCTTAGGGGCCTTGTCTAAAACAATACTTCCTTAACCTATACACAGACCCATTAGCAAAGAATAGAAGACTTACTGAATCAATCTGGATCACTTAATGATTGGCCAATTATTGACCACTAAGCTATGCTGACCCAAAGGTGACCCCTAGGAATTCAGGCCTTAAAATAAAAACAAAAATGAAAAAAGAATAAAAGAATAACTGAGCAGAGATATCAATGACTGCACATTGTTGGGGAGACAGACTCCACTGAATTAGTTCAGGGAAGTCACTAAAAAGCAAACCAAAAAAGGGACAAAAAGAAACCCTGGAGGTTATAGGGAAAATCAGAATCTAAAGTTGCTATAAGGGGTGCCTGGGTGGATCAGTCAGTTGAGCATCTGCCTTTGGCCCAGGTTGTGATCTCAGGGTCCTGGGATGGAGCCCCCCATCGGGCTCGCTGTTCAGCAGGGAGTCTGCTTCTACCTCTGCCCCTCTCCCCATGCTCTCTCTGTCTCTCCCCCTCTCTCTCTCTCAAATAAAGAAGTAAAATCTTAAAAATAAAAAAAATAAAGTTGCTATAATATGTTATCTAAAATATCCATTTTTTTTTTAGAGGAGGGAAAGTGCAGAGGGAGAGAGAGAAAAAAATCTCAAGCAGGCTCCCTGCCCAGTGTGGAGCCCAACGTGGGGCTTAATCTCACAACTCTGAGATCATGACCTGAGTTGAAATCAAGAGTCAGGCGTTTAATTGACTGAGCCACCAGGTGCTCCTAAAATGTCCAGTTTTTAACATAAAAGGAGCATGCAGAGAAACAAAAAAGTATGACTTATACACAGGGCATAAAAGCAGTCAGTAGAAATTGTCTCAGGGATTGGGAGGGGAGCAGATGTTGCACTTATCAGAAAAAGGCTTTGAAAAGAAGAATTATAACTATGTTCAAAGAACTAAAGGAAGCCAAATTTTAAAATAAAGGAAAAATACAATGACAATTACCATCAAATAGAGCATATCAGTAAAGAGATGGAAATTAGAAAAACCAAGTGGAAAATTTAGACTTGCAAAGTAAAATAACTGAAATGTAAAATTTACCAAAAGGGCCCAACAGTAGATTTGAAATGACAGAAGAAAATCACCAGCAAATTTGACACTAGATTAGTAAAGATTGTCTAATCTGAAGAACAGGGAGGAAAAAGAATTTTTAAAAAATGAACAAAGCCTCAGAGACCTGTGGGACACCATCAAACATACCCTTGTATAAGTGATAGAAGTCCCAGGAGAAGAGGAGAGAGAGAGGGACATTACAAATTTTGAGGAAATAGGGGCTCCTGGGTGGTTCAGTTGGTTAAGCATCTGCCTTCAGCTCAGGTCATGATCTCAGAATCCTGGGATTGAGCCGGAGTCAGATTCCCCACTCAGGGTGGGGAGTTTGCTCCTCTTTCTCCCTCTACCCCTCCCCTACCTCACTCGTGCTCTGTTTCTCAAAAATATTTTGAGATTTTAAATAAAATCTTAAAAAATATATTGAGGAAATAATAATGGCCAAATCATCTCAAATTTGATGGAAAACATTAATCTACACATTCAAGAAGCTTATTGAACTCTAAGTAAGATAAACATAAAAAGATCCATACCTAGATACATCATGGTCAAATTGTTGAAAGCTACACAAAGAATCTTTAAAGCAAAAAGAGAAAAATGACTTATCACAATTAAAGGAGACTCAAAAATCAAAGTACAGGGGAAACATAGTAAATTTAATAGCTTACTACTTATTAGAAACAATAGAGGCCAGAAGACAGTGAGATGACCAATTCAAGCTGCTGAAAGAATAATTCTGCTAACCAAGAATTCTATATCCTTGGTTACTCTATACTCTATACTCTACTACTATATCCTAAACTACTCTTCAAAAAATGAAGGTAAGACATCCATTCCCTGAAATAACACTCTTCCCAAGGTAGCATGCACATGCAACTCTCACAACCATCTTCATTACATGTGTCTTTTAATACTTCTCTGAACGCATTACAGAATTTCTATTACATCCATTCCCTGAAATAACTCTTCTCAAAGTAGTATGCACATAGAGCTCTTATAACTATCCTTATTATATGTGTTTTTAAACAGTTCTCTAAATATATTACAGTATTCACTGAAATAACACTCCTGTCAAAGTAACTTGCAGTGAACACTTATATGTCTATAGTTAATGCATTTGTTTTCAATACTTCTCCAAATGTGTTACAGAATGTCTATTGCATCCATTCCCTGAAATAACTCTTTTCAAAGTACCAGGCATGAACAATTATTTTTTTTTTTTTTAGTGAAGGTAAGAAATAAGACATACAGATAGAGGATATGAAAAGATGCTCAGTGTTGTCTGTCACTAGAGAATTGCAAACTGGTGCAGCCACTCTGGAAAACAGAAGTTCCTTAAAAAGTTAAAAATAGAACTACCCTACTACCCAGCAATTGCACTACTAGGCACTCACCCAAAGGATACAAAAATAGTGATTTGAAGGGGCACATGCACCATGATGTTTATTGCAGCATTATCAACAATAGCCAAATTATGAAAAGAGCCCAAATATCCATCAACTGATGAATGGATAAAGAAAATGTGGTATATATGTGTACAATGGAATATTACTCAGCCATCAAAAAGAATGAAAGCTTGCCATTTGCAATGACGTGGATGGAGCTAGAGTATATTACGCTAAGTGAAATAAGTCAGTCAGAGAAAGACAAATACCATATAATTTCACTCATATGTGGAATTTAGGAAACAAAACAGATGAACATAGGGAAAGGAAGAAAAGAAAAAGAGAGGGAGGCAAACCCATAAGAGACTATTAACTATGGAGAACAGGCTGAGAGTTGCTGGAGGGAAGATGGGTGGGGGATGGGCTAAACGGGTGATGGGTATTAAGGAGGGCACTTGTGATGACCACTGGGTGTTATATGTTATATTTAGTGGTGAATCACTAAATTCTACTTCTGAAACCAATATTCCACCGTATGTTAACTAACTAGAATTTAATTAAAAACTTGAAACAAAAAAAGAGAGAATTGCAAATTATGAGATACTGTTACACGTATATGAAAATGGCTAGAATCCAAAAAACTGATAATGCCAAATGCTAACAAGGATATGGAGCAACAGGAAATTTTTGTTGCTGGTGGGAATGGAACATGGCACAGCTACTTGGGAAGACAGTTTGGCAGTTTCTTATAATGTTACTTATGAAGTAATGTAGTCTTATCATATGACCTAGCAATCATGCTCCTAGGCATTTACCTAATTAATTTGAAAGCTTATGTCCACGAGAATGTTTTTATATAGCAGCTTTATTCTTAATCACCAAAACCTGGAAGCTATCAGGTGTTCTTTAGTAGGTAAACAAACTGGTGCATCTATACAATGGAATATTATTCAGCAGTAAAAAGAAATAAGCTATTAAGTCATAAAAAGATGGGGAGGAACCTTAAATGTGTATTGCTGAGTGATAGAAGACAGTGTGAAAAAGCTACATATTGCATGATTCCAATTATGTGGCATTCTTGAAAAGTCAAAACTGTGGAGACATTGAAAAAATCAGTGGTTATCAGGAGTTTGGGGACAAAGGGGAAGGATAAATAGGTGAAACACAGGGGATTTTTAGGATGGAGAAACTATTCCATGTGATACTATAATGGTGGCTACACGACAATATACATTTGTCAAATCCCATAGATCTCTATAGCACAAAGAGTGAAACTTAATTAATGCAAAATTTTTTTAAATACCCATTTAGGAGGTCAGGGGATCCCAGGAAAGAATGTAGATTATGATAAGATAGTCTACTTGTATAAGAAATGTATGACACAACCTCACTGAAAGGAATGATGGGGAGGGGAGAGTGCTGACCGAAGTTCCTGGAAATGGAGTCTAAGACTGAATGCAAAGAGAATTGTACTCTAGTTGATAAGTTATTCCTCAATGGGTATGGGTTAATAATTCTGATACTGCTATGCATGTATACTGGAATTGAACAATTAAGTAAAACAGATGGTAGGAGGAAGTTTCTCATTGAGTTGTAATTTATAGATAAGCAAGAGGAAGAAGCTAGAATGATCCATATATGATAATGAATTAGAGTTAAAGAAATCAGTATGAACTTACGTTTAAAGTAGTTAGATTATATATAATGTATATATATTTATATGACATAAATATATTTATAGATATGTGTATACACATTGGTTCTATACACAAACATTTTTTTTTTGCTCTGTCAGATGAGAGAACTGAACAGAAATGACACCCCAGTCGCAATTGAGCACTCCTAGCAACCAGACTTTGCTTTTTTTTTTTGCTTTTTTTTTTTTTTAAAGATTTTATTTATTTATTTGACAGAGATAGAGACAGCCAGAGAGAGAGGGAACACAAGCAGGGGGAGTGGGAGAGGAAGAAGCAGGCTCATAGTGGAGGAGCGTGATGTGGGGCGATCCCATAACGCCGGGATCACGCCCTGAGCCGAAGGCAGACGCTTAACCGCTGTGCCACCCAGGCGCCCCAGTGCCACCCAGGCGCCCCCAGACTTTGCTTTTAAATACTATTCTCCACTAAAAGGAACCCGAAATCCTTGGAGAAATGGCAGATTCTAGGATTAGGGCAGGACATATTTGAGATGAACGTGAAGCATCTTGTAGTGCCAGAAAGTAAGGAAGTGCTAAAAAAAGAAAAAAGAAAAAACACATTGATGGGGTTATGTTAAAGGGGCACAGGAACCAATGAAAGAGGTCCCAATGGCCAAAACCAGAACAACTTGAGCAAGAAAATAAAGTAGTATTGGATTATAACTCAAAGTACAAAATAAATATCTGTGAGTTCATTTTGATATAAATAATTGAGTAAATTAATAAACGAGGAAGAAGAGAGAAACTCTAATGCCTAAGAACTTCAAATAATTTATGTAGATATTCATCCTAAAAAAAGGGAGCATAACTCGTCATTCCTTAAGTGTGGGCTGCACATACAGACTTACTTTTAAAAAGTACAGCTTGGAAAAATGAGGAAAAAGAGTAACTTTACAGGGCAGAAACCTGACAAGCACTACTTTAGCCAGGTGAGCAAGGTCAACATTAAGTCATAAATCACTTGATAATATGTGGCCTTGAAATTATATGATGACGACGGTACTTTACCTGTGTGATCTTTCTGTGATCTTTCCTCCCAGAACCCAGAACCCCAGGGTAAACATGAGAAAAAACATGAAATTCCAATAGGGGAGCATCTTATAATGTATCTGGTACTCCTCAAGCCCGTGAGGAACATCAAACAGAGGGGAAAGTCTGAGAAACTGTCACAACCAAGAAAGCCTAAGGGGATATGACAAGAATGTAATCAGGTACCTGGATGGGATCCTGAAACAACACAAGGACATTAGGTAAAAACAAGGACTTATGACTTCAGTCCATACGGACTTTAGTTAATAATGTGTCAGTACTGGTTTGTTAATTGTAACAAATGTATCATACTAATGTAATGTATCAATAAGGGAAACTATGAAGAGATATATGGAATTCTCTGTATTATTTTCTCAATTTTTCTCTAAATCTAAAACTGCCTTAAAAAAATGAAAGTGAAACAAAGACATTCCCAAATAAGCTAAGAGGGAAAGAATTTGCTTCTAGTAGACCTGCCTTACAAGAAATATAAAGAAGTCCTTCAAGCTGAAAGGAAATGATACCAGAGGATAACTCAAATTCACACAAAGAAATAAAGAACACCAGTATATGTAGGGAAATATAAAAGAAAGTAAAAATATTTTTTTCTTTTTTCTCTCTTAACTGATTATAAGGACAATCATATAAAACAATAATTATGAAACTATATTGTTGGGCTTATGATACATAAAAATGTAATATATATGACAAAGCACAAAGGAGGGGAAGAGAATGATGCTATTGGAATAAAGATTCTGTATTTTGCTGGTGCTAATACTAATCTGAAATAGATTGTGATAATTTATGATGTATACTGCAATCCCTTAGAGCCACTACTAAGGAAATTACCCTAAAAATATAGAGAAAAAAGGAATTAAAGTGGGACACTAAAAAATATTCGTTTAACACAGAAGGTAGTAAAAGAAGAACAGGGGAGCAAAAGAGATGAGACATGAAAAACAAACAGCAAAGTGGCAGGTGTAAATCCACCCATATCAATAATTACATTAAATATGAATGAATTAACACTCCAGTCATAAGTCAAAGATTGCCAAATTTTTATGTGTGTGTATGTGTTGTGTGTGTGTGTGTGTGTATTTAAAAGCTGAAAAGATCCAACTATTAGCAACACATCTTTGACTCAGCCTTGCAAACAGTAACCACAGGGGAGCTGGAAAGAATACACTTATATCAAACAAAATAGACAAAAAATGTTTCTAGAGACAATGAGGGACATTTTATAATGATAAGGTCAGTTCATCAGGAAGCTATCAAAATTATAAATATATATGTACCTAATAACAGAGCCTTAAAGTACAGGAACCAAGAACTGACAGAATTAAAGGGAGAAATAGACAACTCAGTAATAATAGTTGGAAAGTTCAATATCCCACTCTCAGTAATAGAACAACTAGACAGAAAATCAGTAAGGATATACACAGAAGACTAAAACAACACTATAAGTCAACTATAGAATACTCCACCCTACAACAGCTAAATACATATTCTTTTCAAGCACACATGAAACATTCTCCAGGATAGACCATATGGTAGGCTATAAAGCAAGTCCCAATAAATGTAAAAGGATTGGAAGAATACAAAGTATATTCCCCAAAATACTTTGTAATGGGTAAATAAATAGTATATAATTTCCTAGTGGTTCTGCTTCTCTGGTTGAACACTGAGTAATACAAGTTTTTAATACAACACTAAAACCATGATCTATAAAAGAAAACATTGATAAATTGATTTGACTTCATCAAAATCAAACACCGTTAGGCTTCAAAGGCCCCATTAAGAAAGTGAAAAGACAAACCACAGATTGAGAGAAAATATTTGAAAATCACATTTTTTTTTTTTGAGATTTTATCTATTTATTTGAGAGAGAGGGAGAGTGAGAACACAAGCAGACTTCCCACTGAGCAGGGAACCCAATGCAGGGCTCAATCCCAGGATCCTGGGATCACGACCCAAGCCTAAGGCAGATGCTTAACAGGGTGAGCCACCCAGGCACCCTGAAAATCACATTTCTGATAAAGGACTGAATACTTTTATGTATCCAGAATACATAAAAGACTCTTAAAACTCAATAATAAAATGGGTAAGTATTTGGGTAATCATTTCCTCAAAAGAAATATGAGAATGGCTGAAAAGATGCTCAACATCATTAGTCTTTAGGGAAATGCAATTTAAAACCACAATGGGATATGATACCACTTCACACCTCTTAGAAAGGCTATACTAAAAAAGACCATAACAAGTGTTGTTGAGGATGTGGAGAAACCCAAACCTTAATAGATTGCTGATGGGAATGTAAAATGGTGCTGTCACTTGGGCAATAAGTTAACAATTTATTAAAAAGTTAAGCATAGACTTACCAGCAATTGATAAATGATCCAGAAATTCTACTCCTGGGTATTTACCCAAAAGAAATGAAAACATATGTCCACACAAAGACTTATACATGTGTGTTCACAGCAGCACTATTCATGAAAGTCAAATGTAGAAACATTCCAAATGTCCATGAATTGGTGAATACGTAAAAAATGTGTATGCAAACAGTGATATAAAATTGGTAGTAGAAAGAAACTACTAATACATCCTTTAACATGGCTGAATCTCAAAACCATTATGTTAAATAAAAGAAACCAGATATTTAAAAAAACCACATATAATATGATTCCATCTTATGAAACATCCAAAAAAGGCAAACCTATTGAAACAGAAAATAGATTGGTGCTTGTCTGGAACTGGGGTGGGAATGAGGACTGACTGCAAATGGGCATGAGGGATCTTTTTGGGATGAAGGAAATGTTCTAAAATTGAATTGTGGTGAGAGTTACACAAGTCTGAATTTACTAAAAGTCATGACTTGTACGCTTAACATATATGAGTTTTATGGTATTTAAATTGTACCTTAATAAAGCTGTTTTTTAGAAAAAGTAAAATCTGTTTCCAATGTCTTAAAGCACCCTTACTTATTTTTTTCCTTTGTTGCTTCTTTTCTTCAACCAAAGATACACAAATTCTACTCAGTATCTTGACATTGTTCTCAATAGCTTTGAACATTTCTGGTAAAAACTCCATTTGTGCTATCCAGTGGTGGTGTTCCTCAATATCAATTGCAGTCATCTCAGACAAAATGGCATCTTGAGGAGAGTAAAAAAACAAAACAAAACAAAAAACTTTTGTGCATAAAAATTATAACTATATAGGCTTATAATATTGGCTAACTACTCCATATTGTAGTATTGGGGAATGTAGGTATCTCACACTTACTGCTATTCTGAAGCTTTTCTCTATGAAGAAATGAAAAAGGAAGAGACTTGGAATAGAAAGCTGAACAGTAAATCGTGGACATGAAAAGACTTGGTATCTAAGAATGTGAGCATGTGTTTTAATATTGAGGAACTAAACCCAATTAATTCCTTTCATAAGTTATCTAATATTTTTAATATTTTAAATATTTTTAAATATTTTTACATGATATTTCTTGCAACTTAATGACATTCCCCTTTTTGTGTTCTAAGCTTATTCATTCTTTTATTCAACCAATGTCTCCTTTGTCATCTATTGTTCTAGATGCTGAGGATACAGCACTAAATAAAACAAATTCTCTGACTTCAAACTGTTTGCATTCTAGTGAAAGGAGACAGACAAAAATTAGTTATATAGTATGTCAGATGGTAAGAAATGCTACAGACAAAAATAAAGAGTAAAGAGTAATAGACAGTGCCAAGGAGTAGGGAATGGAGATGGTCAGAGAACCAATCATTTTAAAGTGAGATATAAGCAGAGAATGAGCCACGTGGCTACTTGTGGACAATGTTCCAGGCAAAGGAATAGTAGCATAAAGACACTGGGCAGCAGCATGCTGGCATGCTTGAAGAAAAGCAAGGAGCCCAGAATAGCTGGCATTAAGTGAGCAGGACTGTATTTTTCTTATTTTATACTTACTGAAACAGTGGATAACTTTTCTCAATACCTCATTAGTTTTCTTTAGTCTGATTAATCCTTTAAAAATTTATAGATCCTGTTCTCTAGCTTTTTCATTAAGTAATGGTTTTCCTTTGAACCACCTCTGGAAACTTACTCCATTCTTCCAACCAGGCCAGGATGTACACAAGAGTCTTTTCTCTAATTTCAGCATTCTTAGTGTAAGTAACTATTTTCTCCAGGAAATTTACTCTCCGTTTCTTATATTCTGTAAGGGAGTTTTTTCTTCCAGAGTGCATGTTCTCATCAAGAGTGTAGCGATTTATTATCCGCTGCACATTGAGCAGTATGTCAGTCAGCTGCATGTTAATGTCCTATAAGAATAAGAAGGGGGATATATTAATAAATTCTTAGTTCGTTGACATAATTGAACATATGTTCATAAAAACTCTCAATAAAGTGGGTTTAGAGAGAATACACCTCTACATAATAAAGGCTATATATGAAAAACCCACAGCCAACAATATACTCAATAGTGAAAAATTGAGAGCTTTCCCTCTAAGATCAGGAATAAGACAAAGATGTCCACTCTCACCACTTTTATTCAACATAGTACTGGAAGTCCTAGCCACAGCAGTCAGACAAGAAAAAGAAATGAGGCATCTATATTGGTAAGGAAGAAATTAGATTGTCACTATTTGCAGATGACATGATACTATATATAGAAAACCTTAAAGATTCCACCAAAAAAACCCTATTAGAAGTACTAAATGAATTGAGTGAAGTTGCAGGATACAAAATTAATACCCAGAAAATGGTAGCATTTCTATAGACTAATAAGTAGCAGAAAGAGAGATTAAGAAAACGTCCCATTAGGGGCGCCTGGGTGGCAGAGCGGTTAAGCGTCTGCCTTCGGCTCAGGGCCGTGATCCCGGCGTTATGGGATTGAGCCCCACGTCAGGCTTCTCTGCTATGAGCCTGCTTCTTCCTCTCCCACTCCCCCTGCTTGTTCCCTCTCTCGCTGGCTGTCTCTATCTCTGTCGAATAAATAAATAAAATCTTTAAAAAAAAAAAAAAGAAAGAAAACGTCCCATTAGCAATTGTACAAAAAAGAATAAAATACCTATGAATAAACTTAACCAAAGAGGTGAAAGACCTGTACTCTGAAAACTTTAAAACATTCATGAAAAAATAGATGGCACAAACAAATGGAAAAATATACCATCATGGATTGAAAGAATTAATATTGTTAAAATGTTCATACTACACAAGGAATCTACAGATTCAATTTAATCCCTATCAAATTACCAATAGCATTTTTCACAGAACCAGAACAAATAATACTAAAATTTGTATGCAACCTCAAAAGACCCTACATAACCAAGGCAATCTTGAGAAAGAAGAACAAAGCAGGGGGTAAAATTTCAGATTTTAAGTCATACTATAAAGCTGTAGTGGGGCGCCTGGGAGGCTCAATCACTTAAGTGTGCCTTCAGCTCAGGTCATGATCCCAGGGTCCTGGGATGGAGCCCCACATCGGGCTCCCCATTGAGCAGGGAGCCTGCTTCTCCCTCTCCCTCTGCTGCTCCCCCTGTTTGGGCTCTCTCTCTCTCTCTCAAATAAATATATAAAATCTCTAAAAAAAAAAAAAAAGCTATAGTAATCAAAATGGTATGGTGCTGGAACAAAAATAGACACATGGGTCAATGGAACAGTACAGAGGGCCCAGAAATAAACCCACAAATATATGGTCAATTATCTTTGACAAAGTGGGAAAGAATATGCAATGGGATATGACAGTCTCTTCCACAAATGGTTTTGTATCAACCTACATTTGTAGCTTTCACTTTATTTTAATTCTACATGTAGGTGTAAGCCTCTGTCTACTTTATTATGTCTTCTAGTGAAGTTTGACCTAGAATTTACACATTGAAATGCCTGTTATTAGAAATTACTTTCCTAAAAAAAAAAAGAAAGAAAATTACTTTCCTTTTATTTACCCTCACACTTAGATTAATCATTTAAAGTATGAGTATAGATATTTTATCTATGAATTCCATCTCAGGAATGAAAGGGATGTTAAAATATTTTAAAAGAGCACAGTAAATCTGATAGATGATGAACCACCACTCCACCTTTTCCAACTTTATTACTCTTTCAAAACTGAACTCTTTCTACACTCCTTACAATAAAAGTAAGATTTAGATTTTTGCAAACCCATCCTGGAAAAGGAATAATCAGATATTTAGGTGCTGGAAATATTATAATTAGAAACAGAGATGATGCAAAAGAAAGAAAGGAAGGAGCAGAGGGAGGGAGGGAGGGAGGAAGGAACGGAGGATGGAAGAAAGGAAGGGAAGGAGGCGCTATAGCAGCAAATTTAAGTCAGGAACACAGGAGAGTGGAGACAAAGTTTGATAAGCCAAGTGATGAAAAATAACACTACAAGCTAACCCATAGCACAGTGGTGAAGGAAAAAAAATAATACCAAGTCCTCATAAATTCTTCCAGAAAACTAAAGAAGCAGTAGCACTTCCTAACTCATTCTTTGAGGCCATTACCCTGATACCAAGGTCAGGTAAAGACACTACAAAAGAACAAATGGAAAGAAAGAAAGAAAAGGAAGAAAGGAAGAAAGAAAGAAAAAAAAGAAAAGGAAGGGAAGAAAGGAAGAAAGAGAGAGAGGAAGAAAGAAAACTATAGACCAACATTCCCTGATGAATATTGATGCAAAAATCCTCAACAAAATACTGTCAAACAGAATTCAACAGCACATTAAAAGGATTCTACATTATGAGTAAGGGGGATTTATTCCTGTAATGCAAGAATGATTCAACATATGAAAGCCAATCAATGAAACATACTAAACAGAATCCTAGGGAAAACACAACATGATCATTTCAGTTGATGCAGAAAAAGCATTTGACAAAATTCAGCACCTTTTCATGATAAAAATATACAAAAAACATGGAATAGATAGACACTTCCTGGACATGATAAAGAATATATATGAAAAATCCAGAAGGGTGCCTGGGTGTCTCAGTTGTTTAAGTGCCTGACTCTTGGTTTTGGCTCAGGTCATGATTTCAGGGTCCTGGGATTGAGCCCCATGTTGGGCGGCCTGCTCAGGCGGGGAGTCTGCTTGTCTCCCTCTCTCTCTCTGCTCCTCCCCCTGCTCATGCACCCCCCCTCTAAAAAAAATAAATCTTTTTTTAAAAAAGACAAAGAAAAATCCAGAGGTAATATTCTCAATAGTGAAAGACTGAAAGGTTTTCCTCTAAAGTCAGGAACAAGGCAAGGATGCCCACTTTCACCACTTCTAGTCAACATATTCTAAGTTTTAGCCAGAGCAATTCAGCAAGAAAAAGAAATAATAAAACACATCTAATTGGAAAGGAGGAAATAAAATTGTATCTGTTTTCAGGTGATATGATCTTATACATAGAAAACCCTAAAGATTACACACATGAAAAAACTGTTAGGGAGTGCATTGAATGTGTAGATTGCTCTGGGTAACATAGACATTTTAACAATATTTGTTCTTCCAATCCATGAGCGTGGAATGTTTTTCCATTTCTTTGTGTCCCTCTCAACTTCTTTCATAAGTGTTCTATAGTTTTCAGAGTACAGATCCTTTATCTCTTTGGTTAGGTTTACTCCTAGGTATCTTACAGTTTTTGGTGCAATTGTAAATGGGATTGAGTCCTTAATTTCTCTTTCTTCTATCTCAGTGTATAGAAATGCAACTGATTTCTATGCATTGATTTTATATCCTGCCACTTTGCTGAATTCCTGTATGAGATCTAGCAATTTTTGGGTGGAGTGTTTTGGGTTTCCCACATAGAGTATCATGTCATCTGTGAAGACTGAGAGTTTGACTACTTCTTTGCTGATTTGGATGCCTTTTATTTCTTTTTGTTGGCTGGTTGCTGAGTACTATGTTGAACAGCAGTGGTGAGAGTGGACATCCCCGTCATGTTCCTGACCTTAGTGGAAAAGCTCTCAATTTTTTCCCATTGAGAATGATATTTGCTGTGGGCTTTTTGTATATGGCTTTTATGATATTGAGGTATGTTCCCTCTATCCCTATACTGCAGAGAGTTTTAACTGAGAAAGGATGCTGTATTTTGTCAAATGTCTATCAACAGATGAATGGATAAAGATGTGATATATATATATGTTATATATTATATAGATACATATATATTATATAATATATATATTCAATGGAATATTACTCAGCCATCAGAAAAAATGAAATCTTACCATTTGCAATGATGTGGATGGAACTAGAGGGTATTATGCTAAGTGAAATAAGTCAATCAGAGAAAAACAATTATCATATGATTTCACTCATGTGGAATTTAAGAAACAAAACAGATTAATAGGGGAAAGGAAGGAAAAATAAAATAAGGTGAAATCAGAGAGGGAGACAAACATAAGAGGTTCTTAACTATAGGAAACAAACTGAGGGTTGCTGGAGGGGAGGTGGTTGGGGGGGATGGGGTAACTGGATGATGGGCATTAAGGAGGGCACATGATGTAATGAACACTGGGTGTTATATGCAACCAATGAATCACTGAACTCTACCTCTGAAACTAGTAATACACTATATGTTAATTAATTGAATTTAAATAAAATAAAATTTAAAAAATAAAATAAAATGCAAATTATCCAGAGGGGAAAAATCTGTTAGAACTAGTAAATGAATTCAGCAAAGTTGTGGGATATGAAATCACACGCAAAAAATCAATTGTGTTGTTATACACCAACAATGAACAATCTGAAAAGGAAATTAAGAAAACAAATCCATTTACAATAGTATCAAAAGAATAAAATACTAGGAACAAACTTAATCAAGGAGGTGGAAGACTTGTACACCTGTAATTTTCACTACAAAATGTTCAGAAGAAATTAAAGAAAACACAAATAAATGGACAGACATTCCGTGTTCGTGGATTGGAAAACTTAATATTGTTAAGACATCAATACTACCAAAACTAATCTACAGATTTAATGCAATCCCTATTAAAATTCCAATAGTATCTTTTGCAGAAATAGAAAAATCCATTCTAAAATTCATATGGAGTCTCAAGGTACCCTGAATACCCAAAACAGTCTTGAGAAAGAAGAATAAAGTTGGAAAGCACACACTTCTCGTTTTTAAATCCTAGTACAAAAGCAATGGTAATTAAGGCAGTAAACTGATATAAAGACAGATATATAGACCAAGGGAATAGAGTAGAATGTCCAGAAATAAACTGCTGCATATATGGTCAAATGGTTTTTTAAAAAAGATTTATTTATCCATTTGAGAGAGAGAGAAAGAGAGCAGGGGGAGGGGCAGAGGAAGATGGAGAGAGAGAATCCCAAGCAGACTCCCTGCTGAGCTCAGAGCCTGACGTGGAGATTGATCCCATGACCCCAAGATCATGGCCCAAGCCAAAATCAAGAGTTGGATGCTCAACTGACTGAGCCACCAGGTGCCCCTCAAAAGATTTTTGATAAGGGTGCCAAGACCATTCAATGGGGAAAAAGCAGTCTTTCAACAAATGGTGTCAGGAAAACTGGAGATCCATGCAAAAGGATGAAGATGGACCATTACCTTACAGCATATACAAAAATTAACTCAAAGTGGGTAGAAAAAAAACTCTAAGCATAAGACCTAAAGTTATAAAGCAGAAGAAAACTTCGGGGAAAATCTTCATGATACTGAATTTGGCAATGGATTTGACACCAAAACCAGAGGTGACAAAAGTAAAAATAAACTGGACTAAATCAAATGTAAAACTTTAGCGCATCAAAGGACACAATCAACAGATTGAAAAGGCAACCTATAGAATGGAAGAAAATATTTGCAAATCATATTTCTGAGAAGGAGTTAATATCCATAAGACATAAGGAACTCCTACAACTCAGCATTTAAAAAAATAATGATTCAGTTTGAAAATGGGCAAAGGATTTAAAGATTTATTTATCTTAGAGAGGGGAAAGTGTCAGAGAGAGTCTCAAGCAGACTCTGCACTGAGTCCAGAGCCTGACACACACAATCCTGAAATCACGACCTGAGCTGAAACCAAGAGTTGGATGTTTAACCAACTGTGCCACCCAGTTGCCCCCAAAATGGGCAAAGGATGTAAATAAGCATTCAAAAATGATATACAAATGGCTAACAAGCATATGAAAAGAAGCTTAACATCATAATCTTTAAAGAAATGCAAATCAAAACTACAATGAGATACCACATCACACCATTGGGATGGCTATTATTAAAAAGAAGAGAAAATAAAAAAGGTTGGTGAGGATGTATAAAATTTGAACTCTAGTGCACTGTTGGTGGGAATATAAAATGATGCAGCTACTATGGAAAACAGCATGGTGGTTCCTCAAAAAATTAAAAATTAAATTACCATATGATCCAACAATTCCACTCTAGGTATATAAAAAAACTTAACCAGGGATTTGAACAAATGTTTGTCCTCCTATGTTCATAGCAGCATTACTCACAATAGCATAGAGGTGGAAGCAACCTAAGGGCCCAGTGATTAATGAATGGATAAACAAAGTATGATATATACACACAATGATAAAGAGAATTCACAAAAAATGTGTAGTTAGCATCATACTTAATGGTGAAAGTCTAAAGTGCTCTAAGGATTCTGCTCTAATCACTTAAATTCAACATTGCATAAAGGTCCGACTTATTGCAGTAAGGTAAGAAAAAATAAAAGAACAAAGATTGGAAAGGGAGAAATAAAATGGTTTTAATTTACAGACAAAAATATTATTTATGTAAAAACTCCCAAAGACTCTACAAAAAAAGCTATCATTAACATGTTCACAGGATAGGAGACCAGTATACAAAAATCAAAACAATAGGGGCCCCTGGGTGGTGCAGTTGGTTGAGAATCTGACTCTTGGGTTTTGCGCAGGTGGTGATCTCATGGGTTGTGGATTGAGCCCTGAGCTCAGCAGGGAGTCTGCTTGAGATTTTCTCTGTCCCTCTCCCTCTACCCCTCCTGCTGGTGCTCTCTCTCTCTCTAAAATAAATAAATCTTTAAAAAAATCAAAACTGTATTTCTATAAACTAGCAATAAATGGAAATTGAAATTTAATAAAACTACCATTTGCAATTACACTAAAAACATGAAATATGGAGCTATAAATCTAACAACATAAAGATCTATACTCTGAAAAATACAAAACATTGATGAAAGATATCAAAGAAGATCTAAATAAATGATGACAATACCCGGCACAGACAAGGATATAGAACAACTGGAACTCTCATACATTGCTGTTGGGGATGCAAAATAGTTAAGCCACTTAAGATAACAGTTTGGCAATTTCTTATAAATGTATGGTTCCATATGACCTAGCAATACTATCCCTAGGTATTCAATCAAGAGAAATGAAAACCTATGTTTATACAAGAACTAATGCATGAATGTTTGTAGTGACTTTATTCATAATTGCTCCAAACTGGAAACAACTCAAGTATCCTTCAACTGCTAAATGAATATTTTATGCTAAAACATTAATGACTACATAGGGTGATTCGATTTATAAGGCATTCAAGAAAGGGAAAACTATAGGCAAAGAAAACTAATGGCTGCCAGGGGTGGGGGAGGGGTTGACAACAAAAGGGCATGGAACTGTTGCCCTTTTTTTTTGAGGAGATGGAACTATTTTAAATATGGATTTTGGTAGTGGTTACACATCTGTATGCCTTTGTCAAAATCCCCAGAACAAGACACCAAAAGGGTGATTTTTATTGTACATGAATTGTACCTTAATTTTTAAAAATTGTTCAATTAAAAAAATGTACAGGAAGTAAAATCAGGCTATCTGGATTTGATTCCAGTATCCACCATATAACAACTATGACTTTAAGGCAAGCCTCAAAAATCTCATTTTTCTCGTCTGTGAAATAGGATTAAGAATATACATATTCAGGGGCGCCTGGGTGGCACAGTGGTTAAGCGTTTGCCTTCGGCTCAGGGCGTGATCCCGGCGTTGTGGGATCGAGCCCCAACATCAGGCTCCTCTGCTATGAGCCTGCTTCTCTCTCCCACTCCCCCTGCTTGTGTTCCCTCTCTCGCTGGCTGTATCTCTCTCTGTCAAATAAATAAAATTTTAAAAATCTTAAAAAAAAAAAAAGAGTCCTAGCTGAAAACCTAAAATGGTTAAAGTTTTGCCTCCCTGACAGCAGACACACACACACATATCTCTAGACAATAGAGTGTAGTTTTGCCTGTTCTTGGATCATTCTCTATATACTTTTGTGACTTGCTTTTTTCTCTCAACATTGAGTTTTCAAGTTTATCCATGTTGAAGTATGTATCTATAGTTCATTCATTTTCACTGATGTCTGTTTTTTATTGTGCAAATACACTTATTTACTTAGCCATTCCTGTATTGGTTTGTTACCAGTATTTTGTTTTTATAAATGATGATACAAACATTTCTGAACATTCCTCCTGGTACATATATGCAAGAGTTTTTCTAGAGCTGTGCTACATGGAGCTACTGAGCAACTGTAACAAGGCAAGTGTGACAGGAAATACACTTTAAACTAATTTAAATTTAAAAACTAACATGTTATACATTTATTGGAAAAATCTTATGTTTGGAAGAACTTGATATGTGAATCTACTTCTTTAACTACAAATTTTATGAAATCTAAATATAGATCAAGTATTTCTAATGAAAATTTACCATGCGATTTGAGATGTACTGTAAGTGCAAATACATGCTGGATTTCAAAGACTTAGTAATGAAAACAACGTTTATCTCATTACTAATTTTTATATTAATTAAATGTTGAAATGATAGTATTTGGGATAAAATAAATTATTAATTCACCTTTATCTCCTTAGTTTTCATATTGTGGTTTTTAGGAAATTTTTTAAATATTTTGTTTTAAATTCCAGTATGCATAACATACATTGTTATATTAGTTTCAGCTATACAATATAGTGATTCCATAATTCCATACATCACCTGCTGCTCATTGTGACAGGCACACTCCTTAATCCCCATAGCCTATTTCACGCATTCCCCACTTCCACCTCCTCTCTGGTAACCATCAGTTTGTTCTCTATAGCTAAAAGTCTGTTTCTTGGTTCATCTCACTCTCTCTCTTTTTCTTCCTTTGCTCGTTTTTTGGTTTGTTTCTTAAATTCCGCATATGAGTGAAATCGTATGGTATTTGTCTTACTCTGACTGACTTATTTCACTTAGCATTGTGCTCTCTAGCTCCATCCATGTTGTTGCAAATGGCAAGTTTTCATTTTTTATGGCTGAATAATACTCCATTGTAGATATATGCCATATCTTTTTTATCCATTCATCAGCTGATGGACACGTGGACTGCTTCCATAGTTTGACTATTGTAAATAATGCTGCTATATACTTAGGGGTGCATGTATGCCTTTGAATTAGTGTTTTTGTATTTTGGGGGCAAATACCCAGTAGTGCAATTCCTCGATCCTAGGGTAGTTCTATTTTTAATTTTTTGAGGAACCGCCAATCTGTTTTCCACAATGGTTGCACCAGTTAGCATTCCCACCAAAAGTGCAGGAGGGTTCCTTTTTCCCCATATCCTCACCAACACTTGTTATTTCCTGTGTTTTTTATTTTAGCCATTCTGACAGGTGTGAGGTGATAGCTTATTGCAGTTCTGATTTGTATTTCCCTGATGATGGATGATGTTGAACATCTTTTTATACGTCTGCTGGCCATCTGGATGTCTTCTTTGGAGATATGTGTGTTCATGTCTTCTGCCTATTTGGTAATTGGATTATTTGGGTTTTGGGAATTGAGTTATCAGTTCTTTATATACTTTTTATTCGAACCCTTTATTGGATATGTCATTTACACATATCTTCTCCCATTCAGTAGGCTGCCTTTTAGTTTTGTTAATTGTTTCCTTCACTATACACAAGCTGTTTATTTTCATGTAATCCCAGTAGCTTATTTTTTATTTTATTTCCTTTGCCATATATCTAGAAAAATTTTGCTACAGCTCATATCAGAGAAATTACTGCCTGTGCTCTCTTCCAAAATGTTTATGGTTTCAGGTCTCACATTTAGGTCTTTAATACATTTTGAGTTTATTTTTGTGTATGGTGTAAGAAAGTAGTCCAGGATCATTCTGTTGCCTGTAGCTGTCCAGTTTTCCTAATCCCATTTGTTGAAGAGATTATCTTTCCTCCCATTACATATTCTTGCCTCTTTTGTCAAAGATTAACTGACCATATAATTGTGGGTTTGTTTCTCAGCTTTCTATACTGTTCCATTGATCTATGTGTCTGTTTGTGCCAGTACCATACTCTTGATTACTACAGCTTTGTGATATAATGTGAAATCTAGAATTGGATACCTCCAGCTTTGCTTTTTTTTTTTCATGATTTCTTTGTCTATTCAGGGGTTTTTGTGGTTCCATATAAATTTTAGAATTTTTCCTTCAAGTTCTATGAAAAATGCTCTTGGTATTTTGATAGGGATTGCATTAAACGTGTGGATTGCTCTGGGTGATACAAACATTTTAACAATGTTTGTTTTTCCAACTCATGAGCAAGGAATGTCTTTCCATTTCTTTGTGTCATCTTCAATTTCTTTCATCAGTGTTGTATAGTTTTCAGAGTACAGGTCTTTCACCTCTTTGGTTAGGTTTATTCCTAGGTATCTTGTTATTTTTGGTGCAATTGTAAATGGAATCATTTTCTTAATTTCTCTTTCTGCTTCTTCGTTATTGGTGTATAGAAATGCAACAGATTTCTACACATTGATTTTGTATCCTGCAACCTTACTGAATTCTGGTAAATTATCAATTTTAGGAGGTTTTTTTTGGTGGAGTCTTTAAGGTTTTCTTTTTCTTCTTTTTTTTTAAAGATTTTACTTATTTGACAGAGAGAGAGAGCACAAGCAGGGGGAGTAGCAGGCAGAGGGAGAGGGAGAAGTAGGCTTCCCACTGAGCAGAGAGCCTGACACAGGGCTCCACCCCAGGACCCTGGGATCATGAATTGAGCTGAAGGCGGACACTCAACTGACTGAGCCACCATGGCATCCCTCTTTAAGGTTTTCTATTTACAGTATCATGTCATCTGCAAATAGGGGCAATCTAATTTCTTCCTTACCAACATGGATGCCTCATTTCTTTTTCTTGTCTAGTTGCTGTATCTAGGACTTCCAGTACTATGTTGAATAAAAGTGGTGAGTGCAGGGGCGCCTGGGTGGCACAGCGGTTAAGCGTCTGCCTTCAGCTCAGGGCGTGATCCCAGTGTTCTGGGATCGAGCCCCACATCCAGGCTCTTCTGCTATGAGCCTGCTTCTTCCTCTCCCACTCCCCCTGCTTGTGTTTCCTCTCTTGCTGGCTGTCTCTATCTCTGTCGAATAAATAAATAAAATCTTTAAAAAAAAAAAAGTGGTGAGTGCAGACATCCTTGTCTTGTTCCTGACCTTAGGGGAAAAGCTCTTACTTTTTCACCATTGAGTATGATGTTAGCTATGTGTTTTACATATATGGCCTTTATTATGTTGAGATATATTCCCTGTAGCTCTACTTTGTTGAGGGCTTTTATCATGAATGGGTATTGTACTTCGTCAAATGCTTTTTCTGCATTTATTGAGGTGATCATATGGTTTTTATCCTTTCTCTTATTGATGTGATGTATTATGTTGATTGATTTGCAAATATTGACCAGCCTTGTATCCTGGGAATAAATCCCACTTGATTGTGGTGAATGATTTTTTTTAATGTATTCTTGGATACTGTGTGCAAGTATTTTGTTGAGGATTTTTGCATCTATATTCATCAGAGATATTGGCCTGTAGTTCTCCTTTTTTATGGTGTCTTTATCTAGTTTTGGTATCAGGGTGATACTTGTCTCATAGAATGAATTTGGAAGTTTTCCTTTCCCTATTTTTTGGAGTAGTTTGAGAAGAATAGGTATTACATTTTCTTTAAATGTTTGATAGAGTTTGCCTGTGAAAATGTCTAGGACTTTTGTTTGTTGGGAGTTTTTGAATGACTGTTACAATCTCCTTGCTGGTAATTGGTCTGTTTACATTTTCTATTTTCTTTTTCTTCCTGCTTCAGTTTCAAGAGGTTATATGTTTCTAGGAATTTATCCATTTCTTCTAGGTTGTTTAATTTGTTGGCATATAGTTTTTTAAATAATATTCTCTAACAATTGTTTGTATTTCTGTGGTGTTGGTTGTTATTTCTCCTATTTTATTGGCAATTTTGAGTCTTTTTTTTTTTTTTTTT